>NC_072487.1:17816789-18148039 GCF_027574615.1 Eptesicus fuscus
AATACTTTCAGAGTGCTTGACTAATTTCCCTTGTGATGAAGTATTTACAACTTTAACTTTAATGTCACATGCTCTTCGAACTCAAGAGAAAGCAACATATAACTGACCATGTCTGAAAACGGCTTCAAAGTAGGAATATTCCTACTCTGTCTAGAGTTTGTCCTTGTGATTTATTAATAGTCATCACAAATGCTGGCATCACGGGAAACTGTCTTCGAATTAATTTAAATGGGAGGCCAGCATCAGATGGGGACAAATTAATTCTTAGAATCAGAACATCTTCTCCTTGCGCAGATCCTGCTAATACTTCAGCTTCAATTATGTTAGGTCGCAATCTTGTAATAATAAATCTAGTACATTACAAAGACTCCATTTACTACTAAGATTTTTCAGAAGCAATGGTTGCACCTACTTTCAATTTTAATTTATGTTACGGCATTCTCAAAGGAGTAATACTATTAAGAAAGTTGATGGGAACTTTATATGTATCACGCATGTGCGAGTCAAAGTTTATTTTTAAATTGCCAGTGCATATCATATGTACTGGCTGGCCGGACATATGTATGGTTGGTCACTTAGCCTTTTATATACACTGAGTGGCCAGATTATTATGTGTTCAGAGATCATAATAATCTGGCCACTCAGTATATATACTAGAGGCCCAAATGCATGGAATTCGTGCAAGGGGCTTGCTTGGCCCTCGCAGCTGTGGCAGCTGCCTCGGTCCTCGTAGCCCTGGCTCCCTCCAGAAGGTTGTTTGATTGTCTGGTTTAATTAGCATATTACGCTTTTATTATTATAGATATACAGAGGTGTTTGTTTTTTTTTTAACCCTCACCCAAGGATATATTTTTTAAAAAAATATTTTATTGATTTTTTACAGAGAGGAAGGGAGAGGGATAGAGAGTTAGAAACATTGATGAGAGAGAAACATTGATCAGCTGCCTCCTGCACACCTCCTACTGGGGATGTGCCTGCAACCTTGGTACATGCCCTTGACCAGAATTGAACCTGGGACCTTTCAGTCCACAGGCCGACGTTCTATCCACTGAGCCAAACCAGTTAGGGCCCAAGGATATTTTTTTTTCATTGACATTTTTAGAGATAGTAGAGGGGAGAAAGAAAGGGGGGAGGGGAGGGAGAGAAACATTGATATGAGAGAGAAACATCGATTGGTTGCCTCTGGACTGTGGCTGGGGATCAAGCCTATAGAGGTATGTGCCCTTGACCAGGAATTGAACCTGAGACCCTTTGATCCATGGCTGACACTCTAACCACTGAGAAAACTGGCCAGAGCTGTAGATACATTTTTACTAGGTAATACCATTCATATGATAATACAATTCATATGATTTTAAGTCTTGAATTTTTCAGTTAAACATATCTTGGACATATTTTGAAATAATAAAATGCAGAGATAGCCAAAACCAGTTTGGCTCAGTGGATAGAGCGTCGGCCTGCAGACTCAAGGGTCCCAGGTTCGATTCCAGTCAAGGGCATGTACCTTGGTTGCGGGCACATCCCCAGTAGGATGTGGGAGCTGATCAATGTTTCTCTCTCATCGATGTTTCTAACTCTCTATCCCTCTCTCTTCCTCTCTGTAAAAATCAATAAAATATATTTAAAAAAAATAAAATGCAGAGATATAGAATTTATTATTTTCAATGGCTAAATAATATTCTGTAGAGAAGATCAACAGTGATTTACTCAGCCTTTATGCAATTGATGGCAACCACATTTCCAGTTTTTGTTCTAAAGAGTATGGGAGAATATCCCTGGGTATCTTTAAATACTGGTGCTTTTAGTTCAGTTGGATAAATAATAACAGTGGGATTCTTTGATAGAGGATGTATGACCTAAAGTATAAATAACATTTTACTATATGTCTTTCCAGAAGATTGTGTAGACTTGTATACCTCTCCCTGTGTACCCCCCAAAAGCAGCCTATGAAAATGCCTAATTCCTCACAGTGCTACCAACTTTGAATATTAACTATCACCAATTTTGGCAAAATTAATCTTTTATTTTTTCATTTCTCTGCCTTCAGGTGAGGTTGAGCACCTTTTCCTAGGTTTTTTTTATTGATTTGCATTTCTTTTATTCGTTGCTCATTTTTTTCCCTTGGGTTCTTTCGCTTATCAAATCGTTAAAGTTCTTTGGAGATATTAATTCTTTGGCAATGTGTTGCAAATATTTTCCTCTAGTTTATTATTGGAGAGCGGTGCCTTTTTCTTTTGCCATGCAGAAATATTCAATGTTCATGTAATACAATCTGCCAGTCCTTTCCTGGATGGTTTTGTATAGGATTTTAGGGTATATAAAACATTTTCACATTTGATCCTGAGGTAAATAGGAAACAGTGTTCTCATCTTTAGTTAAGGACCTTGATCTTTGAAGAAGCCAACTGGCTTGCCAAAGTTTGTAAGTGGTGCACACCAGACTCAAGTAAGTTTTTTTTTAAAGTTCTGTACTCTAGCCATTGCGCTGTCCTCTAATTGATATTCTTTTTACAATAAAAGTGACTTAAGTCACATTCAGTTCTCATAAGTATATATCTAGTGACATATGATCTCGCTCATCTAGGGGAAATGATGAACAACATAGACTGAGGAACAAGAACAGAACCAGAAGCAAGGAGGCATCGATCGGACTATCGGGCCTCAGAGGGAGGATAGGGGAGGGTGGAGGGAGGGGGAGAGTTCAACCAAAGGACTTGTATGCATGCATATGATCCTATCCAACGGTTAAGTTCAACAGGGAGTTGGGGCATGCGTGGGGAGGGGGGGGATGGGAATGGGGGGATGAGGACAAATATGTGACACCTTAATCAATAAAGAAATTAAAAAAAAAAAAAGTGACTTAAGTCACTTAGCAGAATATAAAAACAAATACCTGGTATTAGTGAAATGAAATAGTAAGCTGGTTTCAAAGATGAATGTGATAAAAGATATGCGTTACTTTGTTAGTGAAGAGTGTAGAAGTGATTGGCACTGTGGTATAATCACAGTCTTGCAGTGGTGAGCTGTTTTTACCATGGCATCACACAGTATTGTAATTATTTATGCTTAGAAACAACCCCAAACCTCCAGTGTAAATATTAATGAATGTCTTAGGAGAAAAATCAAGGTAGAAGAGAAACAACTCTCTAACAGGGTATTTTTATTATTTTTATTAATTTGAGAGAGAGAGAAAGGAAGGCAGGGGGCGGGGGGGAGACAGACATCAATTTGCTGTTCCAGTTATTTATGCATTTGTTGGTTGATTCTTATATGTGCCCTGATTGGGGATCAAACCCACAACCGTGGCATATCAGGAGGACACTCCAACCAACTGAGTTACGCTGCCAAGACAGTAACAGGGTGTTTTAATGACTCAGACCAGGCGCTACTGGAGTGTGATCACTACTTTCATCTGGAGATAGAGAAGAATTTCAAACAATCCACTAAACACTTCTTCCCGTTATATTTATCTTCAGTTAAAAACAGAGTGAGAAATTCCTTTCAGCACAAATGTTACTAAGTATGCTTCTCAGAGAGAACACACTCGGAAAACAGCTCGGGAGGCCTCCGTGGTTGTGCTACCAGGTGCTCCAGGGGGTTCCGTCCAACTCTGAATGGAGAGTCGGAAGAGCCCAGCGGACCTGCTGTCCACTTAGGTCTTCATCCAATGTGAGCTGCTGTGGCCATTGTGCACTTAGATCTTGTGTAACTGAACAATCCACGGGGCCAAGCTGCTGGTCACTATTCGAGCCAATTAAACAGAGACAGAGTTGAATCACAGATGAGCGTTTATTCCAAGACTTCAGGCAGTATGGGAGAGCAGCAGGTCATCCACAAAAATCAGCTTTGCAACCGCCCATACGCCAGCTGCTTATATAGGGTAGGACAAAGATTACATGGGGAAGTAAGGATTATAGGCATGGGGTAGTAGGCTATGTAGGCTGGGGTGGGACTCCACTGCTTGGGCAACAAGGTGGTTAATCTTTCCATGATAATAGGCAGGCCTTGAGTGAGAAGGGACTGCATTCCAAGGTTGACTCCCAGGTCCAAGGGGCATACAACTTCCAGCCAAGTTAGAGCGTCCTTTATTCAACCAGAACGAGGCAATCATGGTTAACAGAGCATGATTGATATTTCCCATACCCATAGTTAGTCTCCAGTATTCTATTTTTGCCCCTAACACTTGGGACAATGTGGAGCCTAGGACGACAGATATTTTCTCTTGCAGGAAAAGACCAGAGCCCTAGTTCTTCTAATTTCCATTGGTTTATTTTGGCCTGTAATTCCTTGTCATGTATTCACCACCCCCTCTCTCAACACAAAATCAACTGACTTTTATTATTTTTAAAATATATTTTTTATTGATTTCAGAGAGGAAGGGTGAGAGAGATAGAAACATCAATGGTGAGAGAGAATCATTGATCAGCTGCCTCCTGTACACCCCCAACGGGGGACCAAGCCCACAACCCGGACATGTGCCCTGACAGGGAATGGAACCATGACCTCCTGATTCATAGGTTGATGCTCAACCACTGAGCCAATCTGGCCAGGCTCAGCTGACTTTTAAAACAAAGCTATTTAAAATGAAGTCATACCATGTTCTTCTGGTTACTAGTTCCTTGAGACTCGAGAGATGACAGCTGTATAAATTAATGATGCCATAAAATGGTTTGAGTACAGTAAAATTGAGATCCCTAGTCCTACCTATTCTTTTTAGCTGGGCCTATTGGGTCTTTAAACTTATTTCATGTTTATTTTAGTGAATATGCCAATATGGTTTGCCCTCTGGGTTTAAAACATTTTAAAAATGTATTACTTTTTGTTTTGTTTATTTCTTTTTAACTCAAGAGGCTAGTCTCTATAAACTTGAATTGTATGGAGTCTGACTTTGTAAAGCAGTAGTTTGTGCTTATCTGTCTAATCCTTTCTTCTAACCTGAATCTTTAACCATCTTTTGTCTTTGTCATTCTTTACCTCCAAGATTTACTTTCAGTTCCTCACTAAAGCTATGACTGGGGTTTTGTTGACTAGAATTTCTTCTCTTTAGGTCTCTAGATCTTGGGCGGATAGTGTGGGCTCTGGCGTAGTGTCCTCCCCCCCATCTCTTTTTCCCATCTGTAAACACTTTCATTCTGCCTTTAGTGGCTGCCTCCTGAGGATACATGATGCAGAGTATTTGTGAAAGGAAACTGATAAGACTGAAAACATTGTCCTTTATAAAAGAGGAAGGGTGGAATGTGGGGGAAAGGTAAGGGAATAGATGCCTTGTCATCATTACTTGAACATTTCAAGCATTGTGTGGGTTTTTCATTTACCTGTGATTTTGTGAGACCAATAGGAGTGGTATTTTATGACAGGGAAGTTGCAAATATTTTACATTTAGAGCCATTTCAGAAGACATGGTACTGCAATTCTGATCAATAGTAGGCCCTGAACTGTTTTACTGTGATACATCGAAATAGAACCTCTCTCTCTGTATCAAGCAGCAGGGAATGTAAATTTGGATATCTTAATGTTACCAATTAATATTCAGTATGCTTGCTTCTCCCTCTATGTAGGCTTCTTTCATTTATTCTTCATTTATGTGTTCTATTGTAACGCTTAGCCTAGCTGTTAGGCACACTTCATTTGGATTGATGATATATTCATTTCATAAAATGTACTTTTCCTTTTGATTTTATTTTACTACTAGAGGCCCAATGCACGGATTCGTGCACTGGTGGAGTCTCTCGGCATGGCCTGCACCCTCTCGCAATCCGGGGCCCATCGGGGAATGTCAGAGGCCCAGTGCACGGATTTGGCCTGATCCCCGCAGGCCAGGCTGAGGGACCCCATGCACTGGGCCTCTAGTATGCATATAAGATCTTTGGTTAATCTCTTCCTGCCCTCCCCTCTCCCCACTTCCTTCTGAGATTCATCAGTTTGTTTCATGTTTCCATGCCTGCACATTGAGCATCTACCCCCTGGTGGTCAGTGCATGTCATGGCTACCGTTCAAACGGTCACTTAGGCTTTTATATATATAGACTAGAGGCCTGGTGCACGAAATTCGTGCACTGGGGGGCACGGGTCCCTCAGCCTGTCCTGTGCCCTCTTGCAGTCCGGGATCCCTTTCGCAGGGGACCCCTGGCTCCTTACCACCCGCCTGCTTGCTGCTCCTTACCACTCAGCTTGCTGCTCCTTAGTGCTACCGCAGAGGCAGGAGAGACTCCTGCCACCGCCACTGCACTCACCAGCCATGAGCCCAGCTTCTGGCAGAGCAAGCGCTGCCCCTGTGGGAGCATACTGACCACCAGGGGGCAGCTCCTGCATTGAGCATCTTCCCCCTGGTGGTCATTATGCATCATAGTGACTGGTTGTTCTGCCATTCGGTCGATTTGCATATTAGGATTTTATTATATAGGATGATGATAGCATTTAATGTGTTGAGCCTGTTGACTCATCTATTGTCTTGGCTTGTGTCCAATTCCCCCCCCCCCCCTTTCATTTTGGGAGTATACTGTGTGGTATTATGTGATTGGGTTAATTTTCTTTTAATATTGCTGCTCTGAACTTTGAAAGAGACAATGAACTTGCTATAGTTAGTAAGCACAATCTTACATGCATGGGCAGGAGGAAATTGGGTAATCTTGAGAAATCATCTGCTAGCTTTGAACATGAGATTAATTTTGGTTTTGATTACTGTGTTATACAGAAGTTTGAGAGGGAAGTAGGAAACTCATGAGAGTCTGGTACTTAAGGCAAGCTTTAGAAAGGTTATATGAAGTTTAATCTTACTGTATACATCTTTTTAAAGTGATACCAGTGTTATTTTTTAAAAATATGATAGAACTTTTGAGCATAGGCCATGGTCACTTAGAGTAGGCAATTTTGGTTTATGAAACATTCCCTCAGCTTTTCATCAGTTGCTCATGCTCTTTTGGTACCTTGTAAAGTAGATTGCCAAAGATGTTCAATTAACAGATTTCTGTGAACTTGTAGATTGCATATAAGCATTATAACTTAGAGTTAGATATGGATGGAAAACTTGACCTGGATTCAGCTTGCCTCCTCCCCACCCTTTTTAAAGATCAATTAGCTGCTAAAGTGATGTTTTCAGGAACAGGGTTCTTTGCCAAAAGTAGATGTTGTCTTTAAAATGTACAACTCACATTAGCATTAAGCTAGGGCCTACCTATTGAAGATTTTAGGGGTTCCTTGCACGCTTGCTACTACCAACTGAATAGTAAGTGTTGATTTGGAACAAAGAGAATTAAGTTCATGTGTTTGAGAAGGACTCATTTTTAAGTGATATTCCTCCCCTCTCTTAAATAGCAAGTGATTAACTACTACTTTAATTTTCAATTAATCAAATTAGGTTTCTTCTGGTAGATTTTGATTACATGCAGTTCTAACAGCTTCCAGATACAATTCTCTTTCCCATATGCTTACCATATGCTGAGTAAAACCAATGTAGAATAAATTAGTTTGAAAGTAAGAACACTTAGTTCTTTTGTAGAGTTCATCTTGAATGACAGAAGACAGCTCAGGATCATTTTAGCTCTGAGGAACCTTTTGAAAAGTGATATGGAAAAATAACCCATTTATGTGTGCCAAGGTCTGTTTTCATAAATGTAAATTTGAAAGTTCATTAAAATTTTGGCATGTGATTTGGAATGCATAATAACTGGAAGCGATTCAAAGCCAGAAATCTGTATCCTTAAACCAACAACATGTTTCACTGAAGACTGGCTTTGTATGGTTGTTTAATATTTAAAAGGTAAAAAAAAACCCCAGTATTTACTCAGTGGCTCTGGCTCTGGAAAGTGCGTTCAGGATGGAGAGGCTGCAGAGGCGAGGGAGAGCCGGCAGTCCAGCCAGTGGCCCCAGGATGCTCATCAGCCTCTTTTCCTGGACGAGCAGGGCAGGTGACTTTGGGACACAACCACTGCCCCTTATTTTTCAGAGATGACAAGAGAGAAATGCTTGTTTTTCTTGTTGTGTTTAGGAATGTGAAGAGGGACAAGAAGGACATTCAGGCCACATAAAAAGAGCTGAAAAGTGGTCAAGGTGGGGTTAGACATAGGCGGTATCTATTGCTAAGAGCTAATATGAACAATTAACGCTTGGAGATACTCTAAAGTTACATGCCAGGCCTGCTGCTAACCCGAAATGTAAGCCTCCCAAGGTGAGGATATAGAAGCAAAGGGGAAGGGCAAAAAACAAACAAACAAAAACACCCCACCTATAGTTGGTACAAACAAGCTCTTTTCTTGTTTGTAATAATAGAAATGCATGCTTCCATGCCCGTTCACACATCTGCAGGTGAGGCACAGAAGCAGTTCTGAGAAGAGCAGGTAAAGAGAGGTAAGAACCAGAAATTACCATGACAGGAAAGCTTTTATTTCGTAGATTACAGGCTAACCTCCTCAAATCCGTACCCTCTGCCAGTTATTATTTTTGCTGTTATATGTGTGTACTTTGTACAGATTCTCTTATTCCTCTTTATGACTTTGTTTATAAAGTTTCTTGTTCCCCGACATCTCAGGTCCCCTGGTTTCTACCTCCCAGTTCTGTCAAGGGAGAGACAAAAGGTTTATAAGGCGAATAAGATGATCACCAGGATGAAAAGTGACACCCCTTGAGTTTGTGATTATGTACTTAGCTCATATTCTGTCACCTAGTATGCCACTTATGGATGTTGTCCAATAATTAACCAAGCTTCCTGCAGAAAGTAAGTTTAAAATCATTGTCATCTTGGTTTACTTCCTCACTTAGCCTTTGATCTAGTTGACTTTGACACATGCTTCTCACCAGCTTCTGTGGATTCTCATTCTGACAGAATGCTTTGATTTTCCCCTTCTCCTCCCTCCCCGCTCTGCCCTCCACCCTGGTTCAAGGTATCAGTCACCAAATATGATGTTCTGTGTCTGTCTTGTTCACTCAATTCCTGGGACCTCCTTTTCTTTCACCTGAACTTAGTTTTTCCTGCTTCCAGACTCCCTTCCCTCAAATCATTTTCCGCATTGTAGCCAATTACCATTCTGAAAACCTGGGTCTCCTCAAGATTTTCTACCATTTAAAACCGATGGCTAGTCTATTGCTTATAGAATTCAATGCCTTACAGTCCAGTGTAAGGAGCAGCTCAGACTGGCACTTGCTTACCTTTATAGCCTCGTGGTTGATCACAAACAGCCAAGTACCTGGGACCATACTTCAAGTTCATTTGTAGTTCCTTATTAAGCCATGCGTTCTCTCTACACTGGAACTTTTGTGTGTGTGTGTGTGTGTGTGTGTGTGTGTGTGTGTGTGTTTTGCTTACACTTTCTCTTTGCTTATGCGTGCCCTTCATTTTCTTCTTAGAAAATACTTACCTACTTTTCCTGAAAAGTAATCTTTTTTGTGTGTGTGTATGGTTTTAGCTGAGTCTTCTAAGCCTTAAAGATGGCTTTCCTGTGGTGAAGTGTGTTGTGGTTGTTGGCCCATTCGTCTTTATGGTTAGATGCTTAGCTGTGCGCGGGGAAAGGAGGCTGTGCCTTACTCATCTTTGTGACCCAGCATAGAGCAGAAGGCCTGGCCCGCAGTCAGTGTACCATAAATATTTATTGTAGGGAATTTAGTTTATTTTCCATTACATTTTATAGAGAATGAGGGAATCTTAAAGTAAATGAGGTGCCTAAAAAAAATGGTGTCTTTGAATGATGATTTGGGATTTGTCATGATTTATGGAAGTAGAAAGGGAAATATTGTAATTCCTTGGCACTCAAACTAGTCAGTAGATACCAGGAACCATTATTGAGAAATTATCCAAAAGACATTCATATTTGGATGTGTGTGTGTGTGTGTGTGTGTGTGAGAGAGAGAGAGAGGGGGGGGGGGGGATGCACACGCACACGCACCCGATACAATGAGAAATTAACTTCAAACCAATGAAGGAGTGATTCGAATTTGTGAATTAGAAACAGTCAGTAGGTATAGGCAGGGCTAGAGTGGAACCCAGGCTTTTGGACCTTGGTCACAGGGGAGGAGGTTGGAGTGGTAGGAGCTATCAGTGTTGCACCGGGGAGTCCAGTGGTTGCCCTCAATTTCTCTTGTCTGACCCAGGGCAGTTTTTCTGCATCTACTTTTTATAACACAGGACACATTTTCAAGATAGAAAATGGTGTTGGCAGAAACACGAACGGGGAAAAAATTGAGTCCTAGCAATTTGAATATATCGCTTGTTCGTAGCTTTTCATTTGAATGGGACAGTCCACTATTCTTACAGCCCTAGGACAATGTAGGATATGTTCTGGGGCAAATTGTATTTTTCTAAGATATCCGTGACATTATCTCACATTCCACATTTTTTTTTTTTTTTACAATTTTATTTTGAACCTCCTATCAAGAGGTGGGGTTGATGTTCCCTCCCCTTGAAGCTGGTGGGCTTTTGTGACTTTCAGCCGATGGAGTCCTGTGTAGATGGCGCCCTGTGATTTCTGAAGCTGCATCATAAAAGGCGATGCAGCTTCCTCTTTGCTTCTTGGGATGCAGTGCTGGTTTGTGAAGCCTGCAGCCCCCATGTGAGCAGCCCAGCTGCCTGAGGCCATCGTGTTGTGAGGCGAGACCACATGGAACAGCTCTGAGCGGACTGAGAGAGATGCCCAGCCAACCCTCTGCCGTCCAGGACGCCTGCTGCTCCCACCCCAGCTACCATCTGACTGCAGCCAAATGAGAAACCCTGGGCCAGGACTGCCCAGCCAGGCCTTCCTGAATTCCCGACCCAGAAACCGTGATAGTAAAATGGCTGTTGTTTTAAACCAAGTTTAGTGTGGTTTATTATGTAGCAGTTGATAATTAGCACATGTTTCTTTGGAGAAGCATTTTCTATTTGCTTCTAGGTGGTATTGAAGGAAGGTAGGGCTGGAATTAGAAGCACCTCCTGGTGCAGATTTAGAGTTGTCACTGTGCTAACCTTGTTCCTTTAAGCTTTTATATACCCTAGTGGGGGGGGGGAGGGGTCGGTTTTAAAAGAGACGATCATGTGATAATTTTGTTTTCTCTTCATATACCTTTAACCAATAGTTGGTAAAGAGAGACTAGCCAAGGGTAGATCTTAAACTAAGTTTATTATATTGCAAGGAACCCTCTGTTTTTGGGAAGTAAGACCATGTATAAGAAATTCTGCAAATGAGCTTGTGGATGTCTCTGTGGCAGGGGTGGGGAACCTTTTTTTTTCCCCAGCCAAGGGCCAGTTGGATATTTGTAACATCATTTGCCATACAAAATTATCAACCTTAAACCCAGCCTGCTATAGTTGGTCAAACATTTAATTAACTCACCGCTAATGCCTTGGCAGGGCCAGACCCAATGATTTCACTGGCCGTATAGAGGGCTCGTGGGCTGGATGTTTCCCACCCCTGCTCTCTGGGAACAGCAAGGGAGGCAAAACCAGACTGTCGGTCAGAGAGGCCAGAACTTATGTTGACTGATTTATTATTCAGTATGTTCTTTTTAATATTAAAATCTGAGTGCCTGCTGTAGATCAGGAGTGTCCACTCAAAAGGTATAATCTTCTAAACCCAGGTACCTTTGCATGTGACCTTATTTGGAAATACAGTCTTTCCCCAAATGTAATCAAAATTGAGATCATAGTGAAATAATGAGGGCCCGAGTCCAGTGACTGGTGTTTTTATAAGGAGGCAAATGTGAAGATCCAGAGACCCAGAGACACATAGGGAAGAAGGCTATGAGAAGACGGAGGCAGAGATTGGAATTATGCTGTCATAGCTGAGGAATGCCAAAGCTTACTGGCAACCACCAGAACCTAGAAGAGTCAAGGAAAGATTCTTCCAAGAACTTTAGACAGAGCATAGCCATGCCAATACCTTGATTACTGTTGAATATGCCATGTCTTCAATGGCAAGAGACATTTACATCTAGAGTTAACAAGTAAACCAAGCCTTTAGAATCAGTTGGGATTTAATCATTAATGATGTGGAGTAAAATATTTAAACTGTAGACATTTATGGTAGGAGCTTGGGCAGTGAAGGCCTGGAGGCAAGTTGGAGGATGAGTGGGGTCCCTAACTAGACAGTTTGAGAAGCCAAACATGAGACAATGCTCATGGAGGAAGATCTGTGGAAGGCTGTGCCTCTGTGTAGTTACAGTCTCTGTGGGTCTGTGGTGGGCCTACAGTTGCTGTTGACCTATCAGGCACCTTGAGAAATAGGACAGGGATCTTAGAAGAGCAAAGACAAGCTTGAAACCACCCATATAGCCATGTCTAGTCACTATACTAATTATGACAGCCTTCCAGAGAGTAATGGCTTCCATATCCATGCAGATACTTTCAAATCTGTGCATAATTCAACTTTAAGCCCTAACTATACAGGAAGAAGATGACAGGCAATGTCGTTCCTGCTTAACCAAGTTGCCACAGCCCAAACCACCACAACCTGCTAATTAATGAGGGTGGTCGTTGTAGTACTAATTATGAACCTAAGCTCCTCTGGTTCCCACGAGATGGGTTGATTATGCTAAACAAATACAGGCTATCTTTGGGAGTGATCTAATTGGGACAGAATGGAGTGAGAGTCAGTCCAGGCAGGAAGAATAAAGGTAGATCTTTTGAATCAGGGCTGATTACAGTATAAACAAGGGGGAGACTCTGCATCCCTCTTATAAGGAAGGTGTTTATAGCAACATAAACACCTTTTCAACTCAGTAACATAAACAGTTTCTCAAGGAAACATTCTCTGGCATTCAGGAAATGTTTCTTTCTTTACAAACACAAAAGTGTGTTTTTCTAAAGATTTAATTTACTTAAGGGCTCTGTTTAGAACAAGGCTCTGATTGTGGAGGGATAGTTATTCCCAGAGCACTTTTGTGGTAGGCTATAGTAGAAGTCCTTATAGAAGCATCTTGTTTAAAAATCTGTAGACTAATAGGACAGGTCAGTGCAGGTGTACTGTGTTACATATTGGACACACCTCTGGAAAGTTGAATAAATTAAACTTTTGTGAGTCAAATCGTATTACGAATTCCCAGTAGCCAGCGATTTGATATTTTCTTACAAAAATTCTCGTGAGTGTGAGGACCCTTTGTTATACCTATAACATAGTGACTGGTTGCTGTGAGACCAGGGACTGTAACAGGGGCTGTATATTTGTCTCAAACACGCATGCTTAATTCTTTGTAAGGTGAATTAAATCAGCCAGTTAGGATTCTTTTTTTTTTTTCCTTTCTTTTTTTTTTTTAATCTGTAACACATTGTTTAATGACAGAGCCAGTTAGGATTCTTATATTTAGATTCTTTATTTCATTTTTAACGGGGAACAATTAAAAATAGATTTCATCCACAAGACCCACCTTGGGTTTGAAAAAGAGAGTAAAATTCTTCAGCAAGAATGCTTTCTTAATAGAGAATGGAGACAGATGTACCTATTTTCAGCATGTTATTGAAAATATCCCGTTCTGCCGGAACCAGTTTGGCTCAGTGGATAGAGCGTCGGCCTGCGGACTGAAAGGTCCCGGGTTCGATTCCGGTCAAGGGCATGTACCTTGGTTGCGGGCATATACCCAGTGGGGGTTGTGCAAGAGGCAGCTGATCGATGTTTCTCTATCACTGATGTTTCTAACTCTCTATCCCTCTCTCTTCCTCTCTGTAAAAAATCAATAAAATATATTTTTAAAAAAAATATCCAGTTCTGGTAGTGTGCTGAAAATCCTGTCAATAGGCACAAAGCATCAGCTACACCTTTTTTATCTTTGTGGAAAAATTTGTTTTAATTAAATTACCAATAATTTATTCGTTGCAGACTGCAGATTTTCTGCAGCTTTCCACAACCTAGAATGAGCAACTTTCTACCTTAACCTCCGGACTGAGTGCTTTTCAAACGTCAACCTGCAAACGACCTGGGCATCTTGGTAAATGCAGATTGTGAGTCAATAGTCTGGGTGGAGGTCTGAGATTTTTAGTTCTAACAAGTTCCCAGGTGATGCTGACTGATTTGGGGACCACATTCTGATAAGCCAGGCAGTATAGGCTTTTCTGAATGTAATTTTTTTGATGTGGTTGTCCATAGTATTCAACATTTTACAGCAAATGTAGTGGAAACAGAGAAAGAATAAAAGATTGTTTTCACATATGCCCAGTTTGACTCGGGGACAAAAAGATAGTGGTAGGTGCCCATTAAGTAGCTTGCTAATAGTTTGGCAGGAATGAGGTACAGGCATTTTCCCATCAAGCTAGCTGCACACACATTACTGTACATTTTTAGAAATTAATGGGAGTGGACCAGTTTAAAAGCCAACTTCTCATGGATATGCTAATTATCCTAGAAAGAGAAAAATTATATCTGAGGGGAATATGGGTTTACTTCTTTTCCCTGGAAAGTTCCCTTTGGTATTTATACACATAAAATAATTGTTTCTTTGAATTTTAATATATAGAAAATTAAGTGAGTCTTCTGTGGGTATTAAACTCAGGAGCAACATGGTTGGCCCTTTTCAAAGAACAGTTCAATATTCAAGAAATGTTCATGGTGGGAAAACTTGTCTGTTTGAAGGCTAAAATTGGGACTAATTTGAAAATACTTTTTAATGTCAACATTTGTTATTTAGTGTGTGTGTGTGTGTGTGTGTGTGTGTTTACTTTTTAAGATGGGCAGCCAGAAAATGTTGGTAAAATTGCACCAAGTATTATTAAAATCTATTGGTTTTGTACATTTTCAAAGAAAACTTCAGGCAATTGGTTTTATCTGGAAAATATCATTGAAATATGAGGTTAGAACCAAGTGTTCAGAAGGAGATAAAAAATACTTCAAGGAGTTATTTGCCTATTTCTTAAAGAAAAAAACAGTTTTTAAAGATTTTTAAGTTGAACCTTCATAGTATAATTGATATCTATATATATAAAAGCCTAAGCGACCAGCTGACTGAACGATTGATAGACTGGTCGCTATGACTCTCACTGACCACCAGGGGGCAGACGCTTAATGCAGGAGCTGCCCCCTGGTGGTCAGTGCGCTTCCATAGCCAACCTCTCACAGCTGGCCAACCTCCCGTGGTCCCTCCCCACTGGCCTCGATCGCCAGCCAGGCTGAGGGACCCCACCCATGCACGAATTTGTGCACTGGGCCTCTAGTTTAAACGTAATGAACATCTCTGAAACTTTTTGGATTACATAGACTATGTGGGATTTCTGACACCTGAAGAATGGGAAAAGTTGTAACCAAATGGTAATGTCTCCGTGGAGTGATATGATGGACTACAGAAATCATTTAGCAATAGTGAATGTTTCTTAGGATCCTGATCCAGGTGGGAAAAAGAATTCTCAGGGATCCTGGAGGCCAAATTATGTTTGTCTACCGTAATGATGATTGCTAGCCCCGTTATTTTTAACTATGATACTTTAATAATCTTTAGCTTGACTTTGCCATCCACATAATAAATGCGCACTTTCCCAGAACATTTTCTAAAAGATTGAGGCTGTTTCTTTCTGAAATACTTTTGTATGTGTTCTGGAGGTTTGAGAGTGTTGGAATTTTGCATTCCAGAAAAATAAGGAAGGAGGTATTTGCTTTCTGGGGCAGAATGTTAAAATGATAGCAGCATCTTTTTAAGTCTGAGGAGTAGGAAAATGTGGTGTTACAGATAAAAAATAGATATACATGTACCAGTTAGGAAAAGACAATAAAATTAAAAACAACAATAGTGTACTTTCTATTTTTAAAATTATTGTAATTGTCCTTTTCACACTTTTTGTAACATAAGCTGTTTCCCATGTAATTACATATTTTTTTCAGTGAACATTATTATTGGTAGCTGCATAATATTCCATTTACAAAAGTAATGGTAACCATTTAGGTAAATGGTAACCATTGCTTCTTATCAGGCATTTAAGTGTATTTGTATATTTTTCTAAGGTAAATAACACTATATTGAGCATCTGTGTATAATGCTTTTCTTTGATCAGAATTTTCCCCTTAAGTCCGGTTGCCAGAACTAAAATTCATATTCTTATAGGAAACCTTTTTTTAAGGGACTGTTTACAAAGAAATATCAACCCTTCCTGGATGTTAAAAAATAAGAATGTTATGACAAGTTGTTAAAAGCTGAACTAGACTTGGACAGGTCAGATTAAGGTGGATTTTTTTTTTTCTCTCTCCCTTATGATTTTCTTTCTTCCTTTTTAAAAAATCTTTGACACCTATTTTTACCACCTGTTGAAAAGGAGGAAAAATAAGGCTAGAACTTGACCTTTGAAAAGTTTTGATAGGTAGAATGCTTTCTAAAGAAGTGAGTTGTTTGTATGGTAAATGCCATTTAATATATTTTTCTAGTAAACAAGAGCAGGACACTTGAAGGTAAAGTTTCTAATAAGAATAAGTTTATAATGTTTAACTTCTAACCCTCTGGACTTATTTAAGGCAACAGTATTGAAGTAGTTGTGATTCATTAAGGAAATAGAAAAAGAAATTAGAAATGAGAATAATACTTCTAATAGAAAAAATAGAAAGCAGCTCACAATTCAGACTATACACTGATTTGTAATATTCATCCTTAGCTGCATAATATTCTATTATTAGAAGTAAGACAACCAATTGCATAGGTAGGTCATAATTTCATTTAGTTGCTCCATAAAGTTACCACCCCCCAACTTCTAATTAGCCTACAACATTTTAGTTGCACCAGAGTCTTCTAGCAATAGATTTGTAGCCAGAACAAAAGGTCTTCAAGACCAGATCTCTAAGCTGTGTATTCCATGTAAATTATACTAATGTTCTTAGTTTAGTTTAGCAATTTTAGTTTTCAAGTGGGCTCTAGTTTTTCTGGATTGTAACTATTTTGTGCTTTTCTGTATAGTTAAAATATCTACAAAGAATGTTTTTTCTATTAAATCAAAATCATTAACATATATATCCATATAGTGCTATTTTCATCATTTTATTTTTATACGTGCACCTATATTTTGGAGAAATTATATCACCTGTTCAGTTCATTTTTTAACTGTATAACAGTTGGCACATATAGGCAAATATATGTAATGTGTATGTTACAAAGCAAAATAAAGATGAACATCCAATTTAAGAACTAGATAGAACATGACCAAACTATCTTTGAGCTCCTTTACTAGTCTGCTCAGTTTTGTAGAGCTTATAGGTTAAATAAGATCTGGTGTGTCTGTTTCTCTAAATTAGAATGCTTTTCCATTGGAAAAGATCTAAACAGCTATTCCATTAGGAACACCTGCTAATTAATGATTGACATCAATGCATATACATAATTCATAATGACATAGACTTAGGAAGTTTTATAAATAGGACATTAGTATTGAAAATGTTGACTACAGCTAGATTTAACTTTTTTTAAAAATTTCTTAGACTAGATATTTATTTTTCTAAATAGGCTATTTTAAAAATATTTTATTACTGAACCTAAAACTGTGTGAGTACATTATTCATACATGAAACATCAATTAGGTGTGTGTGATTTTTAGTGTAGACTAAGCACCAAATAGATTTTTATGTAACAGTTTAAATTCACAGTACTTGTTGAAAATTCAAGGTTGTTTTATTTGAGAGGAAATTACATAGCCCTTCAATTAAACATCTTCTGTACTCTCAGATCTTTGCCCCACACTCTGGGAATCAAGACTTCAAGGTTAAAATTCACAAAGAAAATACCAACCATAGAGGAATTTGCTATCTACATAATAAAAGAGAAACATGCAAATTGATCATCACCCCGCCAATCAGAGCGAGTATGCAAATTAACCCAACTAAGATGGCAGCCGCCACGGAGCTGGAGCAAGCAGGAGGCTTGCGTTGCCCCTGGCGATGGAGGAAGCCAAGCTTCCCACCCGCCCTGGCCAGCCCTGGCTTCCACTCAAGGCTATAAAGTTTTAATTATAGAAGATAAATAAATCCCAGGTACTTGCTTCCAGCCGGCCCTAGCCTATGCTTGGGTCGCTGGGGGGGCATGGCTGGCCTGAAAACCACCACAGGCCCCTCCCCCAGGCCGCCCCACACCCCAAGAGAACCCCCACCCTGATCCGGGACACCCTTCAGGACAAACCAGCCAGCCCCCACCTGTGCACCAGGCCTCTATCCTATCTAATAAAAGAGTAATATGCAAATTGACCATCACTCCAACACACAAGATGGCTTCCCCAATGTGGTCAAAGATGGCTGCCTCCATGTGGACACAAGATGGCTGCCACAAGATGGCCAGTAGGGGAGGGCAGTTTGTGGGTGATCAGGCCAGCAGGGGAGGGCAGTTGGGAGGGACCAGGCCTGCAGGGGCGGGCAGTTTGGGGGGACCCAGGCCAGCAGGGGTGGGCAGTTTGGGGGGACCCAGGCCAGCAGGGGAGGGCAGAGAGCGGTTAGGAGTGATGAGGTTGGCAGGGGAGGGCAGTTAGGGGTGACCGGGTCGGCAGGGGAGGGCAGTTGGGGGGGGACCATGCCTGCAGGGGAGGGCAGTGAGGGTGACCAGACCAGCAGGGGAGGGCAGTTAGGGGTGACCAGGCTGGCAGGGGAGGGCAGTTAGGGACAATCGGGCTGGCAGGGGAGCAGTAAGGCATCAATCAGGCTGGCAGGGGAGTGGTTAGGGGGTGATCAGGCTGGCAGGCAGAAGCATTTAGGGGCAATCAGGAAGGCAGGCAGGCGAGCAGTTGGGAGCCAGCAGTCCTGGATTGTGAGAGGGATCCCAGATTGGAGAGGGTGCAGGCTGGGCTGAGGGACCCCCCCCCCCATCCCCGTGCACAAATTTCGTGCACAAGGCCTCTAGTTGATTAATAAAACTCCATGTGTGTGTGTGTGTGTGTGTGTGTGTGTGTGTGTGTGTCTATGTATATATATGATATTTCAAGTCTTTTTCCACTATTCTTAAATAACAATTTTTCCATTTGCACTTTTTGTTATTACTGTTTCAGAATGTAATAGTTTTTTATTTTAGAATTGATTTTTGACTGAATTTCAAAGAATAGAAACCCAAATTCTTTTTAAATATTTCGTTTTCTGGAGCAGTAGCCATTTGAAAATTAGGAAACAAATTTTATTCATCTCAGATAGCCATTGCAGGTGATTTGACTGTGTCTTTCTTCCTCATAAAATATACAATAGATTTCACTTTTGGCTTGTACTTTACCCCTGATTTTTTTTCATATTATCATTGCTTTTATCTGGAATTTTCTGCTTCCTTTAGCAGGAGTGTGAGTGTCTGAATAGTGTGGTACAAGTGATGTCCCTCATTTGTCTCTTTTTTAAGAATCCTCACCTGAGGATATATATATTTTTTTGATTTTAGAAAGAGAGGAAGGGAGAGGGACAGAGAAATAGAGAGAGAAATTGATGTGAGAGAGAAAACATCTATCAGTTGTCTCCTGTGTGCACTTCAACTGGGCCTCAAACCCAAAACCTGGGTATGTGCCCTGACTGGGAATTGAACCTGAGACCTTTCAGTGTGTATGATGATGATATAACCAACTGAGCCACACCAGGGCCATTTTTCTCTTTCTTTAAAAAGTGTCTTATATGTCTCTTCTAATCACTTTAACCGTTTTCTTCTTATAATATCAAATTTAAAATGGATTTGTGGAGTAATAATAAAACTGAAGTTATATTAAAACCTAATTTTTTATTAATTACATATTTACCTTGATTTTTAAGTGTGTAGGAAGAGTGTGTAGTTACATCTGTTGGCATTTATTTTTAGCAGTGTAGTTTTTCCTGTGAGATTAACTCTATATATTCTAGCACAGGGGTCCTCAAACTTTTTAAACAGGGAGCCAGTTCACTGTCCCTCAGACCGTTGGAGGGCCGGACTGTAGTTTAAAAAAAACTATGAACAAATTCCTATGCACACTGCACATATCTAATTTTGAAGTAAAAAAAGAAAACGGCAAAAACACCCACATGTGGCCCGCGGGCCATAGTTTGAGGACGCCTGTTCTAGCATAAGGACAATAAGAAAAAAGTACTCCTTTGATTTAGAGAACCTTTCATTTAAAATTATTTTATTGAAAGTTTCTTTAAAAATAAATCACTTCCTTGTTGAGTGAAATTTAGTCAACTTCAAACTGAATTTTTAAGCTTATGTTATCAATGTTATGGGCCAATTCGCTTTCTTGAATGTAAGTCATTACTAATTCCCAAGCATATATTTTCAAGCAAATTATTTAATTTCTCTATTTCTTAGTTTTCTCATCTGTAAAATGGAAGGTGATAACTTTTCCATGTTGTTGTCAGAATTAAATGAGTTGCTATATTCAGGTACATGTAAGTGCTTGCATTAATTTTCTGTTGCTGCCATAACAAATTAACACAAATTTAGCGGCTTAAAACAATACCACTTCATTACCTCATGGTTCTGTAGGACAGAAGCTGGGATTGGCTTCTAAATAGTGGTATGGCTCACCTGGGTTCTCTGCGCTGGGTTTCATGAGCCTGAAATCTAGTGTTGGTCAGCAGGGCTGTTACTGGGAGGCTCAAGGGAGAATCTGCTCCCAGGCTCATTCAGGTGGTTGGCAGAATCCCATTACTTTCGTTATTGTTGTAGGATTGAGGTCTCTGTTTGTGAATTGTCAGCTGGACCAGCCCTTAGCTGGCTTTTCTCCATTTCAGATCCAGTGAGAGATCCACAAATCCTTCTCAGGCTGGGAAAACTCTCTGCCTCTCTTCTGCTGCCTCTATTCTCTTCCTCTTGTTCCACATCTCTCTGATTACAGCGGGAAAAGTTCTCTGCTTTACGGTTTCATGTGGTTAGCTTGGGACCATCTGGATAACATAAGATAAATCTCTGTAGTATGTGGTCAGTTGATTAGTAACCTTAATTACATCTGCAAAATCATCTCACAGCCATACCTAGATTCGTGTTTGATTGACTACCCAGAGGACAGGACTCTTGGGGGGTATAGCTTTAGAATTCTGCCTGTCATGGTGCTCAAAAATAGTGGTATGGAGTAGTCTTCGAGGTGACTTCCAGTGGTGACAGAAATTACATCTTTACCTGAGGAGCACAGAGTAAATTGTATGTTTCTTCTAGGTAGGCACTTGTTTCTTACTTTTTGGGGGTATCCTTAGGACCTTACAGTTTACTATATTTTTATTTAACATCCTGCATTGATTGGTAGCTTGAGTAAAATTTCTCTCTTGATTTTATTCATTTTCTTTGAATCAGTAAAAGTAGTGTAGTTTTATTTCCTATCTCTGGTACCTCCTTGGAAAGATTGATGACAACATTTAGTTTCCTCTTATCCTTTTCCCCACTTTTCAAAGACCTTGGCATCTTAAAGGTAAAAATTTATACTCTTCTTTCTTGGCAGGTCCCAATACATCTAACAAAATCAATAAAGGGAGACTTGGATTTTTTTGATTAGGAAAATATCCCCAAATCATGAGAGGAACACTGGGTGATTATCACCTTGCCAACAGTGTCTGTGGACATAGGTTCAGCAGTTAAGGATGCCACTCTGAAAGGACAATGAGTGTTCCCAACTTTACACCCAACTATCAACAATATGCTGTCCCTATCTTCAAATACAAGTTCCAAAACACTTGGCAAAGAATACATAAAAGACCAACAAATCCTTAAAAAAAAAAAGCACAGAGCAAAGTAATACAAAATTTGTGCTCCAATGACAAAAGGTCTATGGTGGCAGCTTCCTACACAAGGACAAGCTATTTTTTTTAATTTCCTTTTTTAAATTTTTTTCTTTATTGATTAAGGTATTGCATATTTGTCCTTATCACCCCCTTACCCCCCAACCCCCAACCCCACTCATGCCCTCACCCCCCTGTTGTCTGTGTCCATTGGTTATGCTTATATGCATGCCTACAAGTCCTTTGGTTGATTTCTCCCCCTTACCCTCCCCTGCCCTACCTTCCCATCTGAGGTTTGACAGTCTGATCGATGCTTCTCTGTCTCTGGATCCATTTTTGTTCATCAGTTTATGTTTTTCATTATATTCCATAAATGAGTGAGATCATGTGATATTTATCTTTCTCTGACTGGCTTATTTCGCTTAGCATAATGACAAGCTATTTTATACTTGTGAATGTTTAGTCCATGGCTACTAGAATTCAGTGGGGATAATTCCTTGTTTTCTTAGACAGCTAGTGTCTTGATTTTTGGCATAGATGTATCTCACATACCACAAGGTTGTTTTGGAATTAGTTTGATAAGAGTGAGATGTTCATAAATTATACCATTTGGGTTGTTGCTTCTTTGCCTGAAAACTAATTTATTGGTACAGACTGACTTTTCCTAGAATGGGGGTAAATGGTCCTCTTTCTCTTTGTAGTGCGGTGGCAGGTTTCCTGAGTAGTACTTACTAGGGAATATAAAACAACTTTCTGGTTTTTGGCATGGGAAAGCATGCTTGAGTTGAAAACAGGTTAGCATGTCTTCTCAGGAGTGGCTGTAAGCACCTTCGTTTATTTTGTAAATAATTGAGTGATGTGTTGGGCATAAATAGAATTTCATTCCAGTTGTTAAGGTCCTATGATTTTGCTAAGTGGCTGCAAGGTTCTAGCCTTGGATAGTCATTATGAAAGATAAATAGAGGCATTGGTTTCATGGGAAGCACTTTTTACCCTCCTCTCCTTCTTATACCTAGTAGACCAGAAGAACAAATGGGAGATGAAGTGATGACTTGAGGAACATTTTAGTGTTAACTGGTTCTGCCTTGTAACTTTTATGTACTCAATTTAGAACCTTTTTAGCTAATGCCCTTTCTGCCATCATTTTAGGTGATAAACAGACAAGCATACATATAATTTGTATTTTCATGGTTTGATTATGTAATTTTATTTTGGAATCTTGACACACAACAATTGGAGGTAGTTTTGTTCATGCTGCTAAATGTCATGGATAATTAAGTGGGTTCTCATTTCCCCCCAGATTTCTCTCTATTACAGTTTTCTATTAATCAACAAATACCGATACAAAGATAGATAAACTTGTGTCCTTGCCTTTGTGGAATAAACCAACTAATGGAGGCTCTTAGACATCCAGTGAAGGAGTGAGGGTGCAGGGCTGTGGCAGTGCTGGGGGAGTGGCTCTGCCCTACACTTAAGTTTTATAAAGGTGAACCATGAGCTGGCCCTTGAAGAATAAGTAGGATTTATTTCCATGTGTCTGATACCAATTTGCATTGTATGAGTGTGACCTTATCTTTTTATTTTTTAAAATTAATCCTCACCCAAGGATATGTTTTCATTGATTTTTTAAAGAGAGAGAGAGAAAAAAACATCGACGTGCAAGAGAAACATAGATCGGTTACCTCCCATATATACCTCGACCTGGGATTGAATCCACAACCTAGGTATGTGCCCTGACGGGGAATTGAACTCGCAAACCTTTGGTACACTGGATGACGCTCCAACCAACTGAGCCATCTGGCCAGGGCAAATGTGGCCTTATCTTATTTTAAGTTCTTTGCCAATCTTTTAGAAAACTTGTCTTTTGCATTTTTTGATACCAGAGGGGTGGAATATCCTTTCATATATTTTACTAGCTGCTCTTTTCTTTGGAGGGTTGCCAGTGAATATGCTTTTCCCATTTCTCTCAGTAATTGTCAAGACCGCTTTATGGTCATATTGGCTTATAGGGGACTGGATGTTTATTGGAATTCTGTTAAAGGTATGGATTGATTTATGGGAAATTAACCTTTTTGTGATATTTCATCTTTCCAATCTAAGAGCATACTATATCTTTTCATTTCTTCGGGTCTTATTTTATATCTCTCTCAGTAAAGTTATATGGCTTTATTTATAGGTAATCTGTGCTTCTTGAGTTCATTAAGTTTTTGTTGCTTTTATAAATGGAGCCCTTTGTTCCATTATATTTCGGAAGTAATTATTCTAGGAAGTAGTTATTGTTGCCATGGAAGAAAGCTATATAATTTTGTATATTACCTTATTTCTGGAAATCCTTTTGGTTTTAATACTTTTTCAATGGACTTTCTTTGTTTTTCTGGTAGACAGTAATCTTCTACAAGTAAATATGTATGGCTTTAAAAAGACTTTATTATATTCACTAAGATTTTCAAAACAAGTTTGAAAGATAGTGGTATTACTGGTTATTCTTGTTGACGACATATAAATGTTCAATGATAACATTTTGGCAAACACAAAAGAAGCAGAGCTCAGCACTTGAATATAACTGATGACAGACAGAAATGCATTTCAGGAAATGGATGACTTGACCATGACTTGCATGTGACGGAAGTGTTACATTATTGCTGAAAATAATATGATATGTGCATCTGGGTGCAAATATTCATTTTATCATTATTCCGACAGTTGGTCAAGAAGTGCCATACATATATAGTGCAAATTTTAGATCAAGTGAAATCTATTTGCTCAGCCCTATTATAGTTAATGGCACTGATATATTTACTATTTTTAAAACTGTAAAAAGCTCTTTTTATTCCCCAGTCGAACTCCAAGGGGAAAATCGCTGTTAAATTTGTTTTGTAACCTTCCAGTCTTTTCTGCATCTAATCACTCTGCACACATATACACGTGTGTGTGTGTGTGTGTGTGTGTGTGTGTAACAAATATGGGATAATTTAAAGCAGAAAGTATAGTGACTTTTCTACACTTAGCAATAAAATATATTATACATCTCTGAGTGATTAATGTGATTGTAAATGTCTTGGCTTAGTGTTCTGCACTATATTATGGTGCTGATATTTTATAGCTTTTTATGTTTAGAACATATGAGAAATAAACAAGTGGACATATATCACAGTAAATGACTTACTTGAAAATAAGATAAATTGTTGAAGTTTCCATATGTATATATTCTGTGAGCCATTTAGCTAAAAACTGCCTTAAAATTGTGTATGATTTATATTTCCCCAAGAGAATTTCACCAATCAAAATAAATTTAAATACAACAGATATTTTATATGTAAAATTGAACCATTAACTGAGTCTTAAATATGCTCTTGCTTTAAAAATATGATTAAGAAAAATAACTATAGATTTTTTCAGCAGGGGACTTATTTTCAAAGACCATTGCCATACTCCTTATCTTTTGAAAATATTTAACTGCATTCAAAATGTGGGTGTGATTATATAATTCTTATTTTCTGTGTCATAGTGTTGTGTTCCCAATTTGTTTTCAGTATTTCATCAAATGTTTTGAATATTTTGGGTTAAGCACCCTAGAAGGCACTGGTAATGCCAAGCAAATTAAAAGAAAAAAAAAAAGAGTTGTGTTTTTTGGTTGTTTTTTTGTTTGTTTGTTTGTTTTTACAGATTTTACAGGTTACAGACTAGTAGGGGGCATGGAGAAGCAAATTTTAAGTGCAATAAGATATTGCTTATATATAGAACATTGAGGATTCCAGAGAAATTATAACTGGGGAAAATGGGGAGGGCTTAAGGGGATGATGCCAAGAAAGTCTTAATGGTGAGGGAAAGGAAGAGGAGTGATTTTTAGGTTGACTTTGAAAGATGAAAAGGTTTCTCCCAAGAAGGTGGGTAGTAGGGAGAATATCATAATGCTGAGGACGTAAAGGTCAAAAGGATAGTCATTTTTATGGTCCTAGAAACTGAAGGCAGTTGAGTTTGTTGATTGAAGAATTCTTAAACAATGGGGAAATTCCCTGAGCACAGCAGTAGAATGGCTAGCTGTGTCAGAAAAGAAGAGCAAAGGGTTAAAAGAATAACCTGGAGAGCATGGTGGAGTATTTATTTGAATTCTCCCATAATACATCTTTCATCAAAATTTTGAATAAATTGAAAATATAATGTCACCACTAAGAAAATAAAATGTATTTGATAAGATTTCACTCCCTGCTCAGCTTTGCTGGATTGCCCCTTTGTGCATACCATCTTTAGCCAAATCTCTTATTATATGTTTACGTGCAACAAATAATTAACCAACCGTAATTATATCATTACTGTATTTCATAGATTTTAACATCTCAATTTCAACATCTCTGAAAGTGGGGTTCGCCCACTGACCCATATTAAGTTAGAGTTTCCATGGTTGAATTTTCTTCTGAGTATAGCATAATGTTGAATCTGTTTACAGTTAGTGGCATCTTATACTGGAAATATGTTGTTAACATTCTGTTGATCTGTCATTAAAAAAAATCACATGCATATACTTTAAAAATTGTAATTATTTTTAGTGATGTGATGAGTATCCTGATGGTGTGTCTTTGAGCAATTCTAATCAATTGCCTTAATATGGATTAATCGATATGGGATTGCCATTTTACATTTAGGGGTCTGAAATTTCTCACAATTGTTGCCCTCTAGTTGTCTTTTTCTTTTTCATACCGGAAGAGGTCGGGTTTACTTTTTGTCAATTCCAAGTCTTAGCATCTGAATATTCAAGTATAATTTTAAGTTCAGTAAAGACAATTGGAGATGGGGTGAGTGCAGAGGGTGGAAGACCTACTTTTAGGATATAAACAAGTCACCCAGTAGGTTCTGGAATAATGTGTTAAATTAATGATTTGTATAAGAAAAAAACAAGGGTAAGTAATGGAAAGGACAGATGTGTGGGTGTCCCCTATCATGAGAGGTCTTTATTACCTGAGAAATAAATATATACTCATTCAAACTCTTCTTTGGATTAAAACAATAAAATGAAACCAGTCCTTTAACGCCTCTGATACTAATTACCTTAGTCAATATGCATTCTCTTCTTTAGAATTATTAGAATTCTGTGTTTTTATGATAAACTATTGTTCAACCTCCTGATCAGTAATAGGTGGATTACATATACGATATAATCACCATTTAAATTCAGGAGTTCCTCTAGACAGAAATAGAAGATGTGACGACAAAGAGTGTAGTTGTTGGCAAACTTTCTTGGATTGGGAGGTAATGTCTAGATGTCTAGAGGAACCCATAATAATGGTTAGATTAGGATAAGAGAAGTCTGAGTTTGGAGCACATTTCTTCAACATGTGTAGATTGGAGATTTCAGATGTAAGATGAAGTATGTGCTGAGACTGTGTAGACCAGGGGTTCTCAAACTTTTTAAACAGGGGGCCAGTTCACTGTCCCTCAGACTGTTGGAGAGCCGGACTATAGTTTAAAAAAAACTATGAACAAATTCCTGTGCACACCGCACATATCTTATTTTGAAGTAAAAAAAACAAAACGGCAAAAACACCCGCATGTGGCCCGCGGGCCGTAGTTTGAGGACGTCTGGTGTAGACATTTAGCAAGAAGCTACACACAAAGCTGTCTGGGTGTTAGAGGCTTTAGCTCTAGAAAAAATGGGGAGTCATCTACTCTAGACGGTAGAGTTGGAAGACGCTCATGGATGTGGCATGCCAAAAATTAGAAGATGAAATTTCAAATTCACAGTTTACAGATACCTTCCTCATTGAACAATGTCTTCTTTGAATGAATTAAGAAAGTTGGTTACTCATTTGCATAATAAAGTGGAGAACTAATAGTTGGGATTTGTCTAATTACAAATTAGTATTTACATTTATTAGAAAAATATATCTAAAATAATAGCAAGTTGTATATTGCCAAAAATTATAGGGAAAATTAAAATACAGTTCCTAGGTCTGGAGATGAAAAGAGTGTGCAATACATTACGTATTTAAAAATTTTAGAATATATCACTTGAAATGATGAAATAAAAAATGAGAAGCTACAGCAGGAGCGACTGAGGTGAGAGTAACTATTTCTTCAAATACTGAACGTTGTAAATGAATACCAGTTGAGTTAGGCCTTTAAAAATGCCTTCTCTACATAATTTTAAGAAGCCATTAAGTTTTTTATTTATTTGGGATGGCTTTAAGGTGTGGTCATCTTGAATTAGAGAGAGGTGTTTTAAATGATCTCCTTGTTCCGTCTGGCCCAAGAATTTAATACTCTTTCGAAAGACAGTTTGCCAGTTTGAATCTAGTGGTGAAATCCTAGGAAAGTTAAACAGATGAGGCTGTGGTTGAAATAACATGTAGTGAGGATTTGGCCCGCCACAGTTATTTTAACAGACGGCCAGCTCTTTCCCCATTTCATTTGCTCTGTAGTATCCATAATCACTTAAAAAAAATCATGTCCTCATGTGGGTAATGGACCCTTGTAATCATTTACTTTTGTATTTATGTGCTCTGACTGAGTAGAAAATTATCCGCCCCCCATGTAGTGACAGGAAGAAGTTAAGACTTGGTTCTCTGAAATTGTCACTACTTGGGTGACCACGAGTGTGATCTTGGCCAAAATCAGTGATCAGGCTTTTGTTTTAGTGCTAAGGAAGACATTTTTCTTTTTATTTTTTTGATTAAAAAAAATGTTGTTTTAGCTTTTCATATACAGTCTTGACTTTGATAAGTAGCTTGTAACCTCTTCCAAGTATATGCGAATAACTGAATTTTCTCCAGAGCTCCATGCCTAAGAAGTGGAAGATATTTTTACTGGTCATATATTATTGAGTAAGGATCTACATTGAGGGTGGGGAGAGTCTTGGCATGTGTGTAAAGAACAATTTGTTTTCTAACTCCCACTAGGTACCTAACAGTGAAATCAGGGGTAACAAAATCACATAATTATGGAACTTGAGGCTATCCCTTAGGTGTCTCTTAAGTTAAATAGTTCTAGGTATGAAGGCCTTCAAATTCCTGAGGAAAATATCTAAATGTTGGCTCATATGACACCAATTAGGGGATTAAATCAATAACTGGCCAAGAATCTTAATGGAAGATTTAATAACTCTTAGTTAATTGATTGAAATAGGTAGGTTCATCATTAGATAAAGTATATTAATATTCCAGTTCCCAAAAACTACTCCTAGAGAATTCATCAAGGAAAGCTTGGCTTGGGTAGGATGACTGGCAATAGTTTGCTCATTCTCATTCTCTCTCTTTACTTCCTATTCTTGAATCATGAGTAATTTGTGTGTGTGTGTTGTTGTTGTTGCTGTCATGTTTTTTTGTTTTGTTTTTTACCAATAATACTTATTTTTCAAGGACTAGCTTTAAGAATATCTCTCAAATACTTTCTTTGAAACCCACCCTGACCCTTTCATTTTTTGTTCTACCACTATACCTTGCCATTACTTCCAACAGTGCAGTTCTCATCTCTATATATAAAAGGCAAAGTGTCCATCTGCCTGACCGGTAAGTATGACGCGCACTGACCACCAGGGGGCAGATGCTTAACACAGGAGCTGCCATGACATGCACTGGCCATTTAAAAATAAATAACACCATGGACCTGGCGCTGACAAACCAACACTCAGCTTCCCCCAAGAGGGACACAGGCCCCGCTACCACCCTGAAGAGACAGCCCACCAAATTGCAGCAATGCTTCCAAGACCCCATGGCACAAAATGTGGCCCATAGCCCAGCCCAGCCTGGAAACAGTTGCTGTGGGTGCCGGGTAATGATATCACATAGCAACGGCTGGCTTCCTCTCCCTAGTGACTAGTATCCTTGGAGTTTGTTCAGTCCAGGAACCCAACTTGCTTTATAGCCAGGTGCAAACATTGTACAGTTTAACCAAATGTTTGTGAAGCATTTTCCCATGCTTCATCTCATTTGATCCTCACAGAAGTTCTGGAGTAGGTAGATAGGAGACTCGCTAGAATCCTATTTTCTTTTCATTAGCAAGATGTGACTAGTGATATTAAAATAGTTCTTCTAATTAATTTCCTTTCAATGTACATGAATCTGTGCACCGGGACACTAGTGTTATAATAATTACTAGAGGCCTGGTGCATGAAATTCATGCACTCGGGGGTAGGGCATTCCTCCGCTCAGCCTGCGCCCTCTCGCAGTCCGGGAGCCCTCGGGGGATGTCCGACTGACAGCTTAGGCCCACTCTACCTGGAGACCAGGCCTAAGCCAGTAGTTGGACATCCTTAATGCTGCAGCACAGGCAAGAGAGGCTCCCGCCACCGCCGCTGGGCTCGCCAGCCATAAGCCTGGCTTCTGGTGCACTGACCACCAGGGGGCAGCAACCAGTCATTCCACCGTTCAGTCAATTTGCATATTAGCTTTTTATTATATAGGATAGTTTTGCCTTTTGTTTTCCTTGGAACAGGGTCTCTTACCTCTAGCTGTTTTTGTATTTGCAGCACCTAGCACTTAACAGGTGGTCAGTAAGCAACTAATCTAGCATCTGCTATGTACCTGTTATTACATGAGGCACTCTGAGATCTTAAAATAAGTGAGTTTTTAGTGGATAGCCCTTTTTCATTTCCAAAAGAGTAGAAGGCTTCTTCAGTGAGTCAGTACACGAGTACTCCATGAATTAATTGGTTATCATTGGGCTGTACAGAAACATACCTGTATCTTAAAGAGCAAAATTGTTTTGAAATGCCCAGCCAAGAAGAGTGAGGCTATTTCTTCAACAGGTGGTTGAAAAGGAGTTCTTACCCTCTTTTGCACAGATAGCTTTAAAATGGGCCAGCAGCAGGCTGGCTCCTGCTGAAATTGTCAATTCATCATTGTTGAGTTTCCATGTGGAAATTTGTCTTTGCTCAACACAGCCTAGGAATTACTCAAGTGGATCTGTTTGCATGAAAGGAAACTTCCAGAACTAGAAGCATTCTTATGAAGGGCAAGGAACCAGGAGTGAAAGCAGTGGAGGCCTTGTCCTAGAGGCCAGTGGAGGAGCTATTCCACATGCTTGTTTCTAGGCCCCTTCCTTGGAAGAAGGAGGAAGAATTGAAATGGAAAGGCCACGGGTATGTCCAACAAATTTGTGGCCTATATTTTGGCTCTCAAAGGAGACAGCAGTGGGAATGAACTAATCTTTGATTTCATTTTAGTTCTCATATTATACATCTACATTTTGCTTATTTCATTACCTTAAACATGCTTTTTAAACACTAAGTCAGTGGAAGAAAGGATATGGGGTCTGGCAAAGGAAGAGAATAGATAAAATAACTCTTGTCCTATATAATAAAAGCATAGTATGCAAATTGTCCCCTCGACTGAGAGTTCATCCGGGAGTTCGACCAGGGGGCGGGGCCGGCCGGGGGAAGGGAGGGAGTAGCTAGCTGGCAGCTGCTAGGGACCCGGGCCTCTAGTATTTGTAGAAAGTACTGTACCTTGTTATGGGCTATGATATTTTCGCATTTTACACCAGGAGCTTATTAACTTGGCACCTTGGAAGCACTGTGTTGCAATGGGTCAGCATGGGCTTTAGGTAATTTCTAATCATACTTGTGTATAACTTAGCCCGTTATATCATAGTAGAGGCCCAGTGCATCAAATTTGTGCATGGGTATGGTCCCTAGGCCTAGCCAGCAATCAGGGCTGATTGGGGCCTTCCTTCTGGCTGCCAGCCAGGGCCTCCCTCCTTCATTCTGCGCTGCCCCTTGGTGGTCATTGCATGTCATAGTGAGAGATCGAACTCCCAGTCTCCAGGTCAAACTCCCGAGGGGACAATTTGCATATTAGACTTTTATATATATATAGATGTACTGACAGCAGCGCTGTTATAAGTTATGAAAATTGAACCCTATGATGCATTATTTCCCTGAAAATTTTTCATGGTTTTTATTCAAATATGATTATATCCACAAATGGATATTGTGATCTGTGTGACATTTCAAAAGCTGATTTGTATACCTTTTATTTCTAGAGCACTTTTACTTTTTTTAAAGAATGTTATTCATAGCATCCCAAGAAGAAAGCTAGGACAGATACTACCACCCATGTCTAATTAAGGAAACTGAGTCACAGAGAAATTGTGACTAACCTGAAATTCAATGGTTACTCAGTTAGTGATGACCCAGAACTCGATGCCATAATCTCTGACTTCTCCAGGCTTCATTCTTTTCTCCTCTCTGAACTGTTTGCTCTGAGTCAAATAGGTTAGCCCTTACCATGGGAAGGTCTCAGCTTAGAACTGGTGACTAATTTGAAAAAGTTTTGGATTTGTTTGGGGTGGGGACAGAGAATCACCTATTTCCCATCTTGTAAAAAGAAATAAGCTATAGGAAAAAAAGACAGCTAGTCTGCTCTGGTTGTAAAGAGAGGCCAACAGCAGTAACAACATAAAAAGCAAACGAATTAGAGATATACTTCTAGTGCTTAAAAGGCACCTTTCACAGTAATTGCCTTGGGGCACAAGTACGAAGTTAAAAACTTTCATTAGAAACCTAAAAGGGTCAGCAACATTTCCCTCCTCCCCACCCCCCCAAAAAAATAATACAGCCAGCAGCATTATGTCATATTAGAACATTAAACTTATACAGGAAACTGTTTTAAGAAGTTCCTTAGAATTATCCGTCCCCCTCAGTAATGAAAGGGCTCATGTTAGGAATAACAGGAGGGAATGAATTCAGGCCCTGCCAGATGAGGGCAGACCAGGATCTCTTTAATTGAGAGCTTGCCAATCCCAGCTGTCACCGGGTCCTGTCAATCTCTCTCTTCATAGTCTCTCAAGTTCAACCCCACAGCTGCTGTTCTACTCCAAGCCCTCTAAGGAGCACTCTGTTCTGAGTTCCTGGAGAGGGAACTTCGCCTCTGCTGAAGCCAGCCCCTCCTCCCTCTCTCCCCCTTCCTCTCCTCTCCTCCTTCCCTCCAGGTGCCTTCACAGTCATGGCCTCATTTCTAAATACAACTAGACTGTGAAGTAAGGAGTATTCCCTTGTTACACATGAGGAGAGCTGAGAGGTTAAAATGACTCGCCCCAGGTCATAGCTATTAAGTGGTGGATTTAATTTGAAACCAGGTCATCGTATTCCCAGTCCTGTGCTCTTTTCACCTTGCCTAGCTGTGTCTGACGTGTTCACTGCAGTGATCATTTGCAGAGGAAGAGAAGATGTTTGAGGTCATCTTTGAACCTAGGTTTTAGGGTTTTAATAAGACCACGATCAGTAGTTTGAGCTCTCCCTTGGCAGGGTACACTGGCCACTCTGCCGTTCACCAGCCATAACTCTGGGTTACATTTCTGGCTTACTTACAAGAGGCACAGCAGTCAGTCAGTATATGGCTATTGTGCACCTGTCCTGTGCTAGGTATTGTGCTTGGCACCGGGGTACAGTGCTGAACAAAACAGAACAACTCTTTTCACATAACGGACATCCCCTCTTCTCTGTGCTCTTGTTCAGTGAGAGCCAGCGCTGTTTATAGAACTCTATCGACATTGCAGCGCACATCATGTTAACTTCAGTGCACATATCAGAGAGGAGACTGTGGAGACGGAGGAACAAAATGCTGCTCCCTAGCACAACGATCACCAGTACTACAAGAATCTGAGATCATTGACGGGCCCGCTGCAAAGGACCTCATCCCTCATCGTGCTGGAACCAGTCTATACTCAGCTCTGGGGCAGGGCCTAGGGGATCTCCCAATTGAAGGAGGCTGTGTTTTTCTTGCTCTGGCCCAGAGAGTGATTGTACTTCTTAGTTTGGCAGTTATAAATAGGGGATAAAGTTGGCAAAGGCTGGGACAGCACTTCTCTGCATCCCCCATCCCCAAAAGAAATCCTAAGTACTTAAATGTTTTACTGGTTAGTAATCTGTGAAATACACAGTTACAGAAAATACCCCTTTCTCTTTAGGATTTTCTTTGTTGCTTTTATATCCCATGATCATCTCATTTTAGGGAAATTTAGTGAAAGTGAGTGTGCAAACACAACTCATACCATTAGGATAGTTAAGCTCAGTGTCTGTGCAATTTGAATGGACACTGGCTCCACCCATTTTATAGAAGAAACGGAGTCCCAGGGAGAAGTTAGGTGACGCTACCTGGGCCTAGATCCAGGCCTCATGAATCCCAGAGCAGGTTGGGGAGGAGAGAATTACTGAGATTTTTTTTCTGTCCAGTATTATCATCCTTCTGGTCAACAGAAAAATGTGCTCACATAAAGGTGATAGGTTCATGGTTAGCTGTAGGTGTTTTTTTTTTTTTTATGTTTTTTAAATATGATTTTAGAGAGAGAGGAAGAGAGAGGAATAGATAGAAACATTGATGCAAGACAAACATCGATTGGCTGCCTCCTGCACACCCCCTACTGAGGATTGAGCCTGAAACATGGGCAAGTGCCCTGACCAGGAATCGATCCAGTGACCTATAGGTTCATGGGTTGATGCTTGATCACTGAGCCACACTGGCCGGGCAGCTTTAGTTTTGAGTGGCAAAGTTTGTTTCACTTTTGGGGATCTGCTTTAAAAGATTTTTCATGGGGAATGTGAGTGAGGCTGCATCAGGATTTACTAGCCAAATGCCGTTATAAACCAGAGACTCACTGTTTCCCTCTTCTCTGGAAAATACTAAAAATGAACGAATGAATAAATAAATAAATACACATATACATACATAAAATACTAAAAAAAGAAAGAAGAGCATAAGCAACTTGTCGAGTTTATTGCTTTAAAAAGAAAAAAAAATCCCTTGTAATTTCCTATCATGACTGTTGAAACAAATCTTGAAGTCAACACATTAGATTTTTCATTTTTGTTCCAGTTTTCTCCTGGCAAATAGAAGAATTTAATAAGAAAGGAACCCATGGTTCCAAAACAAATAGGGTCTAAGTCCAAGACATCTAAAGCTTGTGTGGAATCCCTCCGGCATTTATCCCACTGGGGCCTAGGGAAGGGAGAAGACAAAAGTCCATATCCCTGTTCTAGTCAGAGTTGGTTCAATTAAAGGTGAAACTGTCTGTCAAACTATTTATAGCATGTTTATAGCATAACGGATAAACAAAAGACTATAGGTTTTGAAGCCTGGCCTTCATTTACACATAGTAAAGACTTCTGTTTTATTTTAAAGGATAGATTCCTTAACATACTCTACAGTAATTGAGAGTTTAATTCATGATATTTTAGCCAATTGATGGCTTTTACTATATTATTGAAAATTTATGTTTAATGTTGAGAAATCAGTGAAATGTCAGTCTTTAGGATGGAGATGCCATTTATACTTAGATGGATATAGAGGAGCCTCCAGGTAAGATATTGTCTTAGAATGTAAAACATTTTTTATTTTAAATGCCTAGAAGATTGAGTTTCATGGGCTTTTCCAAGGAATTTCAACCAGGTATGATATGATTAGTAAAGTTTCCAGTATAGTTTTGTAAACTTTTATTTAATTTTTGGTGTATAATTATATACTACCATTTACTATGACATCTCTTCCTCTACGAGTTTTGAATTAAGGTACTATTACTTCTTTGTTTTAAGGATATAAATTCTGTGCTATTTCACAAGTGACTGCTGTAACTAATATTGGCATGATATAATAAATGAGGAACGTGTGGGTGAGGCATGCTGAAGTCTATGCAGAACCTTTGCTAGATGACATATTTGACTCTGGGAAATATTTAGAAAAAAAAAAGAAGTTGCTGTCTCAGGGACTGTGTTTGACAGTATTTCTCTGATTTGGGTCTCTCTAGTTTGTTTAGAAAACAAACTCACTGACTTGCCTCTTTAGTAGATGCACTTGTAGAGATGATGGCACCAAATCAAACACTCTGTTTTGTAAGCTTTATTTTTCATAAGGCATTTTATCCAGATAAGCCTTCCCAAATGAAAGCATTAATATTGGTATAGTCGTTTTCTGTTTTTAGATCAAGTAGACTTGGAATAATTGGGAAAATTTTTAGGTAGCATTCTTATATTTCATATTTAGAAAAATATGCATTGATAAAATGTGTAATTTGTTTTAGTAGGATAGTTTTGTTGCTAACTGAAATAACACCCTGACTGACAGCTTTACTACATGCCATCCTCAACCCATTAAAATAAAATATCTGTATTTTGGAGGATGACTCAACTTTGGTAGGGCAGTTGTCCCCATGTTTAGAGTATGGTAAATTCCTGGCAAAGGTTGGTAATGTATATCAAAATAATGCAAGTCAAATGTGATTTTTCCATAAAACCAATGTAAAAATCGGGGGCTTCATTCCTGACCCAAGGACCTGGGCCAGTTTTTTTTTTTGTGTGTTTTTTTTTTTAGACCAATGAGCTAAGCACCATTCTTAATCAGTTATAAATGATAGACTTCTGATCCCGTCTTTAATATAAGCATGACTCTTTTCAATACAGTAGCCTAATAATAGCAAGTTGTATGAAACTACTTAATATGTTAACATAGTCTTATTTTCTTTAACTGCAGGTGATTTGGGCCTTATTTTTAATGCAACAGATCAGACTTTGAAATTATGCCATAAAGTTAATAAAATTCAGGATGGCTTCAAGGAAGGGAGATTTGATGGGTATCTGTGAAAACTTGTTAAGACTTAGGGGTATGCGATGATGTGCCTTCTTTAGGTAAATTGTTGAAGGATATCTGCTTAGCTGCTCTCTTTTACATTATAAAAATCTACTGTAGAAAGCATAGCAATTAACAATGAAGTGGTTGGCATTTCTGCTGTGTTTAGAAAATTTCTTTGTTCCCATCAGCGCCAAAAAAACTTCACCTTGAGCCTTAAGGTTGTATAAATTATGCAGACCATTAAAATGCATGAATCAACTCTTAAGACAATGGATTTTCCATTATTTCTTCTTCTTTTCTCTTGCCATTGCTTTATAATGTCAAGTAGCCGCAGAGCTTTGGCTTGATGAGTGGCCATTATAATAGCTTCATAGTCCTTTGGTGAATCATTAGAATTAATTTAGTCTAGTTCAGCCATGAGTGTTGGATATTGACTTATGACAATAAAGCTCTTCATTGAATAGAACACTATTTTTTTTTGCACCAATCAACCATGTAAAAATATGCAAAAAGTCCTGCAGAGATTTTGAATAGAAATATTTAGAGCACATTCTTGCAACTAAATATGTTTATTTCCTGGATATTGCCTTCAGAAATTGGTTACAAGCTATGGGAGAAAATAGCTGTTTTTAAATTATAGTCATAGGACATTTCTTGCCTTTTTCCCCTCATCTTCGGTCTAACTGCATGTAGGGCACTATATCTTTGAGCTAACAGCTAGATCAGAGAGGGGGGCTGCATGTTGAATGTAATAAAATTAGGGTGGGATTGAAACTAAGATGTGTTTAAGTTCTCAACTGAATGAAGGCAGAGGCTTTTGGGGGTAGACTGAGGCTTGTAGTATGTGGGTGAGGGGATTCACTGACAAGATAGGATAGGTCCATTTATAAACAATACACTGAAAGTAATTACCTTAGTATAATGAATATTGATTATGGGTCAGCTAGTCATTGAAAAGGAAAGTACTCAGCTGCATTTGGGCATTTATTTCTACCTCAACTTAATTTTCAGGGTGTACTAGTCTTCTAAATTTAGCTAGCATTTAGATGATAACAAATGCAAACTCCTTACAGCTACTCTAAACCCCATCCTCTAATATACTCAACTCATTTATTTCAGTAGGTTACTATAAAAGTTTCTGTATGGTTTTAAACTGGTGACTGAAGAATCTTTCGTTACAAATCAGCCCAATAATTAAAGAGTTATAGAAATGATATATCGCAATTTTAGGAGCCTAGAGACAGAAAAAGATACTCCCAGCCGACACTTGCAAATGAGAAGCAGCTGTAGCAAGGTCAGAGTCCCCGTGTGTCAAGGGGCTGGCTATTTTATCATCAGTAAAGGGAGTCAGCTTTATTCCATGTCTCTAGGCATTTGACACTTCTGTTGGGCATCATCTCTAGCCTTCTAGGAACAGACACCCACTAAGAGAGTGGTATAATAAATTCTATTTGTGCAATGACTAGAAAGTACAGTAGTAATCTGCAAGTTGCACAATAATTATTTATGTACTGTGCTTCATTGTTGTACGTGGGCCAGGCTTTGAGTCTGTTACTGTTAAATAGCCTGAAGCTACTTTGCTTTTTGAGTTTATTAGCACAATTAGGATTTTTGATATCTTTTGCCTTTTTCTTTTAGGATTATTGTTTTTGTAGCAGTGACATTAAGAGATTACTCTGTTCTTGACATTACTTATGGGAAACGTTTGTGTATTATCTGGTGGATTAAGCTTGAATTTTGGACCCAGTCCTACTCCTTACTAACCGATGAAAAGCATCGGTTAATAAGGAATAGGTTGTTGTTTAGCCTCTGATGTTTAGAAAGTTTCTTCTGTGACCATGAGCAGTAAAATAGACATACCTCTTGTGTTATTTTCACGTTAAGAATCAAAAGTTGACATACTCTTGAGCATTTTGTTATTCTTTCTGTTTCTTTTTAAAAAAAGTTACAGTTGGTGAAAATGAATGTTGTAACAATTTTTGGATTATTAAAATAGTGTTAGAAAAGGAAATTTTAGGGGATGACTGTACACAGTCATTTCAAAAATAGTGATGTTTTAGAAAGTGGTATGATTTATGGGGTAAAGGAAGTAACTTTACTCAGTGGTGGAGGAAAAAACAGCTGTGTAACTGAGTAAGTGAGAAAAAGTGATTCACAGAGAGAGCGCGCCTCTCTGCTTTGCCAGAGCAGTGGCTCTCTCCCTTGAGCAGGCATTAGAATCTTCTGGAAGTCTTGGGACGACCGATCCCCGGGGCCTACTCCAAAGTTTCTGATTCAGGAGGTCTGGGTAGGGACTCAGAATTGTCATTTCTCACAAGTTTCTCAGGTGATGCTGATCTTGTGATCTAGAGACCACTAAGTGTAATGAAACCAATGGGATCTTAGCTAAGATTTTTTTCTAAGTATAGTATTAGCAACTGCAGAAAAGGGGAAGAATTTAAATTTGTTAGTGAGGGTGACTGACTCTTGATTGACTAGGAGAAGATTGAATTGTAATAAATTGCTGAACTAATATGATCAAGGAAACATTTGGAACAGTATATTTCTAAATTTGGTTTACTTAGTATTTGTATTATAGTTTATAGCTTATAAAAGCCCCTCCCCCTTTTTTAAACAAGAACGGCTGTATTAAAAACCTTCATGTGCTTACGTGTATGGTTGGTTTAAATCATCCTGAAGTTTGTTCTATCCAGAATGCTTAATTATTGCTACTAGAGACTTGGCACTTCATTTAACCCTTTGTACTCGCTTGCTTTTTTCTCAATTCCTTTATTCTAATGCTAACCGTGTTGAGTCACACTCGACATCCGAGTGCAAAAGGTTAATGCTGCAATCTAAGGATGAGGAATGGCGGTTTACCTGAAATTCTTGATTGGGATCTAAAGTGCTTGGGTAGAAAATACCTATGATTTTTTTTTTTAAGACAAGTCCCTATTTTATTCATGCTTGCATTCTTAGTCCTGGTGTGTAATAAGTGTGCAGTGCTTGTGAAAGGAGTAAATAAATGACCAGCAACACACTTGTTGGAAATATTTAGGTAGTAAGTGGTGATGGTGGGTGATGGTGAGCACCATCCCAGAAAATTAACCTGCCCCAAGAAATCCACTGGTGACTTGAAAAATGTGCATAATTAGCTTATTAATATACTTGTTGTTATCTCAATAAATTTAAGGCAAATAAAAACCTTAATAGAATTAAATAATATTGGGGTTTTTAATAGCAAAACAAATTTCTAGAAACACATATATTGATAGCCACAACACATTATCTAAATGAAGCCAGGACTAAAGCAATGGAGAGGGAACAGAAGCATCAGACTGATAAAATGTGACGTTGAAGTAAACCATACTTGTAAAAGAATTAAATGCCCAAATGCCCAAATTTATTAATTTTATCTTAATAGCTTAGCAGAATCATGTTATCCTAATCTTATTTTTTTAAGGTCTTTACTTTCCTTTGCTACATTGGTGGTGGGGGCATAATATCCACATCCTATTAAGAGTCCCAGACCCATAAAATGGTGGGAACTGTGTTTAATTTTTTCTTTCTTTCCTTTTTTCTTTTTCTCTTCTCTTCTCTTCTCTTCTCTTCTCTTCTCTTCTCTTCTCTTCTCTTCTCTTCTCTTCTCTTTTCTTCTCTTCTCTTTTCTTTTCTTTTTTTTCTTTTCTTTTCTTTTCTTTTCTTTCGAGTTCTGGCTAGGAAAGAATTCAGAGCCAAGACCCAAACTGTAAGAGAACATTTATTTATTTATAAAATCACAGAGGTATTTATAGAGGTAAAGATGGGCCCTTGGAGCTTGGGAGTGAAGGAGCTAATTGGGCGGGGGCGGTGGGGGGGGGAGCGGTGGGCATGGAGGGGGTAGGGAAAGGGAAAGGCAAAGGCGGGGGCATACTTCCAGGGGGAAGAGGGCTGGGAACTGTTCTTAAGGACAGAGACTATGTTTGAATATCACTTAACACCCAACTCTTGGATAGTCAAAAGTTTTGGCTAGATGGCACCTTCTCTTTGGCCCCATTTAGTGGAGTATGCATAACAGTTGGCAAAATGGTCAAGTGAGAAGATTAATGTTTGGTCGGAATTTAGCAGTTACAAAATAATTTTCTCATAACATACCTAATATATTACGTTGGATCTGCACAGTGATGCTTTTAGTTATTTTATGGATAGAAGAATCTGAGGTAGAAAGGAATTATGTAACTTGTCAGAGCTGGGCAGTGAACACAGATTTGCTGGTTCTAAATCTGGCTCTCTGTAAAATTCAACTACTAATGTATTGTGTGTGTGTGTGTGTGTGTGTGTGTGTGTGTGTGTGTGTATATGTGTGTATATATAATATGTGTAGGAAAAGGTATAGAGTGGAAGGCACACATGGGTGTGAGACCTTTATCTATCTCATTTCTCCTTGACTTTCCAACTATTTTAAATTTTAGAAACCTTTCTCTGTTCTTGAATTCATTCAGCATCACATTATTGTTTTAAGCATTTTTCTTTTAGTATACAAGTAATAATTTTTGTTTTGTAAAATAATGAGAAGATACCAATAAGCAAAAAGGAGAAAATACTTTTTATTCAAGTATCCAACACAGAGAGCTGGGCATAGAAGCCATTAATAAACATCTATTGATTGAATGCCAGGAATTAGCTCCCTGACCTCTCAGTAAATTGCTCAAGTTGTCATATCCCATCTGTAAAAAGGGGTGGCTGGCAAGGCTCTCTTAGGCTACTTATTTCCTTATATTATGGATTTATGTGACATCAGCAGTCTTTCAGGCACTTGGTGAAAGGCATTAAATAAATCATACCTATTATCTATAAGGAAGAAATTATTTGAAATTTGCCGTCTTTAAACATTTTACTGCTCTTTGTCATAAAGTGGGAAAAAAAGATTTATTTGCAATGTATGATATGTGTTTATTTGGGGGTGGGAGTGTATTTGAGAGTAAATGCATTTGTTTATAAATAAATCATCATTATAAAATATTAAAAACTTCTTCCTGTGGTATTTTAAGTTCTGTTGTATAGTTTCTACCCTCTGTGACCCAAAATTACAGTCAGATGAATTTAGAATTTATCTACCAGCATTTCTTCATGAAAATAGAATAACAACTAAAAGGAATTAATAAGTAGAAAAAGCTTATTTGATTTCTTGGTAGCCTACCTGAGTAATTGGTATAGGCATGAGTGTATTAATTCATGTGCTTTAATTCATTAGGTGATATCAGTGTCATTGTCCAAAAATGTGACTATTTGGAAGAGAAACTAAATTAGATAGTGGGTTTCAACATAGGATATGATAGCACAGGAGGAGAATCTATCTATCTATTTATATATCTATATATATCTCTATATCTCTATCTCTATCTCTATCTCTATCTCTATCTCTATCTCTATCTCTATCTCTATCTCTATCTCTATATCTATATCTATATCTATATCTATATAAAAGCCTAAGTGATCGAACGACTGCTTCCCACAGCCAACCTCCTGTGGCTGGCCAACCTCTGGCAGTCCCTCCTCCCCGCCCCCTGGCTGGCTGGTCCCTCCCCCCCCTCCTGGCCAGCCAACCTCCCGAAGTCCCCTTGCCCATGCCGGCCCATCCCAATGATCCTGATCAGGGCGGGAGATGACCCTTATTGGCTCGAATCCCCGGCCAGGCTGAGGGACCCCACCTGTGCACGAATTTGTGCACTGGGCCTCTAGTATTTTTATAAAACACAAATGTATCTGTTGTCCTCCAATAATTTTTAAAAATCCTCACCTGAGGATATGTTTAAGAGAAAGGAAGGGAGGAAGAGAGAGAAAAACATTGATCTGAGAGAGAAACATCAATTGGTTGCCTCCAATATGGGGTTTCCTGACCAGGGATTGAACCCACCACCTGGGTATGTGCCCTGACAGGGAGTCAAACCCACAACCTTTTGGGGAATGGGATGATGCTCCAACCAACTGAGCCACCTGGCCAGGGCATTCTACAATAAATTTAAATAAACCAGGCTTTCTCCAGATGGGGTTACAATGCCTCCAAAATATTTACTATCATGATAAACAACTTTTCTTTTTCCTATTACTTTAGCACTGTTTTATACTTCTCAAATTTTCTTATTGCTGAGTTTGTATTTCCATTCTGTAGGCGGTATTTGTACATAGAGAGAAATATGTTCATCCATTTCGTTAAATCCCCCATTAGAATGGTTTGGGACTGATGACTGGAAATTCAAGTTAACAGACAAAAAGGTGCTCTGGAAGCATAAATTACTGGTTATTCCTTGCAAGTTTTTTCTTTTTATAGAAATGAATTGGTTATAGTAGAATTCTATAAAATATTAACTGAAAGGCTCAGCAAAATTTATATTTATATTAATATTTGATATTTAATAAATCTAGGATTCATTTTTAAATATGGTATAAGAACAGGATTTTAATGTGTAATTTTACACTTAAGGCCCAGTAGTTTCGTAATAGGAGTGGTTCCCTGTAAACGTTATTTTGAGAATTAACTCACCTTCATTCAATTTTATAATTTATCTTTGGGGATTTAGTGAAAGTTACTATGGTCATACTTTAAGAGGAGAAATTTTTCTTCTGATTTACACTGAATGAGCGAGCATTAGCTAGCTCCTCAAGTTAGGGTCTTAATTATTCTCTTGTTTGACCTTTGCCTGTAACATTTGGTTTGAGTTGTGTTCTCTTTGACTTTAAGATTCAACCACTGGCAGGAGCCTTATTTAATCTTCCTATTGAGCTGTTTCATCTTCTTGAATAGGGCATAAACCTATTCATCAGCCTACCTTTCACATGGGCATGCTATTCTGAAATACTATTAAGATTGAGTGCATTGTGGCAGGGTGCATTCTATTTAAAAAGCAATGTAATATGTTTCAATGTGATTAAGAACAAGAGTGTTACAAGTGCAATGTATAGTAAAATCATAACACTCAGGGCTTTTTACATAATGTGCTCTGCCTAATGTGCAAACAGTTGACTTAATATTTTACATTAGCTTTTAAAAAGCCTGGTGTTTCTCATAAGTGCCGGCAGTATGTTCTGATGTTTCATTCCTTAATACTTGAGTTGATATGCTACTATAACTAAATTATATCAAGTTCCTGAGGAATCAAATTTCTAGTTTGATTTATACATATAATAGAGGGTCTTATTCAAGTAGATTTAATCTGACTTCATAATCATTATGAAAATAAGAAAATAAAAATCTAATTTATAGAAATCTTTTTGTATGGGGCAGCCTCTATTAATGAACTTTAGTATTCATTTATTTACTGGTCTAATAAAAACGAAATTCTCTAAGAAAAAGCCTTTATCAGGAAACATTTAAAAAATTCAGCTGTGATTCAGAATCTTTGTTTCTGTTTTGCTTTTGTTTGTTTTGTCCCGGTTTCCTGATTGTGTGTAGCAGATATGGTATTTAGCTGATAGATGTTTTATGCCTAAATGAAGATATAAAATGCAAAATGCATTTGTCTTCAAGTTAGCAGTAGCACATAAGATTCGTCTTTGGAATGACAGAATGTTAGACCTGAAGCAGCCTCTGAAATAGAGGCTGGCTCCTCATATGACAGAGGAGGTCTGGGGTGAGTGGTTAGAGGGACTCGCCGAAGGTCAGATGGTGCTTTTGTGGTAGAAATGGAGCCAGAGCCACGTCTCTTGATTCCTTGCTAATTTTTCAGTTGCTGCACCACAGGACTCAGATTCAGATTACATTTCTATTTTCTACTTGTTTGTTTTATTGCAGCATTTCAGTGTTATTGCTTTGTAATACATAACCTTTATTTGCTTGCTTTGCATAATATATGCTAATTTGGGCTTTACGAGTCCGAAGGTAGGCTGAGTGTGGACCAACTGCTAGTACTGTTAGTGATGGATTGAGGCAAAAGAATTCCTCAAAGTGAAGAGTATTTTCTTTTTTCATACATCCCTGTCAGGAATCTATAAGGCCAAGACCTGTTCGGTAGCTCAGTCAGAGCAGCCTCCCCATATGCCAGGGTTTGGGGTTTGATCCCTGGTCAGGGCACATACAAGAAGCAACCGATGAGTGAATGGATAAATGGAACAACAAATCAGTCTCTCTCTAAAATTCAATAAATAAATTAAAAAGAAAAAAAAATATGTAAGGCCCAAAATAAAATCTAAGAATGTTTAATTGAACTGATTGTAAATATTTGGATTTAAAATGTTCTTTTAAAAAGATATTTGGGACAGTACAAAGTAAATTCTGTGATGTTTATTTGTATTTGACTACTGTTAGATAACTGGATGATTTCTACTTTCTAGAAAGCTTTTTAAAGCTTTATAGGGATTGTCTCATTTATGCCTTTAGCATGGATGATCTCTTAAAGCTTCACGGAGCTGTATGCTGTACATAATAGCATTATCTCCATTTTAGAATAAAGAACAGAGCACATATGCGAGTGTCCAAGGGGGATCTGAACTGTGCAGGGGATTCTTCTCCAGAGCTCTGGCTCTCGGCCACTAGCTCTTCTGCCCCGCATCACACAGCTTCCTCTGTCACAAAATGCTGCTTGTTACTAAATTAAAGTTTTCAGCAGTCCCTTGATTTAAATGAGCAAAACCTGTTACAATTCTTACACTACACTTCAGCAGTATACTGGGGAATCCTCAATGCTTATATTTTGGGCACAGTAATAATTCATGGTAACATCTTAACCTTTAACCTCCTTTTTCCTTCTCTTTCTTCATATCCTGTCTCAACATTTCTGCACTTTCCATTCTCCTTGGTTTATTTGGAGCAGCAATGTGCCTAGGCATTGTTTGGCTACCTTTGTTTTTATTCTCACAAGAGCAATTCTCTATTATTCCCAAATAAGTATAAAACCACTAGTCTTGGCACTTAAATTCTTTACTAATGTCCTATTTTTTTTAATCTTCCTCTTATAAAATTTGTTTCCTTAGTATCTCATAAAGAAATACCCAATTCAATTACCCATCAGTGGAATGTTTCTCGTATATTCCAGCCTGTACTATAATCTTCTCCTAAGCTCTTTCTGGAATCATTACTACTCATTATATATATTTTTTTCTTTCTCCTTTGGGCAACGTCATACCTGCTTTCTGTAAACAAACTAAAATTAAACCTAATGACGGTCCTTCTTTGCTTCTACCAGGTTTTGTTCCCTAAGCTTTCCAGTTTGTGAGTTCCCACCTATAGTGTTGACTATTACAGTTTTTGCATTTGTTTTGATTTTGCTTTCATTTATATTTGTACTGCTTCCCCCTACTAAGTAATTCCTGGAATTCAGAGTTCCTGAGAAGTACCATGAAATTAGCACTGCATTTGGCAATCAGAAGCTATTTTGTAAAAATTGACCTCTGTCTCTATTTAGCCAGAAGCTGCAAGCCAGAGCTGCAAATCTGAGAAATAGATGTAACTCACTTTTATGGGCAGGACAAGGAGGAAACAGATCATTACTATATTTAGCAGGAGCAAGCAAAAAATTATACTCTGTAAAAGTAGATTTACTTTAATGATATAGGTAAAATTTTATAACATCCTTGTGAACAGTGGTTTCAGATTTTATTTGAGCAGTGGCTTACTTTATTTCCCCACATAATTCTAAGGGACCTTAATTCATTGTTTGGGGGCAAACACACTATTGCTTTGATAAAAGCAATACAAACTGCCTACATGGCTAACACACACTGCAAGGCGATAGGTTTTCCTGAAACCCAGTTTGAAAACCCATGCTTTAGAAGGGTGGGGATACAGGATTTTCTCTGGTTTATTTGAGAAGATTGAGAGATTGTCAGGCTAAACAGGAACCACATTCCTGTATGACTGTGTGTAAACAGTTGCCCTCATATTAGTGTCACCCTCATTCTGCCTTCATTTGTAACATCTAATGGAGCTTAAATCAATTAGGAGACTTAGGATATAGCCTATCTCTGTGCCAAGTGCTAAACAGAAAAATAAAGCAGAGTTCAAACGATGCTGAAAAGAAAGCTTGTTCTAATCCTTCCTCTAAAGTTAGAACAGTTTGATTACTTCCCTGGAAGCATTTGCTTTTCCTACTGAAAATGGAATAAAGCAAAAATTGAGAAGAGAAAAAATGGACCCTTGACTTACTTTGGATCATTATCTTTTGCTGTTTTCTGTGAAGTTAGGTTGTGGCGATCTCAGGCTATTGTATCTTTCAAAAAAATGGGAAATGGGTCTGATCTTTGACTTACTATATTTGATTATTTTACAACACATCGCCACTTGTATCATCCTAATGCAGTCGATATCTCTCTTGTGTATAAAACCATTTCATTGCCCTCTGCTTAAAGGGCAAGTATTAAAAATGGAATTGTGAGCTATGGAAGAAAGGTGGGTGTAACACATTTAAAAGTGGCTCTTATATACTGTGGTCTTACTAAAAGAAAAAAAATTATGCCGGTTAAAAAATAGCCCTTTAATATGAGTATGTGTTTGAGAAAATCCTAGTTTCTGTATTCTGATATTTTGAAGGTCATCACTCTTGTTCTCTTCCTTTCCCTACTGAGCCATGTGATTTTTTCCTTACAGCTCTCTTTCCCTCCCCTTGAGCATATAGCTTTGCACTTGTGATCTTTCTTTTTCTCAAATCTCCCTTAAAGCCACTGCTTTTTTTGTGTGGTTGGTGCTTCTTAGTCCAGACTCCTCCTTCTGTATGCATTGTGTACAGGAGCTCTAAAATTTCAATGGGCATAATTTTAAAAAAAAGTATATCATTTAAAATTAGGTTGTACAGCCCAGCTGGCATGGCTCAGTGGTTGAGCATTGACCTATGAACCTGGAGATCATGGATCGATGATTCCCACTCAGGGCATATGCCCGGGTTGTGGGTTCAATCCCCAGTGTGGGGGCATGCAGGAGGCAGCCAATCAATGATTCTCTCTCATCATTGATGTTTCTATCTCTCTCTCCCTCTCCCTTCCTATCTGAAAAATCAATAAAAATATATTCAAATAAAATTAGGTTGTACAATTCCCAAGAATTGTATTTAAAAAAAAACACAACTCTTCATAATGAAGAATTGTAATGAAGATTTTATAAGTAGATGTATTGCTTTCTTGGGAGTTTGTAGCATTGGGGAGAATTTATGATTTGAGAAGTAAGATTGTGAAATCATAATAGCCAAACCTATGTGGGTGTTAAAAGGTGAATTTACGATGGAAGAGAAGTATAAGGAGGAAATGTTCAGGAGGGAGGAAGTGGCATTCACCTCAATTAGAGAGGAAAAACCAGGTAAGGGGCTGAGCAGCCCTGGAGGCAAATGTAAGGACAGGTTTTCTTGAGGTTGTTCACACATCTTCCTCTGTAAGCAAAATAAATAGTGCTTTTCCCCTGCCTGGCCTTTTCTCTCTCAGATCTCAGCTTAAATGTCACCTCCTCAGAAAGGGAACACTAACCTAAAATAAGGAGTTTCCCAGTCTCCTCACGTCAGCCTGCTTTATTTTCACCGGGGCATTTCTTATTGAATACTGCTTTATTTTCATTGCAGCACTAATTTCTCAATACTTCCTTTCTCAATATTTTCTGGCATGTGTGTTCTCTTTCTTCTCTCCTCCTCCCCTTCCCTTTCTCCCAACAGTGGACATAAGTTTAATAAGTGCAGGTACCAGGTCGGCCGTGTGTATTGCTCTGTCTCTAGTCCCTAGAATAGAATCTGCGCTTAGATGACAATATCTCCGGCTAGACTGTCATCTGCTTGAGATCTGGACTCCATCTTACCTTTGTAGCCCTATGATTTACAGTGCCTGTTGGGTTGAGTGAATTAGGCTACTACCTGAGAAAAAACACACGAATTAATATGAATGAGAAGATAGGTTAATTTTATAAATGAAGACGATATTTCCCTCCTTTGAAACAAAAGCAGCATGGGTCTTAGTGATAGCTGGGCCAAGTGTAAAACTTGGGGTAAAACTTCGATGCCTGAGGGCTGTCCCAAGGATCGTTTACTTCTCCTACCTCCAGACATCATGAGGTGATTGTTTTAGGAAGTGGGGTTTTTGAATGACTTTTTATATCTGATAAATAATAAAAGCCATAAAGAGGAACTCTTTTTTCCCCCCATGCTCAGCTTTTATTTTTCCTTTTTTTAATTTATTGTAAAAAATTGAATTTATTGGGGTGACATTGATCAATAAAATTATAAAGGTTTCAGGCTTACAATTTTATAATACATCATCTGTATATTGTGTTTTGTGTTCGCCACCCCAGGTCTGTAGTAACAGACACCGGCGTAAAGATGCTCCTCCCAAATACAAGATCCTTTTCCATGTAGCTAATCCTGCTTTTCCAGATGGACTTTCTGAAATACGGTATTCTAAAACAATATTTTGCCCAAGGTTTAACTTTTAAAAAGAAATGATGGTCTTCCTTGAGATAGAAATCTCAAGATTTCTCCATTTGAATAATTCTCAAGAAAAGAACCAAATCTGTCTCTAGATGGAACTTTCTGTGAAAATATATATATATATATTTTTTTTCTTTCCCATAACATTAGCCTGGAAGTATATTTCCACTAGGCCGATCACTTGAAGAAATGCCATATATTGAGTTATATCGAGGGAATTTAGGGCAAGTTGGTGTAAGTGTTATCAATTTTAGTGAAAGATGTAAGCTTGAGGATTTATACTTAATATTCCTAACAACTCATAATGTTATGTAGTTTTGGGCAATTTATGCATTTTGTTGGCTCATTTGTTATATGCTCCTTGAAGAAATGATTGTGATAATGGTCTTAATTTAATATCTCAGTTATATTCCCTCAAGATGAAATGTATTGATTTAACCTCAGCTAGATGGGCTTTGCTTAACTCTAATGATGTAACTCCTCAGAAAAGTGAAAATGTTCACATATTTTAAAAATATGTTCCCATTTTTTCCCCTCTGGAGAGAGAGGCTAGGGATATTCTGAGTCTATTAGTTAAAAATTCCAAGTTACTGACAAATGAAGTCATTTTTATGTGTCATCATTAAGATTTTTCAGTATGACCAATGTGGAGTCTTGAGCTCTTATTCCTATTCTAGTTTTCTGTACCATTTCAAAGTCAACAATCCCTCTTTTATATGTGTAATCCATTTTTACCCACCTGGACTCCCTGAGTAGCTGTAGTATGAGGGTCTCTGTATAAGTATAAAGTTCATCCATATTACCTGTTTTTTTCTTCTTCATTATTTTCTGTTGTCTCTGCTGATACTGACTAATCCATTATGCTGCTTTACTTTCCAGTGCCTTCATACTTTTTCCTTGACATCCAGACCTTTCTTCTCAACTGCCAGGCTTGCTCTGTCTCTTCCTTTGAAGCTCATACTAAAGTTATGTTTCATTAATTCAAGTTCATAAATGGGGGCTGGGTTCAGTGGTGAGAAGAGGCTTGAGCCATAGCCTCTGCCCTTGGAAAGCAGGGAATTAAATTGAGGATGGGCTTAATAACATATGTAAAGGGTGGGACTAAAGTTGGTTTACAGCTGTGAGTATGTGAAACACAGGGTTTATTCTTGTATTATTATTTATTAATTATTGTGCTATTTTCCATACCAACAAGGTAAAAACAATAATAGGACTCAAAAGTTGCCTGATGTTATCTTTAATCCTTTTCCAGGGAAATGAGGAAGTGACACAAAGGGGAAAAACCTTTTTGTTTTTGTTTTGTTTAGAAATGGGCTAAATAGAAGCAACAATAGAATGTGTGTGTGGGTGTGGGTGTGTGCGCGCGCGCACGCGCTCATAAAAACAAAAACAAAACCCAACTGTTGATTTTTGTTCTTTTCGTGTCACAAGTGTAAAGGCTTGGCCATCCATGTTCAGTGACAAGGCAGTCCTCATATAGCTGGATACTTGCCCTGGACTTCCAAATGCTCACATGGAACAGTTGGGGGCAGAGACATGGACCATGCAGCACCCTCTTTCACTATTCATGGGGACTGATGTGGTGGCACTAGAGCAGGAAAGAAGGAGTCCAAAATGTTCAAGCTGGAAGGGACATTTGTCATAAGGCAGTGGTAATAACCAGTCTATGTATAAAGAGAGTTTGGTGTTTCCTTCCTGAAGGGTCCTGCACAGTAAATAAAGTAAAACCAATAATTATCAATGGGCAACTGGGCCAAGGCCTTAACAAAAGTATTCAGATGGACATAAATCATAGTGTCTAAGCAAACACACTGGAGAGAGGTTCTGGAGAGGAGTCCAACAGCTCTTTTCCTAAGGATTAGGAAAAAACACACACCTATTGCCTAATGATATTTTTTAAAGCTTAAATGAGGGTCTTATGGGTCTAGAAGAGTTTCATATTTTCTTCTTTTTTATCTAGTGCTAAAAAAAAGGGATATCTTTTTTCTTTATTGATTAAGGTATTACATATATGTCCTTATCCCCCCAAATACACCCCTCCCATAGTGTCTGTGCCCATTGGTTAGGCTTACATGCATGCATACAAGTCCTTTAGTTGATCTCTCCACCTTCCCCCCACCCTCCCCTGCCTTCCCTTTGAAGTTTGATGGTCTGATCAATGCTTCTCTGTCTCTGGATCTGTTTTTCTTCATCAGTTTATGTTGTTCATTATATTCCACAAATGAGTGAGAATGTGGTATTTATCTTTCTCTGATTGACTTATTTCGCTTACCATAATGCTCTCCAGTTCCACCCATGCTGTTGCAAATGGTAGGAGTTCCTTCCTTTTTACAGCAGCAGCAGCGTAGTATTCCACTGTGTAGATGTACCACAGTTTTCTAATCCACTCATCTGCTGATGGGCACTTAGGCTGCTTCCAAATCTTAGCTATTATAAATTGTGCTGCTATGTGGGATCTCTTAATGAATTAAATTAATTTATTTTATATGTGATTATTATATAAGCATACATTTACTTATTCATCTAAGAGACACTTATTTCTCTGTACTAAGCACAGCTCTTTTTTGAAACTCTTTTTCTCCTAAAGGAAGAATATTGAAAATCTCAGGTAGTATGTAAGGATTTGACTTATTCCAGATTAATTTAATCATGACCCCTTCCCTGTTTTATGTGTTTTAATTTTGTGTACTTTTCCTGCTCAACTTAAAACAATTAAATATATTAATGGTCAATGCACATATTTAGCATCATACTGCATATTATCCATATGGGTCTCCATTGTGCCTATTATTTTTGAAAGGCTATTTTAAGGAAAATTACTCATTATGTACAAAAACTTTGGTCTGTTCCTCTCAGGCATGAATTTGGGGTGTTGTGTGTTGTTAGAGCTACATGGTACCTGTGGTTTTTTAGCCAGAGAGTTTTGAAAATGTCTCCTAGTTAGAGCCTTGGTGTACACGGGTAGTGATGTGTGGAAGGAGAGGAGAAGAGACATGTTATTTATGGCTATATAATGTTAGTTTCAAAATGACATTGGAGATCTTCTGGCCCAATCTGTTAACTCAGTTTCCTAAAATTTGGTATTATCAGAATTAGAACCAGTTAGCGTTGGGTATTCAGCTTTCAAGACAAGACTCATCTGTGGCAACACTTTCTATTGCCTGAACCAATGTTTTAAGGTTTATGGTGATTGTAGAGAGTTTGCAGAAGAATTTCATGGGCTCATATCAACTCTTGACAGCTTCCGGCAAGCAACTTATTTAGCCATGGTAAATTAGTGAAGGGTGGCATGAATCTTGAAAAAATTCAATTCATCAAACATTTGTTGAGTACCTATTACTTGATTCAATGATAGTGCCTGGAGTTACAGATACGAATAATGATGGGGTGGCTAACCTCAAGGGGCTCTGCCTAGTGGAGGAGTCTTAAAGGTGAATGAATGTTACCCACCAGCCTGATAAGGGCAACAAGAGAAGCTTGGAAGAGTTAACCTGTGGGCCAGATTTTGACAGGAAGAAGAGTTTTCAGTGATTTCTACTGAATCAGTTTTCACAGTTTAAAGATTGAATATTAATCTTCCCATTTTATTGTCACCTAAAAAAATTTGATGGCTTCCAAAGATGAATATCCCTTCAACAACTTCTGAAACCTGGCCTTTTATTACATAGCTCTTAGGGATTATCTAATTCTTGAACAGCTGAGAGGAAGAATGAGTTGAAGGGTTTTAGGTGCTTAGATCTTATAAAGGTAACAGAGTGGGCAGTGACCAAGAAAAGGGATTCTCAATGAGCAATAATCATGTCTCAGATAAACCTAATTGTCTATGATACCACCGTTGTGCAAAGGGATTCTTAATGAAGAGGTTGTTGAGTGACAGCAGGAGATACCAAATGTGGTTCTACTAGTTTAAAAATAATGCTTTATGTCTAATGTACTATCCCTACTGGCTAAAATATTTCTTAATTTTAACTCCTGTTTCTTTTTAAGAACTGGGTTAGAAACTCATATTAATGATTCTGGTTATAAGATACACGAACAAATAAACAAGCAAACTATTTCCCCTAATTTGACTTTCTTCAGTCAGAACTGTAAGTTTGTTTTCGTATTGCTACTGATTTTCTGGCATGTTTATTGTGTATAAAATATTGTTTGCTTCTAATGAAGAACTCAGACATTGTTCATTGTTATTTATGAAAGTATTTCATTTAAAAATAATTGAGGTATGTGTTGGTAAACAGTTTCTTATAATACCAGACTTCTCTGGAATATTAATACATAACATCATTTCCTTTAGAGGGTAGAAAAATCAAAGACTTTCAACTATGAGATATGCTCACTAACAGCTGTTTCCTATAATAGGAGCAATTTGCATGCAGAATAGAGAAAATGAATTATACAAAAGGGTGTATAGAGGAACAGCTATAACTTCTGGCACGTACAGCAACCCGCAGAATAAACTTCCTTCAAACGACATTGGCATGATTAATCCCAACAACCTGGACACTGAAATTGCTGTTCTAAAAAGGGGCTCTGCATCTCGGAAAGGTTGTGGGTATAATGCTAGCCTTCTAGCTGGGGTGCGGTTGCGGGTGCTCAGTGCATTTAGTAGCATTACTCCCACCCTCAGTGTTCAGGGTATTTGAATATTCATGACAGGTTGGCAGGTGGTCAGTGGGTGAAGGACCAAGTCACTCTTGTGCTTTTTCATATTTTATTAGAGAAACGTGTAAGGTCAGGTGAGATCCCTCATTCCTGATTAACTTCTGATGTCAGTTTGGAGAATTGGTTCTAAGGAGGACTAAAGGAGAAAGTCAAATGTTAAAATCCTATCTTCAGCATACCTCTTTGTAACCACATTTGTACTTGTGGAATGTCTAACCTGTTTTCATGTACGTCATCATGGTCGTCTGTAATAAAAATGCCTCACACTTATATTTTCCCACATATGTGGTTTTCTTGCATTTTGACGGCCATGCTTAGAGATGTGTAGATGTTGTGTTCTCTTTTAAAGTGAAAGGAAATGGAAGTTGTCTGGAAAATTCTTAGTCCAGGGCTGTGGACTAGAGTCTTCTAACCCAAATCCAGGGCTTTCTACTTGCTGCCTCCTTTCTCTTTTTAGCCAAAAAGGTTACATGTTAGATTTCACAGGTTAGATTTCCTGCCTCACTTCAGTCACTACTGAAAACTTTGTGTTCCAGGATCTGTGCTGTGTCTTTTCCATATATCATCCTATTTAATCTTTACACTGTCCAGAAGAGAAATGTGGGGTTCAGAGAATTTGAGTAATTTTATAGAGGTTGGCCTGGCTAGTCCGAGGTGGATCCTGGGTGGCCACACAGGCCTGAGCCCTTAACACTCTTTATGTTCCTGAGGTAAATATTTCGGTCTCTGAGAAATGAAAGGAAATTACAGATGAAATTCCTGAATATATAGTAATAAGGAACTCCGTTGGGTATCGAACCAGTGGTTCAGACAGTTAATGCTTTGGGAGGGTAAAAGGAGAAGAGATGATAGTACTTTGTGGTCTGGAAAGGCCTTGTGAAGAAATTGGGATTTGAACTAGCAGAGGATGCTAAGAATAGCATCAAGGTGCGATGGAAGGAATAACAGGAGGACAGGGCACAGTTGGGAAATGCTGGGCATATTTGAGGGGAACTGATGCATTTGGATGAAGCACAGGAGGGGTTTGGTGGGTGAGTAAAGGAGGAAGGCTGAAAGGTAGACCAGAGCGCCTTTGCAGAGGGCTTGGGCTACCAGGGTGTGTGGCCTTGATGCTTTGCATTACGTTTTTACTTTTTTTGTGATATTGCCAAATGCAGTCTTAACTAGAATGATTCCAGTTGGCTTGTCACTGACTTTGACTTGGTGGAAATTTTAGTGGGATGAAATTATATTTAGCTTCTTAGGGTGTCTCTCATTTCCCAAGAGCTTACCTAAATAGTCTTGACTAACAGCCTTCCTTCATAAGAAACACAAAAGCCGTATTGTTTCTCATATATTTGTATGATGTGAATGGATTTTAAGTGTTTGTGTGTATACCAATATTTCAATAAGCATTCATATTTGGGGGAAGTCAGAAATAGTGACTTAATGGGCACCAATAACCTTGGGAGACTGCGGATTTGGGATTTTCAACAGAAGGAGGGGGTCCTGCCACTTTTAGGCATAGAAATCAGGATGTCTCAGAGAAGTGAGGAGTTTAAGGGTGGAGTGATTCACATCAAAGACTAGACATAAGTATCACTTGTGTTAGCAAACTTTCACGCTTTGGGCCAGTAGGAGTTTTCCTCAGTTTCCCTAAAGCAGGGCAGGGTGATAACAACTAAAATAAAGTCATTAATGACCATGGTTGACTGTGATAACCTTCTTCCCATCAAGATTTGAATAAATAATTTGCACATTTTCTTTACATGGAAAAATTATTATAGATTCTGGAGAAGAAATAAAGGATAGATCAGAGATGCAGATGGGGGCCTGGCAAAGGGCTGTGAAAATTGAGTATGATCTAGATGGTAGAATGGGTTTTTTTCTTGAAGGAAACTGTCTCTTGGTCTATTATTCTCATCTCACCTGTTTTCTCTTTTTAATGTTTCAGTGTGCAAAGATCCACCTTACAAAGTAGAAGAATCTGGGTATGCTGGTTTCATTTTGCCAATTGAGGTTTATTTTAAAAACAAGGTATGTAAATCCTTACCCATTAATTTTTCAGTAAAAGATCCTTCATTAACCAAATGATATTTAAAATAATTTTGATTCATAAGCCCTTCTATCTCTAGATGATTTTAAAATAAGTTAAATTTGTCTTCTAGGAATTTTAGCTATAATTTCCCTTAATTACAGAGGAAGTAGCTAGAAAAAGATAATTTCAATTATATGAAGTCAGATTATATGAAATTATTAAATGTTCTTTTTAAGAGAAGAGTGATTTCTATTGAAAAAGAAGATTAATATGTTTTTAAAATAGAAAAGAGTAATTATGGTTTTTCAGTGAAATACACCTTTCCTCATTTTCATATTTCTAGAATTTTTAGACTTATAAAGAATAATATGTCATCTTTAGCTGCTATACACATACATGATATGCATATACAATTATATCAACTTGAGATATTATGGATTCTGCTGGATTTAAAAGCTTCCAACAGTTAACAAATGTGGCAAAACATACAGACTATAAAATATTGGACAAATTTCTCAACCTCTGTGGGGATCACTTTTCATATTTATAAAATGGAGATAGAATAAGAGTATCTACCCCATAAGGTAGCTAGATCCTATAAATACTGTAGGTCCTTTAGATACCGTAAAGCTGAGTGTTTAGAATAACACTTCAAATATATGTAAGCACTTAGTAAATGCTATGTTACATTTAAGGACACTGTTCCCTCCATTTATTCCAAAGTAATCATAGTTTCTAAAACTTGCCTAAAAGTGAGATAATTCACCCCCACCTCTCCACCCTTTTTTTAAAGGGACCGAGCTAATAGGATGTCATGTTAACCAAGCCAGTGCTCCATAAAGTGTGGTCCTTGTACCAGCAACATCAGCATCACCCACGAAGAGCAGGCTAGAAGTGAGATTCTCAGACTGAATCCCAAATCTCCTGAAGCAGAATCTCCTGGTCCTAGGAGTCTGCTAAACTAGGCGATTCTCACGCACAGTGAAGCAGGAGAACCACTGATGAGCCCCTCTCTCATGCTCAGTACCTCCCACTGCAACAGTGTCCCACTGGCTTTTTCAGTGGGTCGAAGGCCCAGCAAAAATCTCTTATATGATTAAGGGATAATTCAGTTTTAATTAAGCTATAAGAAAACTATCCTGACAAACAGGAATGTATGGATGATGGGATAAAATTAGTTTTTCATATTTTTTGTTTCTTTTTGAGCCCATCTCCTCATGGACTACATCCCTGGTACAACACCTCCCTACAGACCTGCTACCCATACCCCCATTCATTTATTGTTGTTGTTTTATTTAAATTTATATTTTGGGAGCATGTTTGACAGTAACCTATTTCTGTGTAGTTAAATATTTGAATGCTTACTTTGTCCTTGGCAGTCTCTGAGCCATTTACATATATTGCATCATTTAGTGGGTTTACAAGAACTATTAAGACATAAGTAATATCCCTAGTTTTAAGGAAAGGAAACTGAGTCATTGAAATATTGCATGGCTTGGATATTTATCATTTTATTCATCCTTAGAGTTTACTCAACAAGTATATATATATTCAGCAATGTTCGTTGTAGCATTGTTTATAATAGTAAAAAATAGAAATGATCTGCAGGTGAGTATATCATTACAAAGAAATACAACTCAGATATTTTAAAATACTGACTTGAAAATGCATATTGCTAAGTGAATTAAAGGCAAGTCATAGAAAAATATCAAAGTATGATATATTATCTGCCTGCTAATCTCTATCTACACTGACATAAATTTTATCTATGGAGAGGCTATATCAAATAGTTAAGAATGATTAAATGAAGTCAAGGGAATAAAACTTCTAAAGAGAATTACTGGGTCAGGGTATCATATGCATGTAGTATGTTGATTGATATTGCCCAAATGTCTTTCCAAAAGGCTTTATACTCCAAATTACAAGGCAGGAAAAAGCCCCCCACCCCTTTAAAATAAATTCTAAGGATGTATGGATTGTTTTACAATTTAGAGGAAAACAGGTAAATGAACAATGATCGTAATTCAATGTGATAATTACATTAATAAAGCAATGCTATAGGAGAGATGTCTTATTTGGAGAGTTAATCAGACTTTTCAGAGTATTCCATGCTTTAGTTGGGTCTTGAATAATGAGTTTGCATTAGGTGGGCAAGGGAGGGAGGTATCCTGGGAGGGAAGGCATTTTAGGCATGGGGAACACTATATGTGAAAGGCTGAGTGAATGAGGCGATGCACATTAATGAGGAACTGCAAAGTTACAGCAGGATAGGGTGCAGTAAGAGAACAAAGGAAATAAATGTAGGGATGGTATCATATGACTACGGTGGTTATTCTAAGGAAGTGGCATTTTATCCTGTAGAAAATGATACTTCATTAAAGGCTTTTATATCAATGAAAAGATGTAATCTAATTTTTATATTAGAAAGACCACTCTCTTGTCACTGGGGGAGGTAGAATAGGGTAAATTCAAAAACAGGGAAGCGATCAGGTGAGGAATGGTGAAGGTCTAAACTAAGGCACTGGTTATAACTGGAGAAAAGGGGATAGATCTGAGAGTTCCTGAGAAGAAATACTAAACAGAAGTTGGAGAGAATTTGACTGTGATAAGTGAGCGAGAAGGAAGAATAGGGTAGGGGATGATTTTTGTGTATTTTAACCTTGGCAAGTAATTAGGATTTTTGTTTGCCTAGGATTAGAGTATAGGAGAAAGGGCAGATGAATGTAGCTTCAGTTTAAAAGAATGCATGGATTTGATGTTGCTGCGGGTCAACCTAGCGGAGATGTGAGTAGACTGTGGAACATATGCACGTGGCCAAGTAAGAGCTGGACTAGGGATACAGATGGGGGTGGGGTCACTGTCATGTTGTTGGAACCTACTCCCTATGAATGGGTGTCATCTCCCTGGGGAACTTTGCCAAAAGTTAAAGGCTATGTATGGGTCAATGAAGAAAGAAGGGAAATGCGAGGAAGGCTGAGAAGGAATGATACTAAGTGTGAGCTCGTAGTCAGGAAAGAATGGCATCCTGATGAAAGAGGCGAGCAGGTTTCATGCAGATTGGTAGTAGAAGTGAAGTGGTCGTGAGCTAATGAGTGGAGACTATGGTCTGGGGAAGTTTGGGTGAGGAGGTGGAAATATTGAATTTGTAGGTATATTCTGACCGTTTCAAGTGCTCAGACTTTTGAGTCAAAATAACTGGGTTCGAATCACTTTGTCTCATCACATGTTAGTAATATAACAAACTCTGGTAAAGAGAAACATTGCTTTGTTTGACTGTATAACATTTTAATGTATGAAAAAACCACCAACACCTGATACATTGCTGGTGAGATTTTAAAATGGTGCAGCCACTCTAGAAAACAGTAAGGCAGTTCCTGGAGATGTTAAACATAGAGTTACCAAGTAATAGCGTGACCCAGAAATTCCACTTCTGGGTGCATACTCAAAAGAAATGGAAACCCAGGTTCACATAAAGACTTGTACACAAATGCTCATTACAGCATTATTCATGGCAGTCAAAAAGTGGAAACAACCCACTTTTTGCCATTTATCCACCAATAAGTGGATAAAAAAACTGGTGTACCATTCAACTAAATATCATTTAGCCTTACGAGGAACTAAGTACACGTTACACGTCACAACATAGATGAGCTCTGAAAACATCATGCTAAGTGCAAGAAGCCAGTCACAAAAAATTATATATTGTGTGTATATTTTATATATGTTCATGTATTTATATGAAATGTCCAAAATAGACAACTCCATGAAAACGGAAGTAGATTAGTGGTGCCTGGGGGAATGGAGAATGATTACTAATGTGTTTTAAGTTTATTTCTGGAGGAAAATGTTCTGAAATTAGATGGTAGTGATAGTTTCATAACTCTATGTATGTATTAAACCCCACTAAATTGTACACTTTAGAAGGGTGAATTTTATAGTTTGTGAATTATTCTCAGTAAAGCTATTATTAAAAAACAGTTGCTATAAAAAACACAAAATGGCAAAGCTGATGGCAAATGAAAAAAAAATTGTAACATTTCATGGGATGGTTAATATCTGTAATGCACAAGGAATTTTTATGTAAAGTAATATATAACAACTTCTAAGTGCTTTAATTTCTTAATCTGTAAAGCAACTCACCACTGGTCCAAATGAAATAAATGTTAAAGTTTATATTAGTTACGGTTATTATTATCCGCAGTCTTTATTTCCCCACGGATGCTAAAGAATCAGTGTGTAGAGAGGTTTAAATGTTTAGCCGACTAAAGTAATGGCTCAAGGGTCGAACTTCAGTATCATGAAATTCTCATTATTGTGTCCTCTTGGATATGATGCTGTTTTGTTCTTCTAGTTCAGGAAAATGGACCCAAGAGCCAGATTATGAAAGCCCTTATATGACATTCATGTGAGGTTAAATTTTTGGGCTAGTGGCAGTTGGAAGCTGTTGAAATTTTAATCAAGTAGTAAAAATGGAAAAGTTTTTGTTTAATATATAGGGTGTGGCAAAAGTAGGTTTATAGTTGATCGTAGAAATTTATGAACATCTTTAAACCTACTTTAGCCCCACCCTGTAGATACTTTAGAGGCCTGAATGAAGGAGAAATTGAAAATAATCCTAAAGTACGAAGACCTACTAGAGAAAGGCTTGTAGTAGTAGTTAGGGCAGGGTGTACTAGAGGTTGACAGTGTCAACTGATGGTCATTGGCACCAATTCAATACCAACAGGAATCCCCAATTTGTGGTGCAGTGAAGAAGGAAACTGTATTCAGTGCAAAACAGCTCAATAGTGATAGAGCACAGCTGTGGAAACAGCATGACTGTGAGGCAGCCCTGGGCGGCCAGGACCATCTCCCCCTGGACAGCTATGCTCCGCTCCCTGCTGGTCTGCTTTGCACTGCTCTGGCCTGTTCCTTTCTGTAGCAGTCTGCCCTGGCCTGTGCTGGTCTGCTCCACTTTGCTCCCATGAGACTTCTTCGGTGTTTAGCTCAGCCAGGGAAACACAGGCTTCAATCTTTGGTGGAAAGGGAAAGTACACTCCCATAGTCATAGGGACCTGACTTATATAGACAGAAGTCCCGGTTCCTGGTCCCTGATTGATCTGTCTTCATGCAAGTGAGGACTCCGAGTCCTTGCAGTTCAGTTGACCCAAAAGGCACTTTCCTGATGGGTCAGAATAGAGCTGCTCTGATTGGTTGGGGAAGATGTTGATGGGGCTATAGCTGTGCAGCTCCAATGGGATGGGGAAAGCCTCAGTCCTGTTGGTTGAAATAGGATTCCAGGAACTCCTTTATAAGGGCTGGCTCAGATGGCAGCAACACAGTGCAGGCAGGCAGTTCAGTGCAGGAGGCAGGCAGTTCAGTGCAGGCTTCTCCTTGAAGTGCAATTTGTGTGAGAGGCCCCTGTGTAGAAATGGCTGCTAGGTTGTTTTTTTAAAATTTGAGCCCAGTTACCCACCAGGAGCCCTTCTTAGTAAGTATCTTCTTTCTCAGGGTCCACACGATATGGTTTAGAGGGCTTATTCAAGAAATATTTGGGAGAGACAATGGTGGGGGTGATGGTGGGAGTGGAGAGGTAGAGAGGGAATGGGAAGTTGTGGCTTCAGGGGTGTCGTAGTTTTTCAAGGTGGGTGGCTGTGTTGGTGGTGTCATACCACTTGAAAGCTTATAGGAAAGATGATGAGTTTATTCTTTTTGTTTTTCCCCTAACATAAGGAACTTATTTATTAGATATTTCTCTTTTGCTTTGTTGATAATTTCATGGTAATTTTTCCTCCCGTATTCCTTTGACATTATAGCTGTTAGACATCTTTTCTGTTTCTTACAAGGAGTTAATCTGTGCTTTCTAAATTGCTATTTATGTCTAACTTTTTCTTTTCTTTCTTAATTTTTTTTAAACCTCTAGGAAGAACCTAAGAAAGTCCGCTTTGATTATGACCTATTCCTGCATCTTGAAGGCCATCCACCAGTGAATCACCTCCGCTGTGAAAAGTTAACTTTCAACAACCCCACAGAGGACTTCAGAAGAAAGTTGCTGAAGGCAGGAGGGGTGAGTGGCATTGTCTTGTGAAAAGCTTTCCAGTAAAAAACTAGTTGCTAGTGTGTTAAGTATAATCATGTTTTGAGAAAGGTAAAAGAGATAAAGTGACATATGGCTTAGCTGTAGACTCATGGTTTGAGATAAAAAGGTAAGCAAACAATACCATTTTAAGTAGGTATGAATATGAATTTACATTGTTGATTAGAATAGCCTTATAGTGTGTGCAATTCAAATTTATTGAAACAAAAAGTCCAAACCAATAAACTATCCTCAATTAAGAAAAGAACAGTATCTGGCTTTTGTTATATTACTTTATAGAAACTTTTGGGTAAAGTTGAAATTCACATTAAAAGTTATATAAAAAGGAGTTATTGTTCAAAAATTCATGATAAAAATTAATAAAAAAGGTATACTCATTTGTATTACATGTTTGGCTTATTTAAATACATGTTATTATTTGCTTGATTTATATATAGGTAAAAGATGGATTTTCCTTTTAAAGATAATAGTAACTAAAGTGTGGTAAATTTTTGTCCACGTGATTTGTCTAGGACAAGAAAAATTTTTTAATTAACTTCTTACAAATATAAACATTATGACATATTTGCTTGCGGGTAAGTCAGCTGACAGACAAACACTATTGACTGGTCAAAATCTACTTTACAATGGGTACCATTGGGCTCATCAGCCTCTAGTTCAGATGAACTTCCTGTATCATCTTATGTTGGCAGTTCAGATCCCGTAAAATGTTGAACTGTGTTCTTTACTCTAGGATTTCATCCACTTTGTTTTTCTGGAAAGTTTTTGATGGTTTTGCACCATGAAATTATCGTTGTATGTGAGCATGTGTAGACCATAACTCCGCAAGATGCTTCATTTCACTGGTAAAATCTACTGGAGGGCTTTGTTTGAAAGAGCTGGGTTTTATACAGCACAGAAGTTCCTTCCCTTTATGAGGTTATGGACAACCACTTTGAGAGCTTCAGGCAAGCTGTAGACCCTCTCTTAAGAAAATCACCCATAAATATATTTGTGTGAACATTTTGGATTACCGTACTTTCCGGCATATAAGACGACTGGGCGTATAAGATTTTCCTGAGTTAAAAAGTTGTTTTATACGCCGGAAAATACGGTATATTGGACTATATTGATGGGATTAGATATATTGGACTACTGTATTTTCCGGCATATAAGATGACTTTTTAACCCAGGAAAATCTTATACGCCCAGTCGTCTTATACGCCGGAAAATACAGTATATGGAATCCCTGACATCCATTTTTTGGAGTTCTGTTTTGCCAAGCTCCTATACTTTCACTTGAACTACTAATTAAATAAGCATTTGAGGCATTGCCAAGTACTTTTACTACAATTCAGTCAGTACTATACTATGTTAGTAGCTTTGGAAATGTATCACCGCTTACAGTATTTTATGTGGAAATGCATCTCCACGAAGAAATGGGCTTTGGTAATACAATTAATTTAATTTTTATTTTTTTAAATTAAATTTATTGGGGTGACATTGGTTGATAAGATTGTATAGGTTTCTAGTGTATAATTCTATGATATATCATCTGTATATTGCATTGTGTACCCATCACCCAGAGTCACATCTTCCGTCACTATATTTTTGACCCCCCATGTACATGCCCAGTCTCATCTGATTTCAGAAGCTAAGCACGGTTGGCCCAGGTTATTACTTGGATAGGAGATAACTCATTTTTAAGTTAAGGACTTATTATATATTTATTAATGAAATGGTGCTTTTTTTAAAAAAAATAAAAATAGAAACTCTATTATATTCTTTTTACAGTTACCAGGAGCACAGTGTTGATGCTATTTATCTGTGTCTATGCCCTTAAAAATGAACTGGTTCATTTTAAATCCTAGTTCTCATTTTTCCTTTTATGGGGGTGGCATTTTATGCTTCTGATTATTCCTCTTGGGTATGCAGTTAGGTAGGTAATTGGAGCATGTGAATTATGGAGCTTGAGTACATCAGGCTTCTGATAAGGGTCGTAGGAAAAAGTAAATATGACACGAGAACTTTTTAAAACAACCACTTAGACCCAGAGTACTCAAGGGTTGCTTGTGAGCTGGAGAAGAGGTTACAGGTCATTGATAATGCAGTGGAGTGTAGCACTGCCTCCTGATAAGGTCTCTAGTAGATTTCTGTCTTTTACTCGACTCAGCCTTTATCTCAGAATTATCTTCCTTGACTTCCAACTTTCCTTCTTTGTGTTTCTTTAAGTGCTGTTTGAAGCCTGCAGAGTTTTTTTCCCATTAGACTTAGATTATGTCTTGACAACTATAACATAATAAGCTGAAATGTGAAATATTCAAGCACACCAGTTATTTGACAAATTTTTTAAGGGACTGATGAATTTTATGGTAAAATTTAAATTTAAAAAATCATTTGAAATGAAAGTAATTTCATAGATTCTTATTATTTTATTTAGTCTTTTAGGGAAATGTGAGACAAACATTTTTTTTTTATTACCTAGATTTTTGGCTAACTTGTATTATTTTTATCGGATATTTAAATAGTTATCATTGTCTTAGTATTAATGAAGCCTATTATTGTGTCACTGACTTATGAACCATTTTGATTCTATTAGAAATATTTTTCAGATTTATTAAGGTACTAGAGGCCCGATGCATGAAATTCGTGCAAGAGTAGGCCCTCGCAGCCCCAGCTGCCTCGTGGCCCCACGGCCCCGCCCCCCACCCACTGGTCATTCTGGAAGGTAATTCCACCATCCAGTCTAATTAGCATATGAGCTCTTTATTATATAGGATAATTGATGTATAACATTGTGTAAGTTTAAGGTATACAGTGTGTTGATTTGATACACTTATATATTACAAAATAATTACCACCATAGCATTAGCTAACACCTCCATCATGTCACATAATTTCCATTTCTTTTTTGTGGTGAGAATATTTAAGATATACTCTCTTAGCAAAGTTCAAGTATGTAATTCAGTAGTATAAATTATAAACTCCATGCAGTACATTAGATTCCTAGAACTTAATTATCTAAAACTGAATATCCCCCCCTTTTCCTCCATCCCTCGGTAACTACCATTCTAGTCTCTGTCTCTATGAGTTCAGCTTTTTTTAAAAATTCCAAATATAAGTGATATCTATGTTGTCCCAAATAGCTGGATATCCTTTTTCTCATGGCTGAATAATATTTAATTATTTACATTCACTCACCACCCCCACACACATCTTTATCTGTTCATCTGTTGATGGACATTTAGGTTATTTCCATATCTTGGGTAAACAATACTGCAATGAACACAAGAGGCACATATCTCTTTGATGTCCTGCTTTTATTTCCTTTGGATATATACCCAGAAGTGGGATTGCTGGGTCATATTGTAGCTCTATTTTAATTTTTTTGAGGAAAATTGTTTCCATATTGTTTTCCATAGTGTCTTGCACCAACATGCAACCCCACCAACAACATCCAAGGGTTCCCTTTTCTCCACATCCTCAGGACCACTTACTGTCTTTTTGATAATAGCCATTCTAACAGGTGTGAGGTGATATCTTATTGTGGTTTTGATTTGCCTTTCTCTGATAATTAGCAATGTTGATGTACCTGTAGGCCATCTGTATGTTTTCTTTCAAAAAATGTCTATTCAGTTCCTCTGTCCATTTTAAAATCAGATTGGGCTGTGGGCTTTTTTGCTATTGAGTTACATGAATTCTTTATATATTTTGGATATTAATCTCTTATCAGATATTTGACTTGCAAATATTTTCTCTCATTTCATAGTTTGCCTTTCATTTTGTTGATGATTTCCTTTGCTGTAGAGCTTTTTAGTTTGATGTAGTTCTACGGTTTTGTTTTTGCTTTTTCTGCCTTTGATTTTGGTGTCTATTAGAAATCTTGCTTCATGGCTGTGTCTCTTCAGATAAGTCTTTTTCCCCACTGGGTTTTGGGGTGAGAAAGTGGAGGGTGGGCTGTGTTTTTTATACCTAACAATTGAATCTATGACATAGATCTGTATATATTCTACCTTCAATGGAAAATATTAATCCTTTCTTATCTATTTTGTGAAATTATTATGTACAGCTTGAGGCATAAATACAGTAAACTTACTCTTTTGTTTATGGCTTTTTCTCTTGCACCTTTTTCTTATAAACCAAAAATACATAGCACTATTAAATGTTGGCTTTTCAAGAGATCAGAAAGGTTGTTTATAGAGCTGGCATCATCTTAGAAAAATTTTCAGCTCTTAGGAAAAAAAAAATGATTCCAAAAAACTTTTTGTCAGAAGAATCTTGAAAAATTGCAGATTTTTTTTTCTAGTTCATAATCTATAAACCTGTAGGTAAATGACAACCTTTGTGGGGGGGCGGGTTGGTCAGTAACATTCCCTTCTTTTCACTAAATTTTTTTAAAATGTTGCAACTTTTTCTAAAGAGTCTCAGAGAAATCTTGGTTTACTTCTTCCATGGAAAAAATGTATCCTGTATTTTTTTCTGTGAAACAACTCCCTAATATTAAGGATATCATTGCTTTAAAAGAAAAAGTCTCTGGGAAGTACAAATTTGGATTTAAGCACTATTTTCTGAGAATATTGAAATGCAGAATGATTTTATTTACAAAATCCTGAAGGTAGTTTCTCTAAATGAGAGACCTTATTGGAACTTGCCAGGGAAGGTGTAGATTTGGTTTAGGACCGAGCTCCTATCAAGCCTTAAGCAAGAAAAAGACAGAAAGTAGGGGTCAGGAAATGGAAAAGAACAGCCTGAGAGCTTCTGGGGGGAGGCTGCCTTTATTTTGAGGTCTTGTTTTTTGGTTGGTAGGAGGGGTCGAGGACAGTGAGCCATACACTTTTGAGGGCAAGACTGGATATAATCTGTTCCAGAATTTTAACCAAAGGGATCAAGTGGAGCACCTCTCAATTCCACTGAGAGATTTCTGCTTGTTTTTTTAAAAGATGAACGGAGAATGCTTTTTGAGTGATTTTCAAATATATTCCTCAGGATATCAGGCTTTTTCAGAAAGGTTTTATGGTCACAATAGATCCTCCCCACCACCTATCTTGTTGGAACTGAAACTCAGTCCTACTGAAACACTGCAGAAGGCTTTGACAACTGTTACATTCCATTGAAAGAGGATGAGTTTCTTTCGGGGGGAGGGGCAGGTGTTGGCAAAGTAAAGATAAGTATGTCATCTAACTAAAACTTGTCATTATACTGACTTCACCTCTCTGGGTTTCCTGTTGGCAGGGAGTGTGATAAAATTGGAAAAGTTTTGAAATCAGCAGATGAATAAAAAGTTATTTTTTTATCGATTTCTAGGTGAAGGAAATTAGTACATCTTTTTTTTTTTTAATATATTTTATTGATTTTTTACAGAGAGGAAGAGAGAGGGATAGAGAGTTAGAAACATCGATGACAGAGAAACATCGATCAGCTGCCTCTTGCACAACCCCAACTGGGGATGTGCCCGGCAACCAAGGTACATGCCCTTGACCGGAATCGAACCTGGGACCCTTCAGTCCGCAGGCCGACGCTCTATCCACTGAGCCAAACCGGTCTCAGCAGTACATCTTTTTAAATCTCAGTTTATCATCTGTGAAATGGACGAGACAGCCTTTTCCTTATTGGGAATATATAACCATGGTGTGTGACACGTGGTAGATACCCTCCCTGTTCCTTGGTTCCTTTTCCTTTGATTACTGGTTTAGACAATCACCCCATCTTCAACCACTTTCATATCACAAAGTAAAGGTACAGTGAAAAAGGTTCATTCTTTAGTGTAAGCTACTGTAGAAATATTCACAGGAAAACATGGTTACCATCAGTTAGTGTGACCAGCACATAGAATGTATTTTAGGTTTAAAGACTAGGCCATGGCGCTCTGTTGCTTAGACTGTTCAATCCAAGGTTAGGGCACATACAAGAATCAACTAATGCATGCAAGAGTAGGTGGAGCACCAAATCAATGTTTCTATCTCTCTCTCTCTAAAAAAAAAAAAAAAAAATTACACACACACACACACACACACACACACACACTATGGTGTCTTTCTTAATTCTAAATTTCTAACAAATTAAAAGCTTCTTTTTAAAGCCATTAGAAGAAGTAGTATGTTCAGCAAGGTTTTCTATGAAAAAAGTACAAATGGGGGCCCTAGCAGGTTTGGCTCAGTGGATAGAGTGTCAGACTGGGGACTGAAGGGTCCCAGGTTCTATTCCGGTCAAAGGGCGGTTGCGGGCTTGATCCCCAGTAGGGGGTATGCAGCCAATTAATGATTCTCATCATTGATGTTTCTATCTCTCTCTCTCTCCCTCTCCTTTCCTCTGAAATCAATAAGAAAAGAAAAAATATGGCACAAAGGGGACAAGCATCTTGGGAGAACTGAGTTTATTTTACAGCTGCTCCATTTTTTTTGGCCTGAAAATCAAGTGGTCTGCTTTGGTTCTGTTTTTCTTTATGGAATAGTGATAGGGTGTTGGTGCCTCCCCCCTACTTTTCTTTCTTTCTTTTTCCCCCTCAATTAAACAAGGCAAAGTCTAAACATGTTGTTCAGTCTATTTCTGAATCACTGGCAAGCAGTTAATTTTGAGGACTGAAAATTAAAACCAACCACGGCAGTTGTTAAAACTAGGGTTTTTATAGGCAGAAATCCAATTCCGTTCAGACACCACCTGTTTCAATAGGACATCTCAGACGCCCATTTGGCACGATTTGCTGGAGATGACATGGGAGTGTGCTTACAGTGTGTGTGAAGTCTGTAGCATAATGCAGTCCTGTTTTTCAGAGTGACAGTTGCATTTATATGTAGTATGTTTTTGCAAGGAATAAATTGGAATTTTTCTGAAACTCTGCTTATTGTAAAGAGGAATTCAAGTCCACCGTGGTCCCCCAACAAGGTGCTTTGGTTATTAAAGGGCCAAAGGCATCTTATGATAAGGAGCTTTCTCTAATACCACTGTGTCAAGCCATCGGAACATAGCATTTTATCACAGGGCTCTGCAATGCATTTTGTGTAGGGTTGTTTACTATTTCCTTTTACAAGGGAGTTTTGAACCGTGCTAATTTATAAACGGTACAGATCACAGTTTCTCCCCCTAAAACTCGAATGTTTTTGAATAGGTAAATACACCCACAATACAAAATAACATACACTGAGTTGAGTCTTCCTTCAGGCCACCAAAGAAGCTATGTTGTATAACCTTTTACATAGTTCTTGGTGTACGTGGATGAGTGTATCCATAGGATAAATTCCTAGGAGTAAAATTGTGACTCTAAGGCAAAGTGGAATTTAAATTTTGATAGACATTTACAAATTGTCTGCCAAAGAAGTTATACTACTCTGCGCTTGCATCAACAATGTGAGAGAATACCTACTTCTCCACATGGTGATCCTATGAAAAAATTTCTCCCAATCTGATGAGTGAAAATGATACCTCATTTTTAATTCACTTTTCATTTATGAGTTATAATGAGCATCTTTTCATATGTTTAAAAGCCATTTTCATTTCCTGTCAAAGACCATGTTTTAATGTATTTGAAACTGGAAATATTCTAAGTGTTTCAGTTTCAACTTAAATTTATGGGTAGTCTTCCCACATACTTCCATTTGGAGAGGTTACAAAAAGATACGGAAGCCTCTTTAACCAAGATCGGTGTTTTCCGGCTTTCTTCAACGTGTAACAAATTATTTTCTTAGGAACTGATTTGTCAAGACTTTGGCTTCTAAAAATGTAAGTGGCTTTTGTGGCAACCTCATCTCAACAGGCTGCTTATTTTTAAAATGACTCAAAAAAATAATAAAATATTTAGTGGCTGTTACTGGACAGCTTCATCGAATTTTTGGATGTTTGTTTTGGAACATGTATGCTTTTTCATTATTTTCTGAAAGCTGTCCTCTTGTGATCTTCTGCCTCAAAAAATAAAAGGATGCTGCTGTTTTTCACCGGCACTTATAATAAAAGGTGATTTATCTGAATAATCTTAAGATCAAGCAGGCTGCCTCATTTACTTGGTGGTTTCTCGGGGTTGAGGTTCATTTTCTGTCATACTTGGTTTTTTCCTCCTTCCTGGATCTTTGGTTCTCTCCCAAAATTAAATCATGACAGTAAAATGTACATATACATGATAAATAGGTTGTCAGCGTTGTGAGCCTTAACTCCAAATGTGACATTGACCTCGTGCATTTTTAGGGAAAGCCTGGTCATGGGAGTAGAAGGTTATTTATGTCACTCGGCATGTTGTGGTTTAATGTCTTCTGAAAGTCAGTCACATAAGGGGATCGCGGGATAGTTACAGACTTTTGAAAACCTGCACCAAAAACTGTGTGTGTGTTAAAGAACAGCTTTCCTGCCTTCTCAGCTACCTAGTTACCTTTTCGGTAAGAGGGAGAGTAACAGGAGCACCCTCTTCACCCCGTGCAAAGCTCAGATACCCTTACTGCGTCGATTGAGCGAAGGCTGAATGAAAAAAACGAGGCAGGTCAGTGCTCCTAGGATGGAAAACGGGGGGTTCAGATCCCTTCTCCCTTCTGGGCTCAGGTAGTTCATTCTACACTTGTTTAAAAGCTGCATCTGAAGTCTGTCTAATCTGAGTCTGTTCCCTTACCCTAGGAGGTAAAGAAGAACAGCCATCTATTTTGACTATCCCCATTGGATATTTTTTTGGGGGTGGGGGTTCATAATCTATAACATTAAGTAAAAACAATTTGGGGGTAGTGGGTAGAGAAGGAAGAGGGAAGCTATGCATACCATTTTAATTTTCTGAATTTTTCTTCTACAAATTGTAAGAAAACCTGACAGTGATAAGGATCTGAAGGTTGCAGTTTAAAAATAAATGTCTGAGACTCTTGAAATAGATATTTGTGTTTAATTTTTGAGGAATGAGGATATATGGTAGGTGGTTTAATCTAATGATCCCCACAAGGGACGTAGCCATCGTGTGATAGAAAGAAGGTTTGATTGGAAAGCTGAAGGCACCGATTCAGTTCTTGGATCTGCTGCTAATTCACCCCGGGCTTTAGGTTAGGGTAAATCTAAAAGAATCATAATATCCCTTTTCCCCAACTTGAGAATTAAATAAAATGTTGGTACATAGTTAAGCAGTAAGCAAATAATATATAATCACTATATTTTACATTGTTTTGTTTATACAGATAAGATCCCATGAAATATTTATATTATTACTTATTACAGTATATTAAACATAAATTAATGGGTTTTAAACTCTGTGGGTTCCTTTATTTTTGTTCTTCAAAAACTCACACTTCAGAGTATTGATGTGAAAATTTTGGTAGTTAGGAAGTTACAAGTAAAATGTTATTTTATTTTATTTTTGTTGGTGGTGGTGATATTCTTTTCACCTTATGGCTCCCAGCTTTTCAAAATTAAACTTACTGGCTTAAGACCTAAAGACTGTAAATGGAAAATTTGAGATTATTTCTTAATGGTTATGAATACAGAAGTATGATGGTCTAGTTTTTATCTGTGTTTGTGTGACTATATGGGCCATATTAGATCTGTTATTTGGAAAAATTTATATTTTAATATAGATCATTGTAGGGGTAGATTTTGTAACTTATATTCTTTTTTGCAACTTGTTTTTATAGATCTTGTAAATTTTGTAAATGTCATTCTCACCTTCCCTCCCCTGATAGGGTAGATTGGAGGCCTATGGGTAGTGTGAAATGGTTAAATATAAAAAGGCTTCATTAATGGAAATATTGAGTAAAATAAGAATGCCCTATCCATAAAACAAACTAGTCCACTCACCCACAGTTAGATAAAAAGTGGAGGTATAATAAAAATCTAATTAGCTTCATGAGTTTCAGTCGTAATGCAAGCTCTTAGTGACTCAGGGATAGATTTTGGTTGGATTCTATTGGCAGAACTCTACACATATAGTGTCTATTTTGTCTTTGGAAAAATGAGAAATCAGTGCCTTCATTTTTCCTTGCCTCATGAAGCTCAGCCCAGGGAACACAGCATGGCTAGAGTGGCACTGCTGGATTCCAGCTTGTTCTCATCCCGTTGACCAAGCATCCTTGTGCAGCGTACATTCTGGGAAACCATGTACAATAGTGGCTCTGTTTATAGGTTTAGACAAAAAGGAGATTTTGATGTAGAAAGTAACTATCTTGTCTGAGATAGTCTAGGCAGGAGTAACGTGTGGAAATGATGAGTAAAAATTTCCTGAAAATTTGTTCACAGATTGTGCCAGTTTGAAATAGCCATGTCCTTTCCAAGGGCTAGACTGGCCTCTTGTTCTGCCACTCTGCTTTGTGTTTTTGGCTTATGACACTACTAGTAGCCCTGTGCACAAATCCGTGCACCATTAGCTCGCCAGTAGCTCACTGCTACCCTCCTGTAGCTCCCCCTGCCCTCTCCCCATGCCCCCCCATAGCTTGCTGCCCTGCCCCCTCCTGTAGCTCTCTGCCACCCGCTTGTAGCTCACTGCCCCACCCTCCTGCTGATCCATGATCTGGTTGTTACGTGGTCCGTCATTACGCTTCATGGCGTAACGACCATTTGCATATTACATCTTTATTATATAGGATTATCCAACATCCATAGATATCTATAAAGGTCTGGTTTAAGCACAGGGAGCAAGAGGACTTTTGATAAGACTGTTGTGCTTCAAATGTCAGTGACTATGAGACCAGACTAACCCTTTGGAAGGACATGGTCACAGAAACTGGAAGACCAGTTGAATAATGTAGCCCTTGCTATTGGGAATAATAAATCACTACACGATGAGTGGTGACTTATTATTTTTTTAAGTAAACTAAAGTGGAATTTTCCTTTCTGGTAATTTTGAGCTCTGCCTGCTCTGGTAAAGAGTCATCAATTAACTCCAGATCAGGTATATTCTAGATCTTAACAGTCACCATGAATAAGAATGCCTTTAACTATTTCCAGTCTTAAGATCTGCTGGGGTTCTTGTTCCAGCATTAAGAAGGGTTCAGCAATCTGGAGAAAGGCTGTGTGTAACTTAAGTAAGAGTCCAGAGACGAAACATAATTTTAAAAGGCATATTGGGGGAGGCAGAGGAGCCTAGCTGAAGAAACCAAGTTCTCCTTGTCTCAAGACCCCTTGCTTTTTATTAACACAAATTGTCCCAAGGCAAGATGGAGATATACACTTCAAAGGGTAGGGTTTCATACAGAAGCATTGTCAGATTGGGGAATTGCCTTCTGCTGTTCGGGTGTTTGGCCAGTACGAGGCAATAACATGTAGATTAAGATGCCCTGAGCTGTCTGGCAGCAAACAATCACCCTTTTCAGGTTTGGGGAAATGCCTTCAGCCATTCCTAACAGGTGACAACATATGTGACTCACTCTGGTTGAGTCCCCAAGTTCCATCAACCTTTTGATGAAACTCTTGCAATTATGACATGCTGGAATTGGCTTCCAGCAAAGGTGCACTTTATCTGCTTTGACTCTTCACAGAGGTCCCGGAGTTAGGTTTGGAATTTGATTTTGTTGAGTCTTATTTCTTTAATGTCCCATCTATAGTTTTTCTTCCTAGATTTGTTTATACTCTTTTTTTCTTCCTTTTTATTTTATTATTTTTACTTATTTATTTATACTTTTTTTTTCAATTACAACTTACATTCAGTATTATTTTATATTAGTTTCAGGTGCACAGCATAGTGGTTAGACAATTATTTGTTTCTTCTGATCATCACGCTCCTCTCCCAGGGTCAGATTTCTTGACCTTCTCTCCTTCATCCACATGATGCCTTGTGATCATCGTATCTGACCCCATTCTTGCTGCTTTTTTATTCTTTGTCCGAAGGGGTTTTGGTGGTTTGTGCACATACTCCCAATTTTGCCTTCAGTTCTTTTTCTTTTTGATTAAAAATGTTATACTTAAATCTTTATTCTGATGTACTTTTTTTTTTTTAAAGGGAAATGCATTGAGGTAAGGGATGTAGGTGCCTCTGCACTGCAGAGCAATACGTGGTGACTGCCTCACAGGCACAACAATAAAGCTGCACTTGACTAATTAGCCTTGAAGGTAGGCTAATTAGTCAAGTGAATTGTCAATCAAACCTCTGTGAATTGTTGAGATATGTAGAAGCTTTCTCTCTGCTTGATTTTCTGAATACCTATCCTGACTCCTTTTCGTGAAGAGAACAAATGTAGCACAGCAGTTAAAAGGACAGACTCTGTTATGAAACAGACTCTTTTTTCCCCGGTGCTGACATTGTCACTTGGTAGCTGTGTAACTTTGGACAAATGATTCGTCTCTATTGGTTGTTTCCTCATTTATAAAATAAATAAAACACACATATACATACAGTTTTATAGCTGAAGGGATTCTTTGATGTAATAGTCCAAGCACCCCATTCTACAGATGAGTAAACTAAGGCATCAAATACTGAAATTAGTCAAGCAAGGGATCCTAAGTCAGTGTTCTTGCATATTCTTTTTGCAATAATGTAGTAGCATAGAGTAGCATTAGTGTTCTTTTGAAAATGCAATTAAAAGGGGCAGGGAATTAGAAATAAAACAACTCCTCAGCGTCATTTCTCTTAGTTGCCTTAGGACTGACCATTACAGTAATCTTGCATGAGTCCCCTTCCTGAAGACAGCTGGACAAATGGTGGAGCAGCTTGCTTGTTGCTGGCAGCAGCCTTTATCCTTTTGGTTTTTTCTTCATAGACTGAAGGTCTCTGTATTTCTCTTGCTTCTGAGAATCCAACTTGTATGGAGAAAATGATAATTAAGAACCCACTCCCTTACCACCCAAACTTTCTTAAGCCAGTATCAGCCTCTCTGTGGGGATTGATTACGTTTTCATTTTCTGTAAATTAGAGGCAAGCATACTTTTTGTAGTCATTTTCTCCCCCATCAGAATAGCCAGGGTATACATGACTTTAGAAGTGGTTTTTCTTGGCATTAACAGCATATGCAAAAGACTATAATAAAGCCAACAAATAACTTTGTAATCTACCAGGTTTTGAAAGTAGAAATGCAAATAAATCATGGGGTAGCAGTGATTCTTTTAGTGCTTAGATATTAAAAGATTTTCTCCTCAGGGTTGGAAAGTTGGATGGTAATACACTTTATTAGAATCAGCTTACTGAAGCTGGCTTGCCACCTCTTCTTTGAAGAAGCTGCTTTGATTAATCCATTCTCTCTCTCTCTCTCTCTCTCTCTCTCTCTCTCTCTCTCTCTCTCTCTCTCTCTCCCTCTTCTCCTCCCCTCTCTCTCTCTCCTCTCTCTCTTTCTCTCCCTCCAATCCTCCCTCCCTCCTTCCCACCTCTGCCTCTCCCTCTCTCTCTCTCTCTTTCTCTTCCAGTCTCCCACTCTCCCCCAAATCAGGATACATGACTAAAACTGGTTCCGAGTATTTTAATCTAGGACAGGTAAGACAGCTCAGAAAATCCAAGATGCTTTTCAAGTCCTCTAAGACTTCTGGCAGAAGATTTTTATCCTTTTGTTTCTTGCTTCATAGATTGAAATTCCCTGAACAAAACTGATGTCTCCTGATTCTGAAAATCAAGTGTGAGAAGACCTTCCTAAGTCTTGTCCTATTTCTAGTTTTCATGTACCAGCCTGTATTCCTCCCACCTCCTGCCCAGAAAGCTCTAGGTGTTTAATAAAACAAAAATAAAAATTTCCTTCTATGTGGTTTTTCTTTGGTGTGTTTGTTTTAGCTTAATGCTTGCCTCATTCTGAGGAAGTATAAGTATTTTAAAAATATTTGAGTACACTACTATGGGCCACACTTTAATGCCAGGTGCTGGGTATTCCATGAAGTAATCCTGGATTTTTTTCCCTTTCTATCAAACTCTACCCTCAGTCAATTTCAGGAGCTAATTCCTTTATACATTGTCATCTTCTCAGAGGTCTAAAACAACCCAGGTTCATCTCCTAAAAGAAATAGAAAGAAAATATAACAAAGACATTTCTAGCTGCAGTCTAGGCTGACCTGGTGTGCTTTTAGGAGAAAAAGCTGCAGCACATGAAGGCATCCCCATCTATTGGCAGGTGGCGGGGGCGGGGAGGGGGGGGTGTGGGGAGGTGGCACAAACTTTATTATTGGGCCCACTCCCATCTCACGCCAAGCAGTCTCTGAAGGCTTCTAAGTCCAGGGATGGCAAAAAAATATATACTTTCTCTTTTGGAAAGCTGGTTATCTGTGTAAATCTGTCAGATGGTCAAACCTGTCTTGTTTCTGTAACAGACCCTACCCAGTGGGGCAGATTTTCCCAAATAAGTCATAGGTAGTTTGTTTGCAGATACATCTTTGAATTTATATTACAACTTTGTAGTCTATATTTTCAACAGAAACAATTGGTTTTAATTGAGAGGAGATGGACTAGGATTTCAGGTTATGTGTGTTTTTGTTTTTTTTGTGTGTGTGTGTGTGTGTGGTATAAAACGGCAACTTCGTTTGGCACTTTCAAAAGCAAACCATTCTTTTCCCTTACATTAGAAAGTGATGATTTAGCTGACAAATCTAAATTTGTGTAAGAGAGCCTTGGCTCCTTTTGGAAGGGTGTGTAGACTCCTCTTAAAAGAATATGGTGCAGTTTATGTTTGCGCAGTTTATGTTTTCTCTTGGAGAGAGAAACAAGTGGAGTGAATTGAACAGACTTCAGATTCTTCTTGATTTTGATGCCTTTTTCAGGTTCCGTAGTCCATTATGCATAGATTGACACATGGGCCTCTTCAAAATTCTTATTTACTTTATAATTTCTAAAAAATGTTTTTAATGATTTCAAACATGTATAGAAGTTGCAGTATGTACAAAGAGTTTTTCTTACCTAAACCATTTGAGACGAAATTGCCAACATGATGCCCCATCATCCCTGAATACTTAGTGTTTATTTCTTGCAAGCAAGGACATTTGCTTACATATATATAACCTGATGCAACCATCAAAGTCAGGAATCAACACTGGGACATGACCACAGCTCTACTCCTCTGTCCTATTTAGATTTTGAAGATTGTTCCGCTGAACTCCTTTATTTGTGTACCAAAAGGATCCAGTCTAGAATTATATGTAGCATTTGGTTGTCATGTCTCTTTAGTCTCCTCCAACTGGGAAGTGTTCCTTGATCTTTCCTTGCTTTCATGAACTTGAAATTTTTGATGATTTCAAGCCAATTATTTAGTAGATGGCCCTGAATTTGGGTTTGTGTGATATTTCCTCGGGACTAGATTCAGATTATGCGTCTCTGGCAGGAATATCACGGAAGTGATGCTGGGCTGCTCTCATTGCACCCACTCATATGGTCATGATTTCCATGGTACCATTTCATTACTACTGTGATGTTACTCTGATCACTTGATTCAGATGGTGTCCGCCAGGCTTCTCTGCTGTAAGTTACTTTGCAAATAATAAGTATTTTATGGGGTGGTGCTTTGAGAAAATGTACAAATCTGATTCCTACTCAAACTTAAGTTTATTCTTGTATTTATTATATCATCATAGACTAATAGATATATATTTTTTCAATGGATTAAAATCTATTACTATTGTTATTTATTTTCATGTTTAAATTGTCCTGATTTGGCCAGTGGGAACCCCTTCAATCTGGTTTCTGTATATTAACAAGCTCTGGTCAGTCTTTGAATTCTTTGTTCTTTCCTTATCCCAACCCTAGATGCAGCCATTTCTTCACTGAGCAGCCACATTTAGTGGCTCTGAGCCTCTGCATGGATGCTTTTCCTCACATCACCACTCTCTCCTCTGCTCCTGTTGCCTACTTTGCTTGGCCCCACCCTAGTAGCTTTTGTTCCAAATTGTTCAGGAAGAGAAAGGGCACATTTTGTTTTGATTTAATCACTTATATTAGCTCTGTGTGGATGGGGACTATAACACTTTATTTGGCATCTCCTAGTGCCTGCTATATAAATAAACGAGTCCTGGTGCACAAAATCGTGCACAGGTGGGGTCCAGTCAGCCTGCCCCAATGGGGGCCTGTTGGGCTGGGCAGCAGAGGGGGTGGGCCATGGGCAGTTGGCTGGCCAGCCCCGCCCCCAGTCGTGGTGTTGGGGGCCAATTGGGGGCAGGGCCAGCGGAGGGGAGGGGCTGCAGGAAGTTGGCGGCCAGCCCCGCCCCCAATAGGGGTGTTGGGAGCCGATTGGAGAGGCTGGCCAGCTGTGGGGGGAGGGGGCGATCGGGGCCTGGATCAGGCTGGTTGGCTGCTGCAGTGTGTGGCATAGCCACTAGTCATTCTGGTCGTTCCGCTGTTCTAGTCGCTGGGCATATATATATACATATATATATATATATATATATATATAGATATAGATAGATATAGATAGATATAGATAGATATATAGATATCTATATCTATATCTATATCTATATCTATATCTATATCTATCTATCTATCTATCTATATATATATATATATATATATATATATATATATATACTCAATAAGGGTATACATTCACTCTAAGACAAATACTTAGAATGCATCTTTTAGGAGTTGGTCATTATTCTGGATGCTAGGAGGACACAAAAGTGAACCAAACTTAAAAAACAAGAAAAAATATACATTAGTAGGAGCCGTGTGAGGAGAAATAGTTCTTTGTAAAGGATGGGAATAATTGTGTAAGGCAGCCATTTCCCCAAGTGGGTTTCTTAACATTAATATCTATTCAATGGAAAAAGTTCTGACTTTGCACTTTTAAAACTGTAGTTCTTATTAGAGTGCACAGACTGAATGTGTTGAAAGTTTTTTTTTAGCCTAGGTAATTTCTCCTGTTACTCTAGCTCTGCTTTTCTCCCACCCTGAAGGTCACTGGTGCCTTGCATATAGCTGACTCTGCTTTTCTAAAACACAGAATGCAGATTCTGATAATATAGAAATGTTATCTTAGTTAATTCCACCTGTAATTTGTTCGTTTCTACACCTTTGACCAGAAATACTTCCAGAGAAAAAAAGTGATTTTTTTCATTATACTTTCAATAATAAGTAATAGGATGTAGAAACAGAATAGATCATAAGCTCCTTTCTATTAGTAGGGTGACTCATCTATGTTAGTTCATTTAACTCACAATACATAGCATATAACCACACTTTCTCTTTTGTATTATAAAATTATTCAAGTTCTTAATCACTCAACACATTTTTGATTGCCTATTCTTTGCTAAGAACCTACCTCACAGAATTCTTAAAGAATTAAAGGAGAAGATGTGTATACTTTGTTCAAAGCAGCTAATAAATGTGTCCATTGAAGCAAAACGTGCATTTCTCTTACTGGACAATAAGGTTCAGACATCAGGAATTTTAATTTTTCTTAAAATAAAAATGTTATTATGTTACCATTGATATATATGAGAATTATATGTGTTTTATATGTAGATTATAAAACAAACACCCTAAACCTACCATTCAATTTTAAAGTGAGAATTCTCAATCTGGGCCCCATTGCACAAATTCTTATTCTGGAGGTCTGGGATGGAGCTCAAAAACCTGAATTCCTAATAAGCATTCAGATAATACCAGTGTTGCTGGTCCCCTGACCACATTTAGAACAATACAGCTGACCATATTGAGAGCAATCCAGCTTTAGGGTATCTATATATATAAATAAAAAGCCAGTGACCAGAATGCTGGAATGACCGGTTGCTATGACGTCCACTGCAGCCGGCCAACTGGCTCAGTCGGGGGAGGGGCCAGCCGGCCAACCTCTCGTGACCCCTACCCTTGGCTGGCCCCACTCCTAATTGGCCCCCCCACCCTGATCGAGGCCAGGGCTGGCTGGCCAACCTCCCATGGCCCCTCCCCTCAGCTGGCCCCGCCCTTGATTGGCCCCTCCCCCCACAGGCCCAGTCCCAATCAGCCCCAATTGGGGTGGGCCAGCTGGACCCCACCCATGCACGAATTCGTGCACCAGGCTTCTAGTATATCTATAAATGGAATTGCTGACTCATAGGGCATTCACATATTTAGCTTTTTTATTATTTTATATAGTGGCTGTGACACTTTAGAGTCCTAGATCAGCAATGTGGAAAGAGATCCCATTGCTGTCTTACTAGTCAGTGTTGTATTGGCTGTAGTTTTATAACGTGGTTCCTATATGGTGTGACAAATTCTATTACATAATTCTTTTTCCTTCCTATAAATTTTAGAATTAGTTTAAGTGCTTTTAAAAACTCTTATTAGGATTTTGATTGAAATTACATTGAATCTGTGGATAATGGGTGTTCTTAATCTATTAGTTAATTTAGTCATCTGTGCCATTGAGTAGGCATAAAACTGTATCTTATCATTATCTTATTTTGCATTTCATTGATTAGTAGTAAAGAGGCTGAGCACACACCTCAGTGGCCTTTCTTGTTTCTTCTTGAAATGTTTGTTCATGTGTTCTGCTTATTTTTCTATTTATTTGTTGGGGGTCTTTTTATATTCTGGAGATATGATTCTATTGTTGGTTATATTTCCCACAGGTAGCTTTTCCTAGTTTGCCCATTTAGTAGTATTTTTACTTTCTTTATGAATATATATATATATATATATATATATATATATATATATATATGCAGAAATTCTTAATGTGGTCAAACTTTTATGGCTAATTTTAAATTTTAATGTGGTCAAACATTTTATGGCTAGTTCTTTTTGAGTCCTGTTTAATATGTTCTTCTCTATCCCTAGTTCAATATAGATAATCTCCTGTATTTTTTCCCAACACGTTTGAGAAGTTTTGTCTACCATTTAAATATTTTCAAACATCTGGAATTCATTTTATGTATGGTATGAGGTAAGAGTCTAATTTAAATTTTTTCCTATATAGAAAATCAGTCCAGGCACATTTTATTGAGTTGTCTATGTTTTCCTCAGAGATCTACAGTGCTTACCTTGTCAAAGGTCAGACTTTCATATATTTACGAATCTGTTGGGGGGATGTGGTTCATTTCTGTTCCTTTGGTCAGTTTGTTGATCTCTGCAGCAGTGTCACAGTGTTGTAATGGCTGTAGTTTTATAACGTGGTTCCTATATGGTGTGCAAATTCTATTACATAATTCTTTTTTCTTCCTATAAATTTTAGAATTAGTTTAAGTGCTTTGAAAAACTCTTATTAGGATTTTGATTGAAATTACATTGAATCTGTGGATAATGGGTGTTCTTATGTATGAACTTAATCTGTTAGTTCATTTAGGCTATCTTTAAACTTGTTAAGTTGTTAATGCTTTTCATGAAAGTCTAGCTAGTTTTATGCTCTGTTTATTCCTAGGTGTTTTATATGATTATTGCTGTTAAAAATAGAACATTAAATGTTTTCTGTTCATTGCTGATGTGTAATATGAAGTTTACCTTTGTATATTGATACTGCTTCTATCTTATTAAACTTACTAATTACAGTAATTTTTCTGTATAGGTTCTTTTGTTTTTCTATGTGGTTAATCATATATGAATAGTGACATATATCTTTCTTTAAAACAATTTTAAAATACAGTTGAAATTCAATATTATATTAGTTTCAGGTGTACAGCATAATGGTTAGACATTTGCATAACTTATGAATCGATTCTCCCAATAACTCTAGTACCCACTTGACTCCATACATAATAATTACAATATTATTGACTGTATTCCTAATGTTATACTTTATATCCCTGTGACTGTTTTGTAACTGCCAATTTATATTTCTTAATCCTTTCACCTTTTATATATTTTTCTTATTTTTAAATATTTTTATCTCGCTCCCGCCCCCTGCCTTCTGTGGTTCTGTGTCAGTACGACCACCAGTGAAATATTAAGTATAAAATTTCCTGATTTTACAGGGAATAATTCTAGTAATTCACCATTTAAAATGTTTGCATGGGATTTTAGTAGCTGTCAAGTTAAGGAATTTATCTCCTAGTCTTGTGTTAAGTTTTTTAAAATCATGCATAGATTTTTATTTTATCAATATAATTTTTTTGCATTTCTTGAGAAGAGCAGACAGTTTTCTTCTCCGTTAATGTGTTAATTTGCTTCACAAGCATTTTTGTCATGCTGAACTACTCTTGAATGCTTGGGATAAAACCAATTTGATCTTGCTCTATTAGTCCCCCCAGTCATAATTGAATTAATTGTGATAATATTTTATTCAGAAATTTTGCATCCACATTCTTGAGTGACATTAGTCTTTAGTTTTATTTCTCTTATTTTTTGGGGGGAATAAGTTTTGTTGCTTTGATTATTTTTGCCACACAAAGTGAGAAATGTTTTTCTCTTTTCCATCTTTTAGAAGAGTTTCTGTGAGATTGAAATTGTTTTTTCCTAGAACTTTCTTGTAAAACCCTATGTACCTGATCTTTTTTTTTAAGTAAGAAGATTTTAAACTACTTACTTGACTTTAATAAAGGATTATTCTTGATTTTTATTTCCTTCTTTGTCAGTTTTAATAAATTATACCTGCCTAAGAATTTACTTCCAAATTTGTTGGAAAAATTATTTATAGCATTCTTATCTGTTTAATCTCTGCTGTACTTACAGGCATATTTCTCTTTTTATTTCCGGTTGTTTATTTGTTCTTTCCATAGGATTTCTTTGAATTTTTTTATTAGGTTTAAAAAAGGCTTTATAATCTTTTGAGTTTGTTATGCCATTGTTTTCCAGAACTTCCTAATTGTCAGTCATTTTTTTCATATGTAAGCATTAAAGACTAAAATTTTCCTTTAAGTTCCATTTTATCTACCTTCCACAAATTAATGTGTAATATTTCTTTTATTTAGTAAAAGAATTTAAAATTTTTCATTATAATTTCTTTTGCCTGCGAATTGCTTACAAGTGTGTATTTACAGTATTGTTGTTTTTGTGAAGTCTGATTCGGGATTTATGGTAGTAGATGTTTAGCAACTATTTCTGAGAGGGTGGGAATTCCTGATTTTTAGTTTTTGCTTATTTCCATGATATAAATAAATACTTAATGTTATGTCAGTTATTGTAGAGTTGGGAAGAGATATGAAGTAGCACACAATTATGAAGTATTTTCACCATCCTGATTAATAAACATAATTACCTAGAGCACAGATAATTAGGAAGTGATGAGTTTCATCTATTACCTCTGTTTTTAATATTTTTCTACTTGTACATTTGTATAATTTAACTTTAAAAAAATTTAAAAATTGATTTCAGAGAGGAAGGGAGAGGGAGAGAGAGAGAGAAATATCAATGATGAGAGAGAATCATTGATTGCTGCCTCCTGCAAGCCCCCACTAGGGATTGAGCCTGCAACCTGGGCATGTGCCCTGACTGGGAATCGAACCATGACCTCCTGGTTCGTAGGTTGATGTTCAACCACTGAGCCACGCCAGCTGGGGTATAATTTAACTTTTAATAATAGGCTTGTTTCAAAACAGGCTCATAGAATTCTTGAAAATGTAACAGTTGGCTCTTGTAAGCTTATTTAGCTAGCTGCTATAGCATACCACTTATTTACGTATTCCTTTTTCAATAGGTATTTTCTTGTTTCTTACTCCTTTTTGTCTTTAGAGTTTTTCATTTTTAGCACAGTGTGTCTAGGAGTAAATTCCTTTTTAATGTATTTATATATTTTATATTGTACTTACTCTTTCTGTGGATTCATGACTTTATCTAATTTTGGAAAATTCTCAGCCATTTTGTTACCTATATTCTGTATTTTTCTGAGTCTCTCATTAGATATTTGTTATTTTAATTTTGTTATTTTTATTTATGGAATAGATATATTGAATTTTTCTGTGCCAGGCACTATTTTCTATCTTATCCTTTCAACTACCGTGCTGTAGTAGTGTACACTGAAGATTGACTATTTTCTGTGAGTAAATACTATTTGTCAATCCTCATTAGCAACTAGTTCTCAGGCCGAGGAGTAGAATGATCTGGCCAATATATTTTATTTATTTATTTATTTATTTATTTATTTATTTATTTATGTATTTATGTGTGTGTGTGTGTGTGTGTTTTATTGTTTAAAGTATTAAAAATAGTAGTACATATGTCTCCTTTTTTTTTTTTTCCAATTGACCTTCCCCCAGCCTCCCTTACCCGCTGGCACATGCCCTCACCCCCCTCCCAGTGTCTTGCGTCCATTGGTTATGCTTATATGCATGCATACAAGTCCAATATATTTTAAAGCTTATGTAAGAAAACAGAAATTGTACAAAGCTAAATATACATAAACCTGAAAAGAGAAGTGATCTTACTTCAAGTTTCTAGTTTCAAACCACAAAAGTAATTAGAAGTTTACTTAAATCTTTAAAGTCTTCTACTTTCTGTTACTAGTATTTTACTATAATTTAGAATTTAATCCATAGCAAGTCATGGAATAGTATATAAATAAGAGCATTTTGAAAATGTGATTCATAAATTATATTTCCTTTATTTTTTAATAGTATAAGTACAATGAATTAAAGTCAAAATGCAATCTAAGTATCCTAAACTAAATCTGTAGCATAGAGCTTGATTGTAATTTGCACAAGGAAAAAAAATAACATTCAAACCACATTAGAAGGAAAATTGAAATTCCTTTTAAAACAGAGGAACACAGCAGTCACTTCGTTAAATAATTTCTCTAACACAAAATTTATTTCACAAAAATCTCTGAAGTGCAAATGAGTAAAATGAAAGCTGGGGAGAATATAAAATATACATGGGAGGCTGAAGAAATTTATTTTATATCAAAATAATGCATGTACATGCTTTAAAAGAATTAAATAGCAAAAGATAGTATTTAGCAAAATCCTTTGATATTCTTCCCCAATCTCCTTCCCACTTCCTGGTGGAAACACTTTAACTGTGTTCTACTGCTTGACTAATTTATTTTTTTTTTTTAAGTTCTAGTGTTACTGCCAAAAGTTTCCAAAAATAAGAAGTTTTTACTTTGTATGCCTATGCTTCTTTTGCTACACGAGAATCTAGCTCATTTGCTTCATCTCCTTTTCCTCCCAATATGACACCATTTTTAATGCCTATCTTGTATATAACTTTCTAGATATTGGACATAGAACTCTTTTCTTGTTCTACCAACTGTAAACAGTTTCTCTTCATTCTCAAATTTGTAAGAGTTTCTTTCCCCTCTCCATTTCTGTTTCTACCCTCTCTGTCATCCAAACATTTACTTTTGCATTGTCACAGTTGACAACATTGTGTTATGTAATACAAATTATGTTTTTTGTGCTTTTCTGTAGTAGCAGTAACAGTAGTGGTAGTAATCAAAAATACTTCCACACTGTTTCTTCTATGTGCTAAGCACATTACATATGTTATATATTATACTAGTGGCCCAGTGCACGAAATTCATGCACAGGGGTGGCGGGTGTCCCTCAGCCCGGTCTGCACCCTCTCCAATCTGGGACCACTGGCTCCTACCTGCTCACCTGCATGCCTGCCTGATAGCCCCTAACCACTCTGCCTGCCAGCCTGCTTGCCCCCAACTGGCTCTCCTTGCTGACCTGATCACCCCCAACTGCCCCTCTGTTGGCCTGCTTGCCCCCCCCCCACCAGCCTGCTCGCCCCCAACTACCCCCCTTCCTGCCTGCTCGCCCCCAACTGCCCCCCCCCACTGACCTGATCGCCCCCAACTGCCCCCCCTGCCAGCCTGCTCGCCCCCAACTGCCCTCCCTTCCTGGCCTGATAGACCCTCACCGCCTCTGCCTTGGCCCCGCCACCATGGCTTTGTCTGGAAGGATGACCAGAAGGTCTTCCAGAAAGTCTCCCTGTCTAATTAGCATATTACCCTTTTATTAGTATAGATTGTAATACATATATACATAAAGACACTTTACATATATTAAACTTTTTAAATCATCAAGTTGACTTTGATAATAGTGTAAGTAATATGGTCTCCCTTTTACTGACAAGGAAATTTAAGTTCCTTAGCAAATAGTCAAGTTGATTAGGTTAATTTCTAAAAGTTGAAAATTAGTAAACATTATTTATAGCTATGACTAGTTAAAATATTTATTTACAACTAAGATGTGTACCGTTATCCTTTCTTATAAAATCATTTATTTTGTGGCTTTAAATATTTGTTTTTCTTTATTGCCTCCTTATTTTTGTGCTAAATTTCTCAAATTTCTTCTTCCCAAATACCTCCCATGGAGGCCCTTGTAGGATCCTCTCATTTTCTTAACAGTGACTTCTCCCACATCATCCTTTGGGAAAAGTGATCATTTATTTTATTTGAGCACTAAAAATTTTTTGTCATTTCAAATTATGTAGTGTTGCAGATATTTACATTGATTTTGAAAGTATTTGTGCAATGAGATTTGTATCTTACAGTTTTGTGACATTCTTTAAAATAATTGGAGATAACGTGTTCTGCAGGGTTATTATATCAAAGGTTGATTTTTCAATATCCCACAAAGCCCTCTGAATACAATTTTATTGTCTGTCAAGTTTAAAATATTTATTTGGTAATAAAAGACTCAAAGTTTACGTCACTTGAAACGTACAGGAAGAGCCTCGATTTCAGAATATTTGCCACCTACCAAAAAGTTATACCCCCTCTACTGGAACTAAATAGAACTTCCTTTATGTAGTTCTGCCTAGACTTGCAGGCATGTTCAGTGGTGTTCTTTTAAAGTAGTGGTCGGCAAACCCTTTAGTCAACAGAGCCAAATATCAACAGTACGATTGAAATTTCTTTTGAGAGCCAAATTTTTTAAACTTAAACTTCTTCTAACGCCACTTCTTCAAAATAGACTCGCTCAGGCCGTCGTATTTTGTGGAAGAGCCACACTCAAGGGGCCAAAGAGCCGCATGTGGCTCGCGAGCTACAGTTTGCCGACCACGGTTTTAAAGTCACTAAGCCCCTCCCCTTTCTTCTCATCCTTCTTTCATTTCCAGCTCAGATTTCGTTAGCAAGATTGGCAGTTGGTTTTGAAACCAGTTGTCCTGATAGAAGTATAGTGGTTCAGAATATGGGAATTAGGGCCGGACACCCTGGGCTTGAATCTCAGTTCTACCACTGATTACATGTGTGTCTTTGGTTACATTGGGTTTTGTGAATCAGTCTCCTCATTGTACAATATGGCTAATACAAACTTCACAAGATTGTTGACTTAATTTTTTATAAAACTCGGACATCAGAGTCTGGACTAGTATGTGTTCAGTAAGCTGTCACTACTGCGACCACCACCAACCCTCAGTGCAGTGGTCATCTAAGTGGCCTTTCTTTTCTCACCCTCTACCCATTCCAGCCTCCCTACCACATTGCTAGTAGATGATCTTCCTAAAATGAATAGTTGTTTATATTGACTTCCTCATTAAATTTCTCAAGTGGATAGCTTTTGCTTCTCAGTTCTCCAATGTGTCTGTTCTTTGTACATCTTATCAAGGCCAGTTTGTCTCAATGAATTGGCAGGACTCATAGCCAGGAATGACTGAGGGGAACCTGTTATTATTGTCTAGATTCTGACCTTGAATGATGAACATCATTTTTGGATTCTCCTTCAAGTTACTTATTGGTTCATGTTTAACTGATAGGATGATTCCTGCATCTTCTGTCACTGTGCACAGTGCAGACTTACCTGGGTTTCTGTAGGTGTGGTTATATCTGTATTGGCTGTCTTTTTTACAGATTCAGGCAAATTGAGGAATTTGAGGATGTGATTCTTCAAGTCCTTAAAATTGTGGGCTACCCCCTCCCTGGTCAGGCCTACAAATGGCTCTATTAATTTTCCCTAAGCTTTGGGGGGTAGATTTAAAAAATCAAAACAAGTAAAATCCTTCAAAGCACTGTGACCTGTAACAGAAGACTTCTTTTTCTTTCTTGTGTGTATATAAACAATTTGTGTGTTTAGTTTTATTTTTAGGTACAGACCATTTAGATTGTTATTCAATGAACGACCCCCATTGCTATTCTCAAGTGCCATTTTTCTTCTACTGTGTAATGTTCTTTTAGTTCCTTACCATTGACTAACTAATAAATGCTAAGTTTTGTGTCTTATTGCCTCTAGCTGGCCTTGGTGTTTAAATAAATTTGGTTCATGTTTTTATTAGTACTACCAATTGTTGAAATGATTTCTGCTTCACCATCTTAGTGTCTTACAATATTAATTATAAATAAAACATCCATATTATAAAGCCAAATGGTGCTAAAAAGCTCATAAATATAATCAGTAGTCTGTTACTGATTATCCCTCTCCCCCCTATAATACACACACACACACACACACATACACACACACACACACACTCAACCATTTTGAACTGTTTAGGTATTTCTTTTGGTTTTTACCTACCTGTTTTGAAATATTTATAAATTCTTTAAATCAGAATTAACTTGATAAATTTCACCTTTGAATTTGAACCCTAAATATACATTTAAGGCCTTTATTTTAAAGCGTATGTGTTGGTGAAATTTGTTTCTTTTACTTTCTTCATTATATGTTACACTGTTTTCATATTTGTGGATATTTCTAATTTCTCAGAATGAGTACTCAGTGTATCTTTCCTCCCCCAGGTCCCCCTTTTCTCCTTTTGGAAATGAATGCAATAAAGGCTATGCATTTTCCTTTGAGCATATGTTTTGCTATGCTCTTAGATTTTTTTTAAATTTCAATTTCAAATGCTCTTTTCATTGTTTTCTTTTGACTGATTTCTTTGTCTTTACTTTTCTAATTTTATTAGAGTATAATCAACGGTATAGTCTATTCAAACATTTTGAAAATAGTATTTTGAAGTTCATTTTATGATGGATTTTTCTCAGTGTTCCATGGGCACATAAAAAATTGTAAGCTTTACTTAAGATATAGAAAGTCCTGTATATTCCTAGCCTCGGGAATAGACTGTAATCTCCCTTCTACTGAGTGTCTCCTGAGCGCCTTTCAGGCCAGGGAGGCTGCCACACTAGTGCCGTTATCTACATGCAGAACTCTTCTGGGCCTTGTTTGGAGCCCAGAGCAGAGCAATCCTGTACCAGGCCTCTCGGAAAATGACTATAATTCCACTGGTTCCCAGAGCTGACTTGTTCAAGAAGAGGTGAATGGGTTGGATTTGGGATTTAAGTGGGGGAAAGCAAGTGAAATTCAAAGTTTATTATTTTCTCCCGAATTCTGAATGTTTATACTTTATTCATGGCCTCAGATTCTATTTCATCCTCCTTGGCCATTTGTCAAGTGTTTAATGACATTACAGAAGAGATTTCTGTTTTGAAAGCCAGTCTTTTGACTATCATGGTTTCCCCAACCTCTTTCTATACTTAACCTCTTGCACCACACTACAGTTTCTAGGAAGTGTCCTTTACCTTGGGCAAATAAATTCTTCTAGGCGAGTTTATTGGTTTGGGATAAATAAACATCTTCTAGGCAAGTTTATTTGTCTATATGCAAATTTTACTGGATAAGATATGAATGAACTGAAAATCTTGCACAATGCAGAAGCCACTTAAAGTAGGATAGAGGTCAAAATTAAGAGGATAGATAGAGGAAGAAACAAGAGCTAGAGAATAGTCGTTATCAGTGGTACTAGGAAGAAGACATGGTGATAACATGGGAGTTAAAAATCATATATAGTTAGAAAACCTTATTCTGACCTTCTCTTAAGCTTGGGGTTGCCAACAAGTAGTATTAAAAGAGATTATACATTAAAGAGGCCCATTCTGTTCCAGAAAACTGAAACAAGGAAGCATTCAGTAGAATCTGAGTAGATGGAAAAAAAATACTGTAACCTATATTCATAGGTTGTAAAGTTAGTACAAATACATGTATATTTATATTTAAACAGTCATTTGCCTTAAATATTTGAGATTTGAATTATGCACACATGCTCCTCCTAATATTGATATTCAGTTTGTCTTAATCAGCCTCGGGCAAAGAGATTTGAATTATACAACATGTGTAAACTTCACATTGAATGGTAATTAGTCTCTGCTGCTGAGTGGCACTTCATATTGAGATTTATAGTTCATTAAAAAAATTTAAAAGCCAATCACTTGATTCCCAATAGATAAGGATAGATGGGCTAAAATTCAGGGAAAGCTTTCATTTCGTTTTAGTAACAATTTAATTCCTGACTTTGTATAGAAGTCTTTGCTTTGCATTTATGACTTGTAGGAATATGGAGTTAGGTGACATACATTTGTACTTTGCCATGGATCACAGAAAATGTAAACCCATGAAACAGAAACCATTCTCTCATCTTATTTTCTAAATTTTTATTTGTCTGAGGTGTTGTTATTGAATATGTTTCCCTTCTTAGCTCTGAGTTGTCTTAGCTTACTGGTATAGAAAGCTTTTTGGTAACATGGAAGGAACAAGGATGGTTGGGTCATTTGCTTGTACTAAGATTTGTTGGGTAGGTGAAAAGGCGATGGTAGCCATTAAAAACTTAGACCAACACGGGAAGTAAAAAGTTATATAATTTGGGGTTTTGTACTTAACATCACATGTATGTAATTAAGTAGAGAACTTGAACTTTCTATGACACAAGACTCTGTGTCATATACCACTACGTACTTTGGGTTAAGAATTCCAGTTTGTACTACAAAAGGATTTAAAAAATAAATCATGGAAGAACCCCTATATAGAAGTTCCTTTATTTTTGTTGGTGCTGAAATGTTACTATTTTTTAATGCTTAACATTAGAATATATGTTGGTAGGTTAAAATTTATGTAGGTATTTTTATAAGTCATGTTTATAAAAATATCCATAAAGTTGAGTATTGAGTAGCAAACCTTGGGTGTTTGGGAGCCACAATGAGAATACTGATTGCAAATTGCCAAAATTCAGTGAGTCAACAAACCAGTTAACAACAACAAAAAAGAAAACTCAAGGATATTAGATTTCAAAATGTTCTTCCTTAATTTAGTTTGCCCATTATACTTCATTTTAATTATTCATGGTATTGCTTAACATGCCAGGAAATGTCTTGTAATAGAATTTATAAAATAATGTAGTTTCAGTAATATGAATACTATCTTTAGCATTTTGCTTTTAAGACTCAGATTAAAATGTTTTGTAAGGAATTATCTAGTTTGATGCATAAAAGCTTGTCTTTGCTTTGTAACTTTATCCATTTTAGAATTTTGAAACCAAATGTTCACTTGAGAAAAAGAAATGGAACAGTTGATGTGTGTCATTTTGTTGTTGTCGAGTAAGTAAGAAAAAAATTGTAAAAAGAAAAAATACATGATCCTATTAACACAGAACAACAATTTTTCATTTTGGGTATTACTTTCTAATACTCATATACGTGCCCCCCCCCCCTCCACATAGATCCAGTAAGTTTATTGTTCATGTTACTGAAAAGCATAGTCCCTGTCTACTTATTCTTTTTGTGTCATGTTAGATATTTAAGGAATAGAGGATTGGTTCACATATCATTAACCTTAAGTGGGTGAGTTAGAGGTGAAACATAATAAGCAAGCCTGAAGATATAAATTCCAGTTGAAATTTGGACTTTTATTTGTCTTTGATTACATTAGAGGTGGAAGTAAGCAAGAAAGAGCTCTTCTTTTAGTATTGTTTTGGGTTTTTGCACATCCAGGGTTTACTTCTGTTTCTTATTCTTACTGTTAATGATAGAGATTCACAAATATTCTAAGTGTGGGCTTAAATTTTGTGTCTAGATAGAAAAGTTATATATTCTGAGGTATTTTTGTGAAAAAATTGGTAACACATTTAAAACAAAATAGACAGCAATTAGCTCTTTCCTTATGACCACACAACAGTAATTGGTAAAAATCTTTCCATCCCTTTGATGACTGTTAAGTGAAATCTTTATTCTTTTAGGTTTCGTTTCTTCCCTTCCCTTCCCTTCCCTTCCCTTCCCTTCCCTTCCCTTCCCTTCCCTTCCCTTCCCTTCGCTTCCCTTCCCTTTCCTTCCTTCCTTCCTTCCTTCCTTCCTTCCTTCCTTCCTTCCTTCCTTCCTTCCTTCCTTCCTTCCTTCCTTCCTTCCTTCCTTTTTCTCCTCCTCCTCCTCCTTCTTTTTCTTCTTCTTTTTTTTTGGTTAGTAGATGGGAGACATATTCCTTAAGTGCTGAAGTTTGGATAACAAAAACAGAATTGCTTTTTATCTCAAATCTATCTTTATTGTTGAAAGTATTACAGATGTCCCCCTTGTTTTTTGTTTTTTTTTTTTCCCATTGACCCCCTCTACCCCACCCCTCCCAAGACTTCTCCACACTATTGTCTGTGTCCATGGGCTATACATATATACATATAAATTCCCCAACTAATCACTCCCGCCCTACCTTCCCCACTCCTGCCTTCCCTCTGAAATTCATCAGTATTTTCCATGGTTCTATGTCTCTAGATCTATTTTGTTCATCAGTTTATTTTGTTCATCAGTTTATTTTGTTCATTGATTCCACATATAAGTGAGATCATGTGATACGTATCTTTCTCTGACTGGCTTATTTCGCTTAGCATAATACTCTCCAAGTCCATCCATGCTGTTGCAAATAGTAAGAGTTCATTTTTTACCACTGTGTAGTATTCCATTGTGTAAATATACCACAGCTTTTTTTATCCACTCATCTGCTGATGGCCACTTGGGCTATTTCTATTTTTTAGCTATTGTAAATTATGCTGCTATGAATATAGGGGTGTATATTCTTTCTGATGAGTGTTTCAGATTTCTTGGGATATATTCCTAGAAGTGGATCACTGGGTCAAATGGGAGTTCAAATTTTAATTTTTTGAGAAAACTCCATACTGTTTTCCACAGTGGCTGCACTAGTCTGCATTCCCACCAGCAGTGTACTAAAGTTCTCTTTTCTCCACATCCTCGCCAGCACTTGTCATTTGTTGATTTGTTGATGATAGCCATTTTAACAGGTGAGGGGTGATACCTCGTTGTCATTTTAACTTGCATCTCTTGGTTGATTAATGACTTTGAGCATTTTTTCATATGTCTCTTGGCCTTCTGTATGTCCAGTTTGGAGAAGTGTCTATTTAGGACCTATGCCCATTTTTTAATTAGATTGCTTATCTTCCTTTTGTTAAGTTGTATGAGTTCTTTATATATTTTGTAAATTAACCCCTTATCAGATGTATTATTGGCAAATATGTTCTCCCATGCAGTGGTTTCTCTCTTCACTTTGGTAACTTGTTGATCTCTTTGGTAACTCATTCATTATTTAATAGCATGCTATTTAACCTCCATGTGTTTGAATGTTTCTGAGTGGGGTTTTTTAAAATAACTCTTCCCTTTTTTTTCTTAATATATATATATATATATATATTTTTTTATTGATTTCAAGACAGGAAGGGAGAGGGAGAAAGAGACAGAAACATCTATGATGAGAGATAATCTTTGATTGGCTGCCTCCTGCACGTCCTCACTGAGGATCGAGCCCGCAACCCAGGCATATTCCCTTGACTGGGAATTGAACCATGACCTCCTGGTTCATAGGTTGATGCTCAACCACTGAGCGATGCCCCCAGGCCTGAGTGTTTTTATTGTAGTTGATTTCTAACTTCATGCCATTGTGAACCGAGAAGATGCTTGATAAAATTTCCGTCTTCTTGAACTTGTACAGACTTAGTTTTTGTCCTAATATGTGGTCTATCTTTGAAAATGTCCCATGTGCACTCGAGAAGAATGTATATTCTGTAGCTTTGGGGTGAAATGTTCTGTAAATGTCAATTCCATCTGATTTATTATGTCATTTAGGAGCGTTGTTTCCTGGTTGATTTTTTTGTCTAGAAGATCTGTCTAGTGATATCAGTGGAATGTTAAAGTTCCCTACTATGCTTCTTGTATTGCTGTCTATCTCTCCATTAAAATTCTCCAGAAGTTATAAAATATATTTGGATCTTCTTGTATTGTGTGCATATACATTTATCAGGGTCATATCCTCGTGTTGGATTGATCCCTTTAGTATTATGAAGTGGCCTTCATTGTCTCTTGTTATGGCTTTCACTTTGAAGTCTATTTTGTGAGATATGAGTGTTGCTACCCCAGCTTTTTTTTTTTTTTTTCATTTCCATTTGTCTGGAAAACATTTTTCCATCCCTCCACTTACATTCTGTGTGAGTCATTTGTTCTGAGGTGATTTTCTTGTAGACAGCATATACAGTATATGGGTCATGTTTTCTTATCCATTCTGCTACTCTATGTCTTTTAATTGGAGCATTTAAGTCATTTATATATAAGGTTATTATTTATAGGTATTTATTTGTTGCCATTCTTACTCTTTATGCTGTGTTCTCTTTCTATTTCTTCTTCATACACCGGTCCCTTTAGCATTTCTTGCAGTGCTGGTTTGGTGGTAATAAATTATTTTAGCCTTTTTTTTTTTTGTCTGCGAAGCTCTTTATTTAACCTTTGATTTTGAATGATACCCTTGTTGGATAGAGTAGTCTTGGAGTTAGTCCCTTGATTTTCATTATTTTGTATACTTCTTGCCACTCCCTTCTGGCCTGAAGTGTTTCTATTGAGAAATCAGCTGACAGTCTAGTGGGAGTTCCCTTCTAGTTAACTTTCTGTCTCTCTCTTGCAGCCGTTAAGATTATTTCTTTGTCTTTAATATTTGCCATTTTAATAATGATTAGCTTGTGTGTGGGTCTTTTGGGGTTCATCTTGGCTGGGACTCTGTGTTTCCTGAACTTAATGGCATTTTCCTTCACCAGGTTAAGGAAATTTTCTGCCATTATTTCAGCAAACAGATTCTCTATTCCTTGCTTGGATTCTTCTCCTTCTAGGCCTCCTATGATGTGGATGCTGTTACTTTTCATGTTATCTCCTTAATCTGTCCTCCTGCCTTTTAAATATGTTCCCATTTATTGTTCTGAATGGGTATTTTTTCTACCTTGTCTTCTATTTCACTGATTCAGTCCTCAGCTTTTCTAGCCTAATGTAGAATCCTTCTGAGTGTACTTTATTTCAGCTATGTCATTCCTCATTTCCAATTGATCCTTATTCATGGTTTCAACCTCTATTTTCATGTCAGTGTAGCTATTCTTAAGTCCCTTATAATTCTCATTAAGTTTCTTATAATTCTCGTTAAGTTTCTTTTAGTTCTCACTGAATTGTTTGAGCACCCTTATTACCATTACTCTAAATTCTTTACCTGACAAATTGCTTGCCTCCATTTCATTTAGTTTCTTTCCTGACTATTCCACCTTTTCTTTCATTTGGGGGTGGTTTCTTTGTCTCCCTGTTATGGCTGCTCCTTTGTATTTGTTTTTATGTATTAGATAAAACTGCTATGCCTCCCAGACTTTGTGGGGTAGTCTTATGTAGTAGATGTTTTGTAGTACCCAGTGGTGCATTTTCTTAGATCTCCTGGGCTGGGTGTTCTAGGAAAGCCCCCTACTAGAGTTATTTGGGTTTTCCTGTTGTAGTTGGGTCTTGAATGTTATTGTCCTGTTTGTGGATAGAATCTCCTCTCAGGTTGGCTGACTATGTGGCTTATCCTCAACCACGTCATGTGAGCTGTTGTGGAAATGCTGACAGAATAGAACAAAATACAACACAACTAAACGTAAAACATAAACAAAACTATAACTTACACAAGACCCCTACAGCAAATACAGAGAAGCGGAAATTAGGAAAGAGACTAGAAAGTAGGAATGATAGAAAAAAAGAAAAAAATATGAAGAGAAAAAGAACAAAACAACCAAACAGACACCCCCCCCCCATAAAAACAAAACAAAAAAGGGGTGGTGAAGGAATATGTCAGTGCGGAGTGGCCTTCAGGTGTTTTCTGTTCTTCCTTGGTATAAGTCTCCTCCTCAGCTGGACCTCAGTTGGTAATTCCAAGTGAATGTTCTCCAATTTAGTTATATTTCCAGTCTGGCCCTGGGAGGAGGTGCATGACAGGTCTGCCTATTTGGCTGCCATTTTTTGAGCTCTCCTTCAAGTACTTTTTCATTCTTATCTTTTTAGTATTAACTGCTTATCTTTGAGGACTTAATTAAATAATTCTCAATAAATTTCTGAATTTTTCTTTCCCTAATACCTCCAACAGAATTACTTACCTTCTGCTTTTTGTTGTCATAGCACTATATAGGTGGCTCTTCTAGCAACTATGAATCATAGATATCTCACAATTATTAAGAGTGGGGCATGTGGAAATCTTGCCATCTGCAAAAACATGGATGGACATAGAGGGTATTGTGCTGAGTGAAATAAGCCAGGCAGAGAAAAACAAATGCCATGTGATTTCACTTATATGGGGAATCTAGAAAACAAACAAATGAATAACAACAGAAACAGACTCATAGATACAGAGAACATTTTGATGCTTGCCAGAGGGAGAGGTTATTGGGGGATGGGAGAAAAAGGTGAAGGGATTAAGAAGTACAAATTGGTAGTTACAAATTGCCATGCAGATGTACAGCATAGGCAATATAGTCAATAATCTATATATATAAAAGTCTAATATGCAAAGTGTCCCCTTGGGAGTTAACCGGGAGACCGGGAGTTCGATTGCTTGCTATGATGTGCGCTGACTACAAGGGGGCAACGCAGAATGAAGGAAGGTCCCGGCCGGCAGCCGAAAGGCCCCAATCAGCCCTGATTGCTGGCCAGGCCTAGGGACCTTACACGTACACACATTTCGTGCACTGGGCCTCTAATATTGTGATAACTATATATGGTGTCAGATGGATCTTATATTTATCAGGGTGATCACTTTGTTAAGTTATATAAATGTCTGATCACTGGGTTGTACACCTGACACTAATATAATGTGGTACATCAACTGTAATTGAAAAATAAAAAATAAATTTTTAAAAAGTCATGTGTTGATCTCACTCATCTAGGGGAAATAATGAACAACATAGACTGATGAACAAGAACAGACCCAGAAACAAGGAGGCATGGATCAGACTGTCGGGCCTCAGAGGGAGGGTAGGGGAGGGTGGGGGTAAAGGGGAGAGATCAACCAAAGGACTTGTGTGCAAGCATATGAGCCTAACCAGCGGTTAAGGACAACAGGGGGGTGGGGGCATGTGTGGGGAGGGGTGTGGGATGGGAATGGGGGGATGAGGACAAATATGTGATACCTTAATCAATAAAGAAATTTAAAAAATTTAAAAAAATCATGTGTTAAACCATCTTTATATCTTTCAGAACAAGCATTTAGTAAACATTGGTTGAATTGAAATGTTTAGAATGCCATGCTTCTCATGATTAAGAAAATAGCTTGCCTCATTAAATTGCTTGATCCATAGTATCCCTCATTCACCAAGTTTCTCACACACCCTATTTCCACCTTTTATACTGTCGTTGGTTTCCATTAAAATGACTTCGAGATCAATCAGAGAGGGATCATTTTGTGCGGATGGAACGCAAGGAAAGCAGCTTTTGCCTCTGTGTTGCATGTTGGCTGTGAGGCTCATTTCTTCTCCTTGTTGCAGGACCCTAACAGGAGTGTTCATACCAGCAGCAGCAGCAGCAGCAGCAGCTGTAGCAGCAGCAGCAGTAGCAGCAGCAGCAGCAGCAGCTGTAGCAGCAGCAGCAGCAGCAGCAGCAGCAGCAGCAGTAGCAGCAGCAGCAGCAGCAGCAGCACCAGTTTTTCAAAGCCTCACAAACTAATGAAGGAGCACAAGGAAAAACCTTCTAAAGACTCCAGAGAACATAAAAGTGCCTTCAAAGAACCTTCCAGGGATCACAACAAATCTTCCAAAGAATCCTCTAAGAAGCCCAAAGAAAATAAACCACTGAAAGAAGAAAAAATCGTTCCTAAGATGGCCTTCAAGGAACCTAAACCCATGTCAAAAGAGCCAAAACCAGACAGTAACTTACTCACTATCACCAGTGGACAGCAAGATAAGAAGGCTCCTAGTAAAAGGCCCCCCATTTCAGATTCTGAAGAACTCTCAGCCAAAAAAAGGAAAAAGAGTAGCTCAGAGGCTCTATTTAAAAGTTTTTCTAGCGCGCCACCGCTGATACTCACTTGTTCAGCTGACAAGAAACAGATAAAAGACAAATCTCATGTCAAGATGGGAAAAGTCAAAATTGAGAGTGAGACGTCAGAGAAGAAGAAGTCAACTTTACCGCCGTTTGATGATATCGTGGACCCCAATGATTCTGATGCGGAGGAGAATATGTCCTCTAAATCTGATGTGAGTAGTCTTGTTGGCTTCCCTCCTTCCCCTTCTGAGCTTTCAGATTTTATTTCAAATAGATTCAAGATAAAGAATGAGGGAAGAAAATGACAGCTGCACCATAACGTGGCGATATGGAAGTGCCTAGAAATCAATTTCTTTAACTTAATGGAAAGGAGGAAATGAAATCATTAGGAAATCTGTAGATTTTTAGGCTGTATAATTTAAGTTGTTAAAGGAAAGATATATTCAGTAGTGTAATGGTTATTTGAATAGCAGCAGAAAAACTTAGATGGTCATTAGAGCTTAGGTACTATGCTTTTCAGTGATTGCCAAGTTAGGAAAGTAATAAGGCGATAAAACTTGAATACAAAGGATAGTAAATTTAAAAGAGAAACTTAGAAAATATTAGGGTTGAGCTATAATGTTGATCTATTTTATCAATGGAATGAAGTAATTTGCTTACATAAATGGAAAGCTGGTGATAGTATTTTTAAACAGTTTTATCTAGCAAAATTGATGTAGCAATACACTATACATATATAATTTGATAATTTTAACATATATATGTGCCTGTGAAATCGGGTGACAGTACTTTGAAAACAAAATATTTAATTTATTTTCATGGTATAGCCACTGTTTTGTTTTTTGTAGATGTTCCAGACTGATTTAAAAGTACAACTGTACTTTCCTTATTAGTTTTCTTGTAGTAGTAATACTTTTCTTGTGATCTTCATTGCAAGTTTCTTTTCCTGAAAAAATGGGACTAACTTTTGTGGGTGCCCAAAAGGCCATCTAGTATCCCCTCAAATGTTACCTGATGTTGAGATTTAAACTTATGATTACAGATGTCAGAGCTGTAAGGGATTTTCAGGTTATCTATCCTAACCTATCAGTGTAAGAAATCTTACGCTGTAGAGACAGGACTGTTAGTAATTCAAAAGGTATTCAATTCTGTTTCTAGAGAACTGGCTAGAGACATTATTTACTATGAGATTATCTCTTCCTCACATTTCCTTTTTCTCTTATTTTGGCCTTCTACCATTACTTATCAGTCATGATCATTCCTAATAATCTACACATATTAGCTTGTCAACATTTCCAGACAATGGACAAGGAAAATGTCTGGCTAAAAATTGCTGGTGATTTGAGAATACTACTTCTCTTTCTGTTCGTTCCCAGGGTTCACTTCACAAATGTTCCTAGTTCAAATGCTGGCAACCTTTAGGGGATCCTACTAGCAGATTATCTCTCCTGTGTTTGCACAGTTTTGGGTTGAAAACCAGCCAGAAGTAGGACATGACATCCATACCCATCTCTAGTCATCCAGAAACCACTTCCTTCCGCCCTACTCTCTAGAGCTAATCTTGAAATTTAAATAGAAGGTCATTATTAGGAGCAGAGTAACATAAAAAATCCTGGTGATTGAGTAATTCATCCCAGTGTTTGGTAAAGGTGTAATACTATAGTTCGTGAAATGGAGATGAGAGCTAATGGGTTTGTTCCAATATTTCAAGCATTTATTTTTCCTCCTTTGCTTTTTACCTCTCCTTTTAAATCAAAACTTGTTCTTAAGGCAGATGCTACTTGGAACTTTTTTTGTATGTTTAATTTTTATTTCAAATCAACCTGAAATGTTCACTGATGCAGTTGGGTTGTGATTAGTCTATCAAGATGGTCAAGTTTAGCAACTTTGATCTGACATGTTGCGATTCTTTTAGAAGAGAGATTTTTAAATTATGGGTTGTGATTCAATGGTGAGCCATGAAATCAATTTAGCATGTCATCATCAGTATTTTTAAAAAGTTAGAATACATTGTATTAGTATGGATAAATAATGGTTCCTGATTTTTTTATTTCAGAGGGTGTGTTATTTCTTATAGTAGGTCATGGTCAAGTTTTTAAAAGACATCTTTCTTGAATGTTTGCTGGTTTGTGAGAAGACCAATGCCATTCACAAAGCAGTATTGAATGCTCTTTCTACATGAAAGTATCATAGATTATCTATTTCTTTAGGTAATTTTGTGTGATCTTGTTTTAATTTGCCTCTTGCTGCTTCCCTTTTATATGACTTATAAGGAATGGCTTTTCTTTTCATGGACTTTATGTCCAACTTGGTATATTTATTCAAAGCAATAACTTTAAAAATCTTCTGGAATGAAGAGTTAGAATCATAATTCCTTACAGTAGGTAGCAAATTTTTAAAAATAATTCATGATATAATAGAGCCACATATCCAGTGATCATAACAGGAGTTTTTGTAAGGTACATATCGTTACTGAGAAAGCCTGCAAGAATTTGACATCCTTGCAAAGACTTTCAGGTTTTATTTGGATGTCAAACCCAACAACTGTACTTCCCTTATCAGTTTTCTGATAGTAGTGATGCTTCTATTGTTGCTGCTATTCGTTTAATTCTCTAAATGTAGGTGTTGTAACAGAAGAGAATTGACAATGGTGATTCTAAGTAAGCCAGGGCCCAAAAGACCATTCTGTGAGCAAAGGAGAATAAAAGAGGGTAATTTCCTTTATTCGATAGTAAAGATAAACTTTTGTTTGGCCTTTCTACTACATGGTGTCCCTCCTGTGGGCAAGACGACGGAAGGAACAAACAGGAGGCAATTGTAATGGAGAGCCCTTAGCAGCCCTAAACCTCCCTTGGCCTGTAACTACTTTGGTGGTAGCTTGGGGTAGACCCAACTTCAGGGAGCAACATTCACATTGTCCTGGTGGTGAGTGTGTCTGCATCTGAGTAAGTGTGATCAGATGACCTCATCTCTCTAAAGTCCTTTCCAGCCCAGCTGCTATAGCTCCTCAGGAACCAAGAAGTCCCCGGTTCGATTCCTGGTCAGGGCACATGCCCAGGTTGTGGGCTCGATCCCAAGTAGGGGGCGTGTAGGAGGCAGCAGATAGATGATGTTCCTCTCTCATCGATGTTCCATCTCTCCATCCCGCTCCCTTCCTCTGTCTCTAAAAATCAATAAAAACTTTTTTAAAAAGTCCTTTCCAGCTTCATTATTTAAATGTGAGCCAGATTTATGTTCATTTGTGAGGCATGGGGTGGTAGGTAATTTTAGACACAGCAGGTGGAAATCATGAACATTAGAAACAGAAGGAAGACACAAAAAATAATTGGAAGAGGATGAAGAATTAAGAAGGGCTGGAGTAAAAAGATTACTTACCTGGTATGTCTGTAAAAAAAAACCAAAACACCACATATTGCCTTGGTATAAGTTAGTTACAATGAAAAGGAAGAACTTTTTAAATAAGTTTTAAAAATAAGTTAGATTCAGGTTTTATATAAAAATAAAAATCAGTGCTATTGAGATGGATTAGGAAGCTTAGATTGCTGATGTTTTTAGTTTTTGATTAAGATTTTTATATACTTTGTAAATGAGAAGAGGCAAGCCTAAAGCACATCTGTGGTTTGTATGCCTGCAGATTTTTTGTGGGATCACTTATTTGAAGATAAATATTTAGGTAGATAGGTAGCAGAAATGGAGTCAAGTACTGCATTGTGGTGTCAGACAAGCTGTCTGTACTTTGAATTCCACTTGTAACTGTGATCTGGGCAAACGATTTAATCTGCTCTATTTCTTAGGGTTTTCGTTTGTTTGTTTGTGTGTTTTTTTTTTTTCTGTGTGTGAAATTGAGATTATAATAGTATTTATTTGTAAAATTATTGTGAAAATAGTCAATCTGAGTAAAGCATTTAGTAATCTAAATATCTGAGTTAGCCCTAGCCCTTTTGGCTCAGTGGATGGCGTGTCGGCCTGTGGACCGAAGGGTCCCGGGTTTGATTCCAGTCAAGGGCATATACCTCCTTTGCAGGCTCCTCCCCAGCCCGGGCCCTGGTCAGGGTATGCGCAAGAGGCAACCAATCGATGTGTTTCTCTCACATCCGATGTTTCTCTGTTTTTCCCTCTCTCTTCTACTCTCTCTAAAATCAATGAAAAAATATCCTCGGGTGAGGATTAAATAATAATAATAATAATAATAATAATAATAATAATAATATAAAAAATAAAGATGTGAGTTAGCCATTGTTATGCATGATTTGGCTTCTGGAAACCTTTATAACCTAAAGAATTGAAATATATTTTTGATATTCAATAACACTGCAGAATTCTCCTGTCCTTTATTAAGTGTGTGGCTTATATGTTTTAGAGGAGAAAGGGTACTTGGAATGGATGTCATGTTGCTCTGAATTTTTGCCTTGAGATATATGACATTGATATTGATATTCATTTGTTACATATGTTCTGTGGAAAAAAAAAACAGGACAAAGACTCTAAGTTTGTTTTTTATTTTAATTTTTACTCTGGAATATAAAGCTTTTTTTTTTTTTTTTAAATCCTCACCGAGGGTATATTTTTTAAATTGATTTTTAGCGAGATGGAGGGAGAGAGACTGCTGCCCAACTACGTCCAACTGGGGCAACCCAGGTCACGTGCCTTGACCAGAATGGAACCTGCCACCTTTTTGGTGTTGGGGATGACACTCCAACCTGGCCAGAGCTAAAGCTCTTTTAAATTAAAGAATCGTTGACACACAATATTATATTAGTTTCAGGTGTACAGCAGTGATTTGACATTTATATACCTTATGAAGTGATCACCATGAGAAGTCTAGTAACCATCTATCACCATATAAAGTTATTGCAATATTATTGACTGTATTCCCAATGCTGTACATTACATCCCCATGACTTATAACTATAACTTTGTACCTTGTAATCTCCTTCACCTTTTTGCCCATCCCCCACCACCCAAGCCTCTGACAACTATCAGTTCTTTGTATCTATGAGTCTGTTTGTTTTTTATTTGTTTAGTTTTGTTAGATTTCACATGTAAGTGAAATGACACAGTCTTTGTCTTTCTTTGACTTATTTCACTTAGCATAATACCCTCTCAGTCCATCCATGTTGTTACAAATGACAAGATTTTTGATGCAAGCGTTCTGGGAGCCTGGGAACCCATGGGTTCACCACCCATTGTGGGTTCTTGGCTTTGTGCAGGAAAGAATTCAAATGCAAGCCAGCATAGAGTTTACCGTGAAGGTGAGTTTATTAGTGAAGTGAGGAGACAAAGAGTGGGATACTTCACAGGCAGAGCAGCCCCCTTTAGCAGAATTTGCTTCCTTTATTGAGGTTCATTTAATCAGAGGTGGGTGGAATGTAGGTTATTCAATAAGTGGGAGGAATATTTAGGATTTCCCTGGGAAAAGGGTTTAGATTTCTCACAGGAGTTCCATTGGCCATTTGGTGTCCTTATATGGGCCTACTGGTTTTGATCATGGTGGTGTGGGGTGTGTCCTTTAGTATGCAATGAGCATATAATGAGGCTAAGGGTTACCTAGTCACCATGTTGGACCGAACTGGTCTCTGCCAGTTTTCAGCCATAAATTCAGTGGAGGGGATTTTATGCCATAAATCTCATTTTCTTGTTGACAGTTCCTATAGCTTTTGTTGATTACATTTGTTTTTTTCAATTTCATTCTTTTCTGTGTCTGAATAATATTACAGTGTGTGTGTATGTATATATATATATATATATGTATGTACATATATGTGTATATATCTCAGATCTTCATTATTAATTCATCTATTAATGGACACCTAGGTGGCTTCCATATCATGGCTATTGTAAATAACGCTTCAGTGAACATAGGGGTAATGTATATCTTTGGAATGAGTGTTTTCATTTTCTTTGGATAAATGCCCCAAACTGAAATTGCTAAATTGTATGGTAGTTGTATTAAAATTTTTTAAAATATATTTTTATTGATTTCAAAGAGGAAGGGAGAGGGAGAGAGAGATAGAAACACCAATGATGAGGGAATCATTGATTGGCTGCCTCCTGCAGGTCCCCCACTGGGATTGAGCCTGCAACCTAGACATGTGCTCGGTCCAGGAATTGAACTGAGACCTCCTGTTTCATAGTTCTACGTTCAAACACTAAGCCTCACAGGCTGGGCTGGTAGTTGTATTTTTAATTTTATGCAGAATCTCATACTGTCTTCCATAGTGGCTGCACCAATTTACAATTCCAACAACAGTGCACAAGGGTTCCCTTTTGTCCAGATCTTCTTCAACACTTGTTTCTGCAAAAATTGTAAGTTTTAAATTAAGAGTTAAGGCAATGCTTAGAAGCTTCTTTTAGCTTTCTAATTAAATGAGATAAAGGACAAGATCATACCTGTCACTGCATTGAATAGGTACTCAGTAGTTTATTTATTTTTCCATGGCTGTTAACTATTAAAAGAAGATATACTAAAGGAATGACTTATCTTTGGGTTACTACTAATATGACTGAAAGAGTCATGTTAAAATATATTTTGTAATTCCTGAAATGTTTCTCAATTTATAAAGAAATCTAATATTGTCACTGAAAGTTCATTAGTAATTTTCCCTTACAGAATTTGGGAGGTCTGTGTGTGGTGGGGCAGGTAGGGAAGCAGAAGGACTTTTTTATAGTGGGTGAGCATTTAGCAAAAACAGAAAACATAATAAAAACATGTTTTAGCTATGTATGTCAATGTTAAAATTAAGAATATTTTGCATTCTGGAACCTGGGTAATTCCAATTAGAATAAAGCTGATCTTGCTTTACGAATTTTACCTTTTTGTGGCCATACTGGTCATTTATGGAACATGACTGTTGTTACTAGAGACAACATCAACTAGGAACTAGGAAAGGGTAGGGATCTGAGTGGATCAACATCAACCAAAAGTTTGTAATTGTGGTTAGTATTAACCTGTTTAAACTTTAATTGACAATAAAAAGAACCCAAATAATTTTTACTCCTCCTGTAATTCCTAGGTTTTTGTTGTTGTTGTTTTTCTTCTTCATATAATTCTGCTTCTCTATTGAGTTGGTTTGGTTTTGTGATACAGGGAAGTTTGGTATTCATAGCAGAGAAGGAGGGAAAAGACAGTAAAAGAAAATTGAAGTAACCATTTATGTTTGGATTTGTTTATGGTAGTAATTTCTTGCTTTGTAAAAATGTAATCATAATTTAAAAGTGCAGAAGTTAAAAGTTTTAATTATCTTTCCTTGAAAATGGGCAGATTACGTTTGGCAAAATGTTTCCTACTTCAATCTGAAGTGTGAGGAATGAGATTTCAATCATGTCTTTTGATCGTTTTTTGGCTTACCAAAGTGCTTCCGTGGGTAAAAGCTTGAGGGAGAAAGATGAAATCTCATCAGATGGGAGCATTTTTCCCAAGGGTAGCTGGTAGTTCAGATACAGGATAAAGACTTCAAACCACCTTGGCAGAAGTTTCTTTTGAAAAGAAAAAAAAGGAAGGAGAAGGAAAAAGAAACTTCCCTTCTTTTGTTGTGCCTCATTTCCTCCCGCCCCACCCTGTCCCTCGCCCTGCTTGAACTGTCTGGAGCAGGCCGTAAATGTCCTGCTGTCGAAGCATTGGCCTTAGGTTTTTATATGATGGAAGGTTGTCGCAGCCAGAGAAGAAGGTCTTTATTGTGTTTTCAAAGTGGCTTTTTAATGACTTGTAATTCCAGCACATGCAAGAGCTGTAAAGTCTGTAAGTATGGTGAGTGAGCAGCTGGAGAGGCCATTCATTAAAGGGCTGCCCGGCTCTCCAAGGGGGGCTCTCACTCTGGACTCGGGTTCTTTGTATTTTATAACTGGAGGTAAAAATACCTGAAGAGTTGCAATTCTCCCTCTGGTCCATTCACCGCAGTGTGCAACATGCAGTAAAACAATGGGAAGAAAGTTACTTATGTTGGGTGCATGGAGAAATTTCACCTGACATTTTTGTTTTTGTTAGTTTTGTGTTAGATGTAATCAGAAGAAGGAGGTGTAGTTAAGCCAGTCAACTGTTCATTTTTTCAGCCACATTTCTGGCTGATTAAAAAAAAAAAGATTTGAAGCAGTTAAAAGGGAGATTTTTTTTTTTTAAACAGAGTTGGAGCGTTTTTCTCTTCCCTGTTTGGCTATCATACTAAGCCCAAATGGTTTCTGTTTTTAAATCAAATAATTCCTTGGAAGCCTTAGGTAGCTGAGAGTAATGAATAGACAGGGGGCCCTATCATTACAGAGTTGGTTCGCATCAATAATTGCCCAAACCTGGTATTTTCACGTACTTGTATTGAATTGTTTCTCTCTCAATAAATTCCATGAGCCTCCTTCAAACGCGCTACATTGCCTATTCACTCTATTGTTGTTTCTTAATCTAGATCCCATGATCTTTATGTAATTGTTCCATCCGTCATCTTTAGAAACAAAGTGAAAGATGTGACTCAACATGATTTTGCACAACAAGCTTTACCATGCCATAGGGTACCTTACAGCTGTAGCTAAACTGGCCTTGAGTGCTTTTTCTGTGCTCATCGCCATTCTAGACACTTGATTTGTTTTAACTCATTTAACCCTCAGAACAACTCTATGAAAATAGGTAATATTATAATCCCTGTTTTATAGGTAATATTATTATCCCCATTCAAAAGGTAAGAAACATGCCCATGGTTGCCATGTTTAAATGTAGGGAATGTCCTCAAGAGGGGTTTTGGGTTGAATCTAATTTTATTTTACCATAACTTCATCTTGCAAATGGCATCACAGCTGAGAAAGCCTTTGATATGTTTTTGTTCCATTTGTAACTCAGATTACTCTGATCTACCTATTGGTTTGGGCTTTACCTACAGCCTTCACTCAGGAGGTATTGGTGGATTTGGCATCCTCAGCCGGGATTGCGGGAAGAACTGCGAAACACCCAGGAGCCTCTGACTTCTCATACATTCTTGCTTAAAATAAAACAGACCCTCCTGGGTCTGGATTTCACATTGTTCTACTAGGTCTTCGAGCACTCCATGTCCCTGCTCCCAGAGTTTCCCCACTGGGTCTTGCATGGGAATTTGTGTTTAACAGAGCTGAGCTGCAATATCGAGCTTTCCCAGAAGGTGCCACCAAATAACAAATGGTGTCCTCCAGTTTGAAGATTCCTTGTTTTTGAATCTTCTAGTTACATTTTGTAATTTTATTTTTTAATCTCTCTGGGGTGTTCAAAATGTAGGCTGTGCTTTCTTTGACCTAGTAGACAAGATAATGCAATGATATAGGTCGAGGGTGATTTTCTTTTGGTGTCTATGTAATTATTTAACCAAGTTTGAGAAATTGTTCTCAGTGGGTAACAATTTATGACTGTAAACTTTCAAGGCAGTGTCAAGGTCCACAAAGAAAAATCACCCCTAAGAGGCTTCTTTGGGTCACCAAAGGTGACTGCACAGTGAGATGTTCCCAGATAAAGTCAAAGATCCTTCTATTAGGCAGGAGAAAATGGAAAGCATTTACTAAAGTGTTTGGTGACAACAGACTTTGCCTTTGAATTTAGAAGACATAGAGGATGGGGAGAGGGGGTTGCTGACATGGGGAGAAATATTTAAAGCTGGTGACACAGAGAAAAGGAAATTTTCTTGTCTTTCTCTATCATGGGGAAAAATGTATGTATGAAGTCTTTAGATGTTACTTTAAGTAAGTAAGTGAAATAATTACTAGAGTGTCCTGGTTTGAAGCTCAGTGTTTAGAATAATAGTATTGTGGTTCTTTTTTTAAATTAAACTTGCTTTATTTTGTGGTCCTTCTATTTTCTTATTTTTTTTTATATATGATAAACCATCATGTCACTTTGAGTAATTACAAATGTTTCTTTCTAAACGTGTTTATTTTCAATATTCTTTGATCACTTTAATGATGTTCAGTAACATTTGAAAATATTTATGCGGTAGGTATTCCTATATATAAACACTGTATTGGGTAGTACAGATGGTACAAAATTAAGCTGAGCTTTGAAAAAAGGAAGGTGTGACTTAGTGTAGATAAGGACTGGGTGGACAGGAGGAGGGATTCTTGATTGGGGGAAACAACTTGGAAGCAAAAGAACTGATGGCAAATGTAGACAAGTCTGTACTGTCCTTACTGAAAATGAAGAGAGATCTTATAAATGAAGTCCTTCAGTTAATTTATCAAATTCTTTATTGGGAATGAAGGAAGCTGTATTGAACTCAACTCCATGCTGGGGTGGTTCTGGACCCTTTCATGCTATATTCTCTTATGTAATCAGTATGATGTGTAAGATTTTTTTTGTTTCCATCTTAACAGATATGGAAGTGGCAGAACCAGAATTTGAATGTAGGTCTGTCTAATGCCAAAAGCCCTTGCTTTTTAGAATCATACCACTAATTAAACCTCCTTGAGAGAGAAATCACAACAAATTAAAACCACTGTGGTACTGATTACACCTTTTCAAGAAAAATCTAATTAGCAACATTAACTCTCTCACCATCTGGCTTCCTCTATAATGATACCACAGTTCAGTGAAAGGAGGAGAATAAGAAATAAGATGTAGCCCTCAAAACTTGGATACTTGGTTATGAATTATGGGCGCAAGGAGTCCCGGCTATGATGTCCAAAATGTGATCAACTCATGCTTCATATGGCTCAGTATCATTTTCTGGGAAGCAGAATTGCAGAATGTATTAAAAAGCTGTAGTACTTCCAAGGACACTTGTTCAACATGTATTATCTTATTAGGGAATGTCATATACCTCAAACTAGGGTCAAGGACATGGCCCGTGTTACTATAAGAACTTCCATCTACTGTATTGTATTATCTAAAGGTTGTACTCATGAAGGCTTTAAGGAAGGAAAGTGGGCCTTCCTTGTCCTGGTACACAGCCATACCTGGCTAATAAATTATCTGCCTGGGCCTCGGAGGGGTGGTCCTGGAGCCATAGTCCAAGAGCATAGACTTGGAATCAAAAGACTAGACAGGTTCAGCTTACTAGTCATGGACTGTAAAATGTGGATTTTAATGTTAGTGATGAGATTATAGATGTAAACTGCTACTTGAGCATTAGTTCAACTAACAATACTAATCATGTCATAGACAAAGACTTGCCTTTGGTTTGGTAATTCATGAATTGTATTCTGTGAAGACCTGAAGTTGGTAGGTGTTCTTGTGAAGATTGAGAGGTAAAGCTGCTGTCTAGGAATTTAGTGATTTATACTCCATGGCCACAGTATCTTTTTTATTCCTGCACATGTTTCTAAAATGTCATTTTCCATTTGGCCTAGCCTTACATCAAACTGGGAGTGAAAGCCGGGTCTTGCTGAAAGACCACCCTAGTTTAAAATGTTTGTATCTGACAAATTCTACTCAATGATGACCTGCTACATTTTCAGTATTATAAAGTATTCACCATATTTTCAAGTTTTCCCCTCTTCCTCATTATTGTCTAGGATTATTTTAATTAGAGGTGAACATCTGACATATTGCTGATCTTGTGATGGGGTATTTGAAAGTGCTAGCTTATCTGATAATCTTAGGTCAGTGTCTCACTTCTCTTGCTTATCAAGCATATCTTCTTTGTCCAGCAGCATTCAGAGGGACAAATTGCAAGTCCTTTCCCCCTTTGAAAGGTAACCCATGCATCTTCCTCCTTGTTTTGTATAATAAAACCAATGAGTCTCAGAGTTTACTCCCAAAAGTAAGGTTTGAAGGAAAAAGGTGGTGTCTCCCATGTTGCCATTCTCCTTATCCTTATCATATTAACAATTCAGTTGTCTCTCTTCATTTTTAGAAAACCTTTCAAGGCTTAAAATATACTCTTTTAAAGATTTAAGACCAAGTTTAGAAACTATGAGCAACTGTCTTTAATACAGCATTTACTGCATGACTGAGAAAATAATGGGATTTTTAAAGCAGAAAGACTTAAGAAACTTCCTTTAACAATTTGAATTTTGTAGAGGGAATTTTGAGAGCAAGGTTTACAATTTGTCCACCATCACAGAGCTCTCACTGACCCCCCAAAAGGCCCTACGATGTAGGTCCCCTACTGGTATGCCATTACTGTTTCCAGTTGGAACAGTTTATAATCCTTCACATGTCCTTCATTGCCTTCCCAAACTCTCCTCCACTTGAACATCTAAAGTGGCTCCTAATGAGTTGCTTATGCCCATTAAACATAAGACTTGGCCCCACTTCTTAGTCTGTGCCCCTTTGTTGAGTGAATGAACCTTACATTTCATATTCTCAGCAGAATCGCACCTGAAAGCCTCGTGGCATGTCTTAAGTGAGGGTGGGGTGGAAGTCTCAGTGGATATCATAGAGATTAATTGGTGAAAAATTTGAACCTTTGTGCCCTGGTCCTCCTTGATTTTCTCTGGGAAATTACCAAGGAGAATAATTATAGCTTGAAATATTTTGGAAGGGGTTGTGGAATCATTAGGCAAAACAGAAAATGACTCACTTAGGTATCTGACCAATCAAAAGTCTTAATAGTGCTTAATAATAAAAATAAAGAAAGAGCTTTAAAAATCTCTATTGTAATTGAAGCCTTTACTTGGACAAGTTGATATTTTTTAACAGGTGAAATCTAAATCCCATTCCTTCTTACCCTCCAGTATCTTCAGTATCTGCCTCTGAGTCCTGAGATATTACCCTTAGTGGCGCTACATATGTACTAAGGCTTCCTTCATGCCAAACAGCTAGCTGCTCACACATCCCCCCACATCTAACTTTAACCCTGATGTTCTTCAGACTCTAGTTTCTTCATTTCCTTTCCCTTCACTGACAGATATCTGAAAAGCTCCTTATTCCTCAACCCAGTCTGGTCTGGCTTTTGCTCTTAGAAACTATTCTTTTTCTCTTTAATTGATGAGAGACAGAGAGAGAGAGAGAGAGAGAGAGAGAGAGAGAGAGAGAGAGAGAGAGAGAGAGAGGAGAGGAGAGGAGAGGAGAGGAGAGGAGAGGAGAGGAGAGGAGAGGAGAGAGGAGAGAGGAGAGAGGAGAGAGGAGAGAGAGAAGAAGGGGGAGAGAGACAGAGACAGAGAGAGACATCAGTTTGTTGTTCCACTTATTTATGCATTCATTGGTTGATTCTTGTGTGTGCCCTGACCACAACCTTGGAGTATTGGGATGATGTTCTAATCAGCTGAGCTACTCAGCCAGGGCTTGGCAACTATTCTTAAAACTACCACTGGAAAAGGTCACCAGTGCCTTCCAGATTATAAATGTAAAGACCATTTTCTAAGCATTAGATTTTACCTCTCTGGCACCTTTGGTTTGCTTTTCTGTTCTACTAGAGGCCCCGTGCACGAAATTCGTGCATGGGAGGCAGGGGTCCCTCAGCCCAGCCTGCCCCCCCTCCAATCTGGGACCCCTCAAGGGATGTCGGACTGCCCGTTTAGGCCCGATCCTACCGGAATCGGGCCTAAATGGGCAGTCGGACATCCCTCTCACAATCTAGGACTGCTGGCTCCCAATTGCTCGCCTGCCTGCCTTCCTGATTGCCCCTAACTGCTTCTGTCTGCCAGCCTGATCACCCCCTAACCACTCCCTTGCCAGCCTGATTGATGCCTAACTGCTCCCCTGCCAGCCTGATTGACCCCAACTGCCCTCCCCTGCAGGCCTGGGTGCCCCCCAACTGCCCTTCCCTGCAGGCCTGGTCGCCCCCAGCTTCCCTCCTCTGCCAGCCTGGTCACCCCTAACTGCCCTCCCCTGCATGCTTGATCACCCCCAACTGCCCTCCCTTGCAGACCTGGTCCTTCCCAACTGCCCTCCCCTGCTGGCCATCTTGTGGCGGCCATCTTGTGTCCACATGGGGGAAGCCATCTTTGACCACATGGGGGCAGCCATCTTGTGTGTTGGAGTGATGGTCAATTTGCATATCACTCTTTTATTAGATAGGATAGAGGCGTGGTGCATGGGTGGGGGCCTGCTGGTTTTCCCTGAAGGGTGTCCTGGATCAGGGTGGGGGTTCCCTTGGGGCATGGGGCAGCCTGGGCGAGGGGCCTGTGGTGGTTTGCAGGCCGGCCACCCCTCCCACCCACCGCGACCCAAGCTGAGGCCCTGGTATCTGGGATTTATTATCTTCTATCATTGAAACTTTGTAGCCTTGAGCGGAGGCCTGGGCCGGCTAGGGTGTGCAGGAAGCTTGGCTTCGTCCATTGCTAGGGAAACCCAAGCCTCCTGTTTGCTCTGTGGCTGCAGCCATCTTGGTTGGGTTAATTTGCATACTCTCTCTTGATTGGCTGGTGGACGTGGCTTGTGGGTGTAGCGGAGGTACGGTCAATTTGCATATTACTCTTTTATTAGATAGGATTCCTTGGTTCTACCCTGATCTCTCTAACAACTCTTGGCCAGTCTCCTTTGCCAGTTGATCTCCTTTCCACCACCCATGCATTGGCCATTGCCAGTCTCCTTCTTTTCTATTATATAATCTTCCCCTGGACAATCACCTATTACCTGTCTCTTTCTTTTCCCAGGCTTTACTCTATATAACTGTCTAAAACACAAATTCTAGAAGGAAATATTCAGGTGCCATATAGGCTAAACACCCAATTCTCTTTTGCCTTCCTTTTTTCTTTTTATAATACTTTATTATGGAGAATTTCAAATATATACCAATTATGTGGAATAGTGTAATGAACCCCCATTTATCCATCACTCAGTTTCAACAATTATTAATTGACTAGAGGCCCAGTGCATGAAATTCGTGCACTTGGCTGGGGTGGGGGGGTCCCCCAGCCTGGCCAATGCCCTCTCACAGTGCAGGAGCCCCACGATCGATCGCCCCAAAAAGGTAGGCCCTGCCCACCCATCTGTGGCTCCTCTAAGGATTGCCCCAAAGAGGTAGGCTGGAGCCGGGGGTTCTGCCTCCACAGTGGGAGCGCAGGGCCGCGGGAACCCCGCCTCCGCTGTACATGCAGCCATCTTGTGATGGCGTGAGGGCATCATGGCATGACGGCATGAGGACCACCTAGGCTTTTATTAGTATGATGGCTAATTTTGTTTCAATTATAGCACCATCTACTCTTCCCCCAGTATAATTTTTAATAATCCAAGGTGTCATATTATTTCACACATAGATATTTCATTATGAATCTCTAAAAGATAAAGGTTTTTTTAAAAATAGAACTAAAGTATCATTATCATATCTGAACAGATTAATAATTTTTAATATCAGATTTCTAGACAGATTTCTAATAGAATCAAAATTTTCTTTTTGTTTTTACAGTTCATTTGAATAAGGATCCAAATTAGGTCCACATCTTGCAGTTTGTAAAACTATCTTATAAATTTGTGTATTATAGAGTCTCTCTCATTCTTTCACATAAAAGTGTAATGAAATAAATCTAGATTTCTTATAGAATTTCTCAGTTGGGCGTTTGCTGATAGTATCTTTGTGGTGTATTTATTGTAAATTAGAGGCGTGGCTGGATTTGGGCTAGGTTTTGGTTTTTAGTTAAGTTTTGGGCAAGACTATTTCATGGGTAGAATTGTGTTCTTTCATCAAAAGGCCTGTAAGGTGAGGTTATTTTCTTTTTGTGTGTGTGTGAGGTTAGCACCCACTGATGCTCAGTGCCTCTGTGCACACAATTCATTGAGGTTGTAGATTGGCGGTATTTTATTTCATCACTTTTTCTTCATTTATCAGCCAGAATTCACCTATGAAGTGAAACTCTTTCTCCTCTGTCTTTTATTTAACCAGTAATGCAGTTTATATAAGGGAAAAACAAAACATGGTGCATAATCCCACCCGGCTTTTTTATTTATTTATTTATTTATCAGTTTTCAGAATGGATTTGGTTCCCTAGCATCCTTCAACAATGGACGCTAATATTTTTTTAAGCATTGTTTTATGACTTCTTTATTATTTTTATTTTTTATTGATTAAGATATTACATATGTGTACTTATCCCCCCCATTGCCTGCCCACCCACTCATGCCCTCACCCCCCTGGTGTCTGTGTCCATTGGTTAGGCTTATATGCATGCATACAAGTCCTTTGGTTGATCTCTCCCTCTTACCCCCACCCTCCCCTACCTTCCCTCTGAGGTTTGATGATCTGATCAATGCTTCTCTGTTCTGGATCTGTTTTTGTTCATTAGTTTATGTTGTTCATTATATTCCACAAATGAGTGAGATCATGTGATATTTATTTTTCTCTGACTGGCTTATTTCACTTAGCATAATGCTCTCCAGTTCCATCCATGCTGTTGCAAATGGTAAGAATTCCTTCTTTTTTTATTGCAGCGTAGTATTCCATTGTGTAGCTGTACCACTGTTTTTTAATCCACTCATCTGCTGATGGGCACTTAGGTTGTTTCCAAATCTTAGCTATGGTGAATTGTGCTGCTATGAACATAGGGGTGCATATATCCTTTCTGATTGGTGTTTCTAGTTTCTTGGGATATATTCCTAGAAGTGGGATTCCTGGGTCAAATGGGAGTTCCATTTTTAGTTTTTTGAGGAAACTCCAAACTGTTCTCCACAGTGGCTGCACCAGTCTGCATTCCCACCAGCAGTGCACGAGGGTTCCTTTTTCTCTGCGTCCTCGCCAGCACTTGTCATTTGTTGATTTGTTGATGATAGCCATTCTGACAGGTCTGAGATGGTACTGCATTGTCGTTTTGATGTTTTGATTTGTATCTCTTGATGATTAGTGACTTTGAGCATGTTTTCATATGTCTCTTGGCCTTCCTTATGTCCTATTTCGAAAAGTATCTATTTAGGTCCATTGCCCATTTTTTGATTGGGTTATCTTCCTTTTGTTAAGTTGTATGAGTTCCCTGTAAATGTTGGAGATTAAACCCTTATCCGTGATAACATTGGCAAATATGTTCTCCCATGCAGTGGGCTTTCTTGTTGTTTTGTTGATGGTTTCTTTTGCTGTGCGAAGTTCTTTATTTTGATGTAGTCCCATTTGTTTATTTTCTCTTTAGTTTCCATTGCCCTAGGACAGTGATGGCGAACCTATGACATGCGTGTCAGCACTGACATGCGTAGCCATTTCTGATGACACGCAGCTGCTGAGGCAGCCGCATGCCGAGGATGAGACATTTGCTGCTCCTGAGGAAGAAACATTTGCGAAATAATGTTTTTTTCCTCAAAGTGACACACTACCCGAGTTATGCTCAGTTTTTTGGCAAAGTTTGACACACCAAGCTCAAAAGGTTGCCCATCACTGCCCTAGGATCTGTATCAGTGAAGATACTGCTTCGGCATATGTCTGAGATTTTGCTGCCTGTGGATTCCTCTAGTATTTTTATGGTTTCCCATCTTATGTTTAAGTCCTTTATCCATTTTGAGTTTATTTTTTGTATGGAATAAGTTGGTGGTCTAGTTTCATTTTTTTTGCATGTATCTGTCCAATTTTCCCAACATCATTTATAGAAGAGACTGTCTTGACTCCATTGTATGTTCTTGCCTCCTTTGTCAAATATTAATTGAACATAGTGGTTTGGGTCGATTTCTGGGTTCTCTATTCCCTTTCTACTCCCCTCTTTCTTTACCCTCCCTATACTTTACTTATCCTAAAATGCTAGCAATCTTTGGTTCCTTGACCATACAATCATATTTTATGTCCTAGTGACATACACTCAGTCCTTTATGACTGGGTTAAAGATCACCTTTTCTTTGAAGCTTTTCTACATAATTTGCCCCACGTAAATTAACCCCACCACTCCTTTGTGCTCCCTCCATTAACAGTTTATGTATACTTTGATTATAGTTGTTATTCTCTGATATTAAAGTTTTTTCTTCTGATCAGTGGGGTACTTTCACGGCAGATATGGTCTTTAACTATGTGATTTATCAGCTTTTTGCACAACGCCTGGCACTCAGTTGGTGCTCAACAAATGTTTAAATAGTGCAAAGATGTACTTATAGTTATATATATATATGTATTTATACTTAAGACTCCTCTTAACTAATGCATGTTTTTATAGTTGAGGAGCCTCTGTGTCCCAAAGAGTCTCAACTATAAATATATCTGAATGATCTGGAAATATGATTTCTGGCCCCTCACCTGGAGTAGACAGGGCACAAGAAGTGGGAGAGTTCACCGTATGAACAAGACAAGTCTTGGCTCTCTCAGAGGCACACAGTTCAGGGGACAAGCCACCCTTGTACTGATAAGTTCATAGTTCAAAGCTCTGGAGTAAATTGGCGGCCAAAGGAAGCCAGTTGTACACATCGGATTGCGCTTGACCTGCCTTTGTAGCCCTTGCTTTTATGTTAGACCGTGTACGCTAGGCAAGGAGTGTAGAGCTATCGGAAACTCCCACCAAACAACCCAAGATTTTTTTAAACTTATTGTACTGTGTAGAGTATTAAACCACAAAAATAACAAAGGGGAGGCAAGGACCACAAATTAATCTTTTATTGAGACAGCAGAGGGATGTGAGAGTCTAAAATCCCAACATTTGCTTCTGTATTTTAAAAAAGCAAATAGTTTTCAGAGAAATTTCAATAACAGGATGTTGAAGTGAAAGAAATTTCTGCCTCCCTATTTCCTATAGGGACTGTGCAGAGGCATGATAACATGAAAGTTATACGACCACCTTGTTTTTGCTGTCGGTGATCATGAAATATGATTAAATTTCCTCCACTGTTTATATATGCTCGGGAAATTATTGGAACTGGTAAAATACCACTTGCATATTGTGTAAAAGGAACTATTTTTCCCTCTTCTGTTTCTTCATAATTATCACAACAGGTTAGTTTTCAATTAATAACTTTAATTTGGTTGTTAAATATTTATTAAACCTTCACATTTGAGTATCTGCAACCATGCAATAAAATGCTTATTTTATATGTGAAAGAAGGAATGAAAAAATAGTCAAAAGATTTAAGTTTCTGACCACAAGGGACAAGCATTATAAAAAGAGTTATACTGAACAATCGCATTTATATTGAGAGAAACGAGATGTGGGGGATGCATTTAGTTCCCCTAAAGAATTATCAGATTAGTCAGTTTTCAAATATATATTTAATTATACTCAGATGTATATTTAATTATATTCATTGGAGACTGCTAGCATTTCTAAGGGTAATTTTAAAAGAATCATGATTACACTATAAAGCTAAAATTATAACCAAGTATAATTTATCACTGTGGGAGGTTGATCTATTCAGGGAAAAAATGAACTGAAGACAGCAGCCATCATTTTGGAAAGAAAAATGTTATCACAACGATCTTTTCTTATCTTACGGAAAGATACCACTCCAACACATGTACTTTAAAACCTTATTAAAGTATCCGAAAACTTATAAATTGATGGGTTCCCCCCTATCTGGGAATTCCCTGAGTTGGAATTTGCATGCTGGTAGGTCCAGAACAGCTGCCCTTCTGCCGAGCCTTCTGAGACCCTCCACAGCCTGCAGCCAAAAGAAACTCAACTTATTGGCCTGTGCTGGTAACTGCTCTCCATTTTCTTGTGAAAAATACTCGCTGTTGCCCATCACTGGTGGGTGCTCTCATCCTGGGCCCTTCTGCTTCCATAGGTTGACTGGTACCGCCACCAAGGATCAATGCAGTTGTTCCCAAACGTGTGTCAGTTCTACTTGTAATTACATTAATTAATTGCATGTTATATAAACCAATAATATACACAAAAAGTAATTGAAAATTAAGTTGCAACCTGAAGGGGAGTCCCTGGAGAAAATTTGTTCTCCAGTGAGGTGCAAAATGCCAAGGGAAAACATCGGAAGAACCTAGGAGGACTCTGAATTCCAACAGCCATGCGAGTCTGGCTTTTTGCTTATAGATGGCGACTCTAGATAATGCATTGTGGTTTATGTGAAAGACTTTTCCGACTTCACTCAAATAAAAATCCTTCACCCTACATCAAAAGATAGGTTGATTAATGTGTATTTATAAACTTTCAAGTAAAATGTCTTAAGGGGGGTGTGTGTGTGTGTGTGTGTGTGTGTGTGCGCGCGCGCGCGCGCGCGCTCCCCGCCCCCTTAGTTCTAGAGTCTTCTACCTGACAGATGCTTCACTAGCCAAAATCTTGACTGCCCATCACCCATGATTCTGATACTTTCCCCCCTCGATCCCTGAGTTAGAATGAGCCTTCCTTTGGCAATAGTCCTCTGTCCTTTTCCCCATTACTCATTTTATCAATGGCTGTCCAGCTCATATCTCACCTCCTGCAGTGTTTTCTAGATGAGTCTGCAGGTTCAGTCAGCTTTGAGAGCATCCACACCCACCAGCATTTCTCTTGAGCAGTAGAATGCTCATGTATGAACGTACTCTGGACACAGGAATCTGCTTGGACCGAGGAAAGCCTATTTCAGTATTTATATTTTGGTGTGGCACACAGACCATGTATTTTTATGAACCACGTGAAAAAGGTGTCCCAGAAAGAATCTTGAAACCTTGGAAAGTCTCCAGGTCTGACATTTGTGCTGACTTTGTGAGCTGGGACAAATATTCAACCTCTTTGTGTCCTAATTTTATAATCTCTAAAGTGTGAATAATAAAATTGTGTGACTCAGATGAGTAGCAAACAGTACCTGACACATAGTTGGTAGCCTGTAAATGCTAGTAAAATCTGAATATTTCTAGCATAGACCCCACACACATACTTTTGAATAAAATGGGGATCCTCTTAAGAATGCTCACCACACATATTGTTGGGATTATACGTGTAAAGGACTTCCCAAATTTTTAAAATACTGCTCAAAAGATGTTAAAGAGGTGGCTTTATCTAAAAAAAAAAATACTGAAAACATAGTTCATAGTAAGCATTTTATTCTTCTAGTTGATAGATTTTATTCTGCTTCGATGTGAAACTGCCATGATGGATGCTTTGTTCAGAGGTGTTAGTTAACGCTTGCCCAGGATGCTTCATCTTGTCCCCTGGTTAGGATTGTCAGTTTTGAAGGTGAGGATTCTGCTTTCTCAGAGAACAAGCCTGTCTGACCCAACCGCCAGGTCAGAAGATCCTGAAGTGCAGTGAGCAGTGCTTTTTCCTTACAGACATACCTTGCTTTACTGCTCTCACTTTATTGCACTTCATAGATGTTGCATTCTTTACAAACTGAAGGCAAGACCTCCACCAGCAAAAATATTATGACTCCCTTTTTTGTGGTACTTTATGATGGTGGTTTGGAACTGAACCCGCAGTATCATTGAGGTCTGCTTATACTTTGTTTACCTGCTGCTCAGCTGTCACTACTTTTGCTGGCTTTTAGCAGCCAAAAGCCTATAAAAACACAGAGCTGGCTAGCATTTTTAATCAATCTAACTGCACTTAATGTACCACGCAGAGATTTATTTTGCTTTCATTGTGTGTGACTGTGAACCGTGTCAGTAAGTCAAAGGAAAAGATTTTAATTGTTACAGAGTACAGTTAAAAAGTGTTTAACCTAAATTTCTTTACTGAATGCCAAATATCTTTTCAGGGGAGAAAAATGCCAAGCTTTTTTTTTCTGGCTAGGTCATTTCAGAATAGTGTACACATAGCCAAAATCAAAAGGCAACACCGTTTTGCATTAGATTCATAGGTACATGCCTTAAAGTAGCTTTAAAAGTTACCCCAGTAGTACCTTTTAAAGCTACCCATAAAATGCCACTTTCAATCTGGCATCAGATCTATTAATTTGACCATTATGAATATGTAGGAATATTTTTGAAAACTCCCATGGTCTTGTAAAGCCTCCAGGCTCTTATTAGCAGAAAAATCTTGCCTTCTGCCAGGGCATGGAGCCAAGATAAGATCCTTAAGTAGATAACATTTAGCATTTGAAACAATAACAAAGAAAGAGAGATCCACATGGAGCTTTCTCATTGTTATCCATTTGAAATATCCAGTATGGTGTTGGAGTCCGAGGGAGAAGATTAAACAGATGTCAGGTTCGTTTCGGCAGGATGCACTGCTTAACCACCTCCCCTCCAAAGCGTTTTATGCCCAGCATCCTGGGAAGGGTACTGACTAATTCATTTGATCCATCTGTTGCCTTGGGAGACACTATGGGTTGGTTCCTCCAACTATTAGTTTCACAGGTGGTGACCAATGAACTCTTGGGGAGATTATAGCCTTTCATAACTCTTGTGGGAACTTTATTCCACCTGCCCTTCTCTCACATGGGTCACCTTGGACTGAAACCTCCCTCCCCTGAAAAAAATTAGGGCACAACTTTCTTTTCTTTTTTTTTTTTTTTAATAGGCCCATTTAAAAAAAAAAAAAAGATCAAAATAGGCCAAGACTTTGTCTCTATTTTTCTCTTATATCTTCAAACTCTTTTCCTAAAATTTTATTTCCTGTTTTTTGTCTTTTACGAGGAAGAAATTTAAAAGCACTTTTCATATTTATTATAAGTACATTTTACCGCCAATGTCTGGCATTTGCTGAATGAGTAAAGACAACCCCCAGCCAAGGTGTTATCTCACAGTGGCAGAGAGAAGTTACAACTGGTTCCATATATCAGTAGAGTAGTTCTTTCCTCCAGATCATGGAGTTACATATCTAGACATGGAGCTGGCATCCTCTTTGTGGACCCCAAATTTGCCTCTTAGGGGTATTGAGTTAAATGATCACTATTCAGTTTTCCTCCTCTTCCCTCTCTCCCCCCACACCATCTCAGGGCCTTGACCTGTTAATTCTGTAACTCAGGGCCCAGGTTACCAATAGGCTCAGTGTCTAGGTAGGAGGAACCATAGCTGGATTCCATAAAACTGCTCACCATCTTCTTGTTTTACACACCTGGCATTGTATTTTGTGTTGGGAAGAACTTCTCTGTTTCCTTCCCTCCACACGTGCGAAATACCTGGAACAATGATTGAATTCTGGAAGAGGTACCTTCCTCAACCCATCCCCCACTTTTTGGCAGGGGCTAGGGGACACATCTCCTGTATTTGGTCTCTCTGCCTCCAGCTAGAAGCCTATGTGGGAATCCAGCTAGCTCTGTGCTGTTTTGTACTGGTGAGAATCCTACAAACTGTGTATGTCATTTTCCTCATCCGGAAAGAAGAGGGATGATGGCAGTGAATGATTTGACAGAGTTGTTGTCAAGGAAAATTATAATGGCTATAAATCTTTTTTAGATGTGAAACTTTGCAGGAATGATAACTCTTGTTAATCAATGATGGAATGCTTTCAAGTAAAGTGTCAAATAATCAGAAACCAATTTGTTATATGTTGAAACATCGATAATGTCAGTTATAAGTATACCTCAAGTTAGGGTTGTCACTTTTACCTGTTACTCTAATTTTCTGTGGTTTCAAAGTGTATTTACCTGTTCCTATTAAGAGATTGGTACTTAAAAGAAAAAAGCCTGACTAATTATTACATAGGACCAGTAATGACTTTCTTAATCATTCAATTAGTATTACCTTTGCCGGGAAATTATAGTAGTTATTTCAGGTATAGCTGTTGGGATAAAGAAAGGGGACACTGCATATATTTATAGTCTTCAGTCATTGGCCTTTTCATAGCAAACAGCATAAAACATTCAGACAGACCTCTGTTTAATTATATCATTGAATCATTTTAAAAGTGAGGGGGAGCCTTGGCAGGCATGGCTAAGTGGTTGGAGTGTTGGCCTGAGCACCGGAGGGTCACAGGTTCAATTTCTGGTCAAGGGCACATACTTTGGTTATAGGTTCAATCCCTGGCCCTGGTCGTGGCATGTGCAGAAGGCAACCAATCAATGTGTCTTTCTCACACTGATGTCTCTCTCTCTCTCTCTCTCTCTCTCTCTCTCTCTCTCTCTCTGTCTCTCTGTCTCTCTCTCTCTCTCTCCCCACTCTCTAAAAAATCAATGGGGGGATAAGGACACATATGTAATACCTTAATCAATAAAGAAATTTAAAAAAATCAATGGAAAAAATATCCTCAAGTGAGGTTTAACAAAGCAAAAAAAAACGAAGTGAGGGGGAATCTTTGTAACAAGTCCACTGAAGATATTATAATACTACCATTAACGACAGTGTTACAATGAGCAATATGAGTATTTAGCCTTGGAAATGGGAGAAACAAAAGAATAAATATATACTAAAACCTTCACTTTTACAAACTTGCACAATTTCTAGTTGTTAATTAGACATCCATCACTTATCTTCCTTTGATTAACTTCAAAGTTAGAAGTCTACATTTGATAGTGACAAAGAGTTTTATATTTTTACCCTGCCTTGTTTTAGGAAAAATATTGTAGCTTATAGAAATAATACTTAAATGCAACAGCATATGATTATATTTAAAAGAGGTGGATATGGAAAGTGGATTGGGGCATAAACATAGGATCCTTTTTATAGGCTGACATATTTTCCCATGAAATGTTAAATAAATAAATGGATGGATGGATAGATGGGATGGAACAATTATTCCATGTGTTTTAGGCCTCTCTTTGGTCCTCTGAGGCTCAGTTTATGCTGCTCCTTAGATCTAGCCTGATGTCTTTGGTCCCATGCCTTATAGTAACAATTCTCTCAAAACTACCCACCTCCCTGCAAAATAAATATGGGGAGAATCAACACAATTCCTTCCACATAAAGTCTCTTGTTTATCACTTACATTCGTCATATCTACTCCTTTTCTTCTTTTCCCCACCACTTTTCTCTTTCCTAGAAATCTGCTAGTATTTTCCATGCAAAGACAGTTAATCATCTAGATGTGATTTTTTTCTATAAAATAATTAACCAGTATCAATTGATTTGCCTCTTACAAAATCTTCTACCCAATTCCCTAGGATCAAGGAAGCAATCCAGTATCAGCACTTAGCAAACAATTGTCCAAAGTCATTATCAGGAGAACTAATCAATATCTTGACCTGGTGGTAGTTACTTGGGGGTATACTTATGTAACAATTAGTTGAGCTATATAACTAGATTTTTGTCTATAAAATATTGAATTTGTCTTACTAATATAGGAAGGAGATTACTTCTTCAACTGCTAATTCGTACTTCTAACTCTGATTTTAAATGTTTGAATAGTAGCAAGTTTGCTAGAGTTCTTTGTAAATGTGAAATATTAAAGCAAAATATTAAACCATATGCTAAACTGTAAAGTCAGAGATCATATCTAGGTTGCCCAGCACTAGTTCCCCAGGGTCCTACCATATTTCCAGACACATAGTAGACATGTAAGAACAAGCCAATAAAAGGTACACTTTTGTATGTACAAAATTTTCTGATATGCTTCACACAAAGGAATTGATTTATGATTGGCAATCAGTATTTTGATCTGATATGTGTATACTTATGTCTCTACTTGCATTTTACTCCACCATTACTTTTTCTTTTTCAGTTTGTTGATCTTAGTCTTTGTAACAAGGTTATTTTGGAAGCCCTGTTTATATTTACAACCTTGGAGAAAAATTAATGTCCTCCTTTTCAGTTCTCTGTTTAAACCTACCACATTTTACCTGCAAATCCTATTTTACTAATTTATATGATTCTTAATGTAACTCTATCAAATCTACTACTATTACATTTGGCTAATGTTTTACATTTTATCTGTAGTTCATTGAAAAGATTACTATCAAACTCATTATTAAATTCTCTTGGTTGATTTTCATAACATTTTCATTTTAGTAACTTCCATAATAATCTGATGGGCTAAATGTCCCAAAGCATACATGCCTTATTTCATTTTGATCTTTAAAAACATAGGTATTGAATCAAACTGCTTTACTGGATGGAGTAAGAAAAGGAAGAAACATTGAATGAGCAATTGTTAGTATATATTCAGTATAGTTTTCTAAGAACAACTTTATTGAAATACAATTCACACACCTATAGTTCACTCATTTAAAGTGTATAATTCAGTGTTTTTTAGTATATTTATGGTTGTGCAACCATTACCACAATCAATTTTAGAATATTTTCATTGTCTTTAAAATAAACTTCATACTATTTACCAGTGGTTATTACCTTTCAATTTCCTTATCTTCTCTAGCCCAGCCATCCACTAATCTACTTTCTATCTCTATAGATTTGCCTATTCTAGACAATTCATATTAATAGAATCCCAAAATGCAAGGTCTTTTTTGATAGGCTTCTTTCTCTTAGCATGATATTTTCAAGGCTCATCTGTTTTATATTATGTACCAGGACTTCATTTATTTTTATGGCTAAATAATACTTCATTGTGTGGATATACCACAATTTGCTTATCTTTTCATCATTTGATGGAGATTTGGATTGCTTTCAGTTTGGGCTATTGTGAATAATGCTCGTTTTACATGATGTGTTATTGATGAAATACTGCCTTCTGATCCTATATCAGTATTCAATCCCTGACATTGTTGTTGGTATAATCTCTCTGTTTCTCCTTAACTCTGAGCATCTGGAGAGAGTTTAGATAATTTTGATAGAAGTTGTAGGAGATGGGGGGTTATTTTTCTCTGATTTGGTCAATCATTTAAGTATCCTTAGTACAAAAAACAAGGTAGGTTATTATGTCTGTTCAAGTCTTTTGCCTAATTTACTATTGGGTTTTCTGTTTTGTTATTTTTGTTCTTTTAGTCATGCTTATGTACATTAAATATATACAGGGTCCTGTGTGTTTATTTCCAAAAATGTAATACTATTGTATGTTTGTACATCTATATAAAATTTACCCATTTAAAATACTTGAACTTTTGAAACAGTTAACGAATTGCTTGTCCTAAATGAGTGACCTTTGGATAGCCTTCCTGTAGGGTTTGCAGTGTCTTTGGAATTCTAAGTTTGTAACTTTTTCCAACTGCCTTTTCCAGGATGTTGCTATATTAGAGGAACTAGCTGTTTATCTGATAAAGAGTAATTTATTTTATTGATGAGACTTTATTTGTACACATTCACAAATATAATTGGCGTGAAAACTCAGCTTTCAGGCTAATATATCACAGTTATGTCTTCCACAGTAACTCTGAGAAACTTGGACAACAAGGTCAGAACATTACTCTTTCATTGGATAAAACTGTTTAGTTGCCATAGGACAGATGTCTTAAAGGAACTGAAAACCACATAGCTAGTGAGTGAGGTCATTAAGCATTTTTTTTGCAAAAAAATTAAAGTATGTTGCACATATAAACATAGACCAAGAGAAATAATATAGTAAATTAAATGAGAGACATTCAGCTTAACCCATTATAAGCATGACATTGTACCAAGTACCAATAGGGTAGGATCAGCAAACTATAGACCTTGGACCAAATCTGGTGCTCTGCTAGTTTTTGTATATAAAGTTTTATTGGAACACAGCCATGACCATTTTACATATTGTCTGTGGCTGCTTTGACACTAAAGGGCCATAGCTCTGACAGAGACTGTATAGCTTATTAGTCTACAGCTTAATATTGGGCCCTTTACAGTAAAAGGTTGCCAATTCCTACTATAGAGGGTCTAAAGTAATTGTACTTTCTGTCCTCATCCTCATCTTTATCTAGTGGGATTGTGGGGGGAGGTGGCTAACAAATTGTATTTATATAACTCATACACAAAGCAAAAGAAAATAGAATAGTAGAATTGTCAGTGATAAAAAGCATGTACAAAATCTTAATATATTAAGACCATTAGAAGCAGAATTTGTATGTTGGAGAGTAATGGCTATCAGGATAAAACAATACTTGTTGGCCTGAAATAATTATCTAGATTCAGTTCAGTACCGTTTGGAATTTCATATATGTCCAGAAAAGATCGTGGCTGTTACCCTAGGAGGAGAGTGGCCAATATTAATAGCCTTAAAAAGCAGTTGGCATTTCTTACTGGGAATTCTCTGAGGTCTGGAATATTTGGTGAGGTTACATATTCCCTTAGTGGTCTCCTTGGAGCTCATCCTTAGATAGAGCTTTGGGGCATCCATGGAATGGGGTCTGTCACCTCCAGTGATGCCTATGGCAGCTGAAAGCTTCTATTAATAGGCTCTGTCCACTCCTGCAAGGTTCATTACTCGAGTGATTGGGCTTCTAAACAAATCTGGATGACAGGAACCAGACCAACTCCTTCTTTAGCAAAGCAATAGCTAAGAAGAAGAAAACCGCACCAAGTGCAGAGGCTAACTTGTAAGACTTACTGGCTTCAGAGGGAGTAGTCTTGGGACTACTGACCAGAGAGTTACTTGAATAACCCGTCTCCCCACTCTTATTCTAACTGCAAACCTTCTTGTTTTCGATAACATTATGTGAAGTATGTCTTCACATGCTGCTTTTTTCGACCCTGTTCACCAAATGGCATGCATCTGTACTTGTTCTCTATATGGAATACAGAAATGGCAGTGCCAACTGGAAGTGGGAATTTGGTTTCAACCTAAGGGACAGCAGCAGTATCCTACCAGAACTATAGTGGAGTGACAGGCCAGATCACTAAAGGGAGAGATTGGATGCAAATATATCAGAAGGAAGAAATACTGGTTTCCTCCAAAATGCATCTTTTCATCAATACCAGAGAGGGAACATCAAATGTATCTTGTCAGATCCAAATGTCATTTCATGGTGGTCTCAGAATTAGTAGTTTATTCAAATGGATGCTGCACCAATTAGTGATACATGATTATACAAAACTCCTATGAGTGACTTTTAAAGAAAATAGTAGCCTAGACTAGTGGTCTTCAATCTGGGGTGGATTTTGTCCTCTCTCCAGCCTCCCTCAGCCCCCTGGGATATTTGGCAATGTCTGGACATTTGTCATTGTCATGACCTGCTTATGTGTGTGGGGTGCTACTATTAGCATCTAGTGGGTAAATGCCAGAAATGCTGCTAAACATCCTACAATGCACAGGAAAACCCTCAACAAATAATTTTCCAGCCCAAAATGTCAGCAGTGCCACGGTTGAGAAATTGACTATTGAGCGAAAATTCTTAGATGAGCTTTTTCTTATTAGGGCAAATTATTAAACCTATCTGAATGCCTTTTAGAAATAAAAGGTATTTCTTACTGCTTTAGGAGGTCTCAATTGAGCCAAGAAAATATATTTCGTTATTTTTGTTTCTATATATTTCCAACATAATTATGTAAAAATTTTTTTAAAGTAAGAGTACTACCTTAGTAAAGAGGGAATATGCAAATTGACCATCATACCATCACAAAGATGGCGGTGCCCATAGCCACAAGATGATGGCGTCCAGTCACCTCAGCCCCACTGGAGTCCCCCAGTCCTTTCAGCCCTGCAGGGGCGGGGGGTGGCGGTGGCAGGCGTGTGGTGCGGCCGGACCCACCCTCAGCCCCCAAGCCGCCCAGGGCCGACCCAAGGCACAGGCAAGCCTCGAATGTTGGCTGCTTAGCCGCCCAGGGCCGCCCGAGGCTCAGGTAACCAGGGCTGGCCGAGGCTTGCACTGCTGGCAGTGGCAGCACCAGAGGTGTGATGGGGGCGTTGCCTTCCCCTGATCGCCGGGTCGCCTCCCGCCCTTGAGGGCTCCTGGACTGTGAGAGGGGCCAACCTGGGATGAGGGACCGCCCCCCTCCAGTGCATAAATTTTCATGCACCGGGCCTCCAGTGTTTTTATAAAGAAAAAAGTAAAACACATAATCCCAGCACTCACTTGAACATTTCTTTCAAGATTGGAAATACCAGGGAACAGAATGGTTAATCCATCAGAATATCCTCTTTAGGGAAACCAACTGATAGATAGTGGACTTTTTCCTGGGCTTTCATCTGCTTATATTATCTTTTCCAAGCCCTTATCTTTCAAATAATACTGCCATCCCACAAAGTTTAGGTCATTTTATCAGAAAGTTATTATTTAGACTATAAATATCTTAGTACAGTTCCCACCATCAATCAGGAAATCTTCTGAATCTTTAAGTAGTGTGAGGAAAATTTTTGTGAGATTTTTTTGAAATTTATTTTTGGTGTGTATGTGTGAATAACTTAGAGGTTTTTATTTAGTATCTTTCAGCGTGGTAGGTTTCACTAAGAGATAAAAGTATTTTGTAACTTTCCACTCTGAATCTAGAAGATTACTTTTTACTTTCCGGATGAATTTTTAGTTGATAATGAGATCTGAAAAAGCAATGGAGAGGAAAAGACCAAATATTCTAGACCACCACACAATAGTATCTCTGAACTTCAAAAGCCCAGGAGGGTGCAGCTGGGGAGTGCTATACTTTCTGTCCTCTTGGTGAGCTAAATTTGGTTTGGCAGAGAATTTTTAGGAGTAAATAAGGCTCTGTGAGTAAAACTTTGCAGTTTTAGCCAAAGAAAACAGACTAGAGATTTGATGACTCTCTTTGATTTATTAGTGCCATATGCAGGGCCTTTTGATCTTCAGGATTTAGTAAACCAAGGAATTGATATTTATCAGAACTCCATCACATGGGAAGAAAATCTTAATTTGCCTGTAATGTTGATACTAACGTAATTATCAAACACCTGCATCTGATTGATGATAATTGTGTTAGGTTATATTAAATTTTAATGACAGGTAGAAGCAAACATTAAAACAAGTTTTTGGGTAGCATTGACATCAGAAATAATCATTTTTTCTTAAGTATATCAAATTTGCTCACTTTAGTATACATAGCAGGTCCTCCAATAATGTCCTTATGTTCAACATTATTTTGTTAAAATGTTGATGAGATGCTGTAAGAACTTAACTCTTGTTTATATCAATTAGCCTATGGTAACATTGGTTTCGTTATACATCATTTTGCTTAACGTTGCAGAACCTATTGACCATGTTAAGTGAGGACTTACTGTATAACAAAACCTCTTACTAGGAGTGCAGGAGCTGCATGTCGTAATTGTGGTTTTTAAAGAAAAAAAGGGAAATAACTTGACATTAATGATACCACATGCACAGATGTTACATAATAAAGGCTACTTACAATCTTAATTTGTCAGACAACATAAAGGAGTTTCAATTAAGTTTGAGGTTTCACCCCACTTCTGAGTCCCTTTGTAATACTTTTATAAAGTATCATAAACCACAGGACAAATATTTCTGCCATTAAGCCATCAGAATCCATCTGGTTTTTGTCTTTTTACTACTAAGACAAGTTAACATATGACAGAAGTATATATGTCTGTAAAATTGAGATGAAATATCAAGAACAGTATAATGGTATTACTGTGTTTTTTAAATGGATCTTTTTCTTGAGACTCTTGGGGCCCACATTTTTTTTTTTTTTTCAGGAGGAAAGACTTCTGAGTCTCAGTGAATGAGTTTCACTTTCTTTTTTTCTGTGAATTTTAATTAGTACTTGACCAGGCAATTTATACTTATATTACCACTTCTTCATTCTCTTCTTTCTTTATTCTTTTTTTGCAAGAAGTCCTTTGTAGAATGTCTTATGCATCTTGTATTAAAACAAGGCATTTTGTCAGCTCCCTCCTTTAAGATTAGTTTGAGGGAAAATAAATTCAGAATCAGCCTTACTTCTTGAAGTGTCAAATCTATTTTAGGGAAGACTATCCTAGAAGGAGAGGGAAAACAAGCCAAATGGTCTCAGACCTGGCTTTTCTTACTTCAGACTTTCACAGTTATTCTTATTGATGATAATGGTAGCTATTTAGTTATCATTTATTCCATGCTCTGTCCTAAATGCTTTACTCGCATTATCTACATTTCCGTAGTAACTATATGAGTGATTACTGGTATTAATTTCATTTTCCCCCTTGAGAAGTGAAGAAAGGAGACATGATGTTACTTGGCTAAGGTCACAGAACTAGAATCGGGATCCAAACCAGGCCTGATATTTCCAGAACCTGAGTCCGAATAATTTTATTATTCCATTATTTCCACCTTTACTCTCATATTGAGTTTTCAAAGTATTTTACATTTAGATCTGAGTACAAAATTCATGTCAAAAGTAAAATATAATTATTTTAAAATCTTTTTGCCATTTTTTATAACCTGTCCTTCTACCGTAGAACATTTGGCTTTCTGCATCTCACTAACACATCTTAATATGTACATATTATGTTTACTAAAAATGTTACTGGAGCGCCCAGTAATAAATAGGTTAACATTTCATGCTTGGTATCTCCGTCTTCTAATTCAACAGCTCTTTATTTGCACAGGGCAATGTGATCCTCAGTAGTGACTTGACCCTGTTCATGGAATAGGTGCGCTATTACTGATGGGGTGGGCAAGTCTCACAGTTAGAATACTCTTAAGACAAATTGATCCTGGAGCCTTTATATGGTCATTTCTTTACTAGGTGCTTCGTAAAACTCTGTAGGCTAGAGCAGGGAGTTTACTCAATGGACTTAAGTTGATGCATCTGACTGACTTTAGGGAAATGTTCTGGAATACTAAAGCAATGTGATCTGAGAATCCTAAAGAGATAGTTAAGTGTTTGACATCTGATCTCTGTAACAGAATGTATGCTTACCACACATACGGTCGTATCAGATGGAAGAAGCTAGTTTCTGAAACAGTTTGGAGGGGTGTGTTTGCTTCTGATTAGCCTGTGTGTGTGTGTTGGATGAATGAGCAATTGGGAAGTCATGACCATGTGTTTGCTGTCATTTAAACTGCCAGTCTAATCTAAATATACATGTGGGTGCCTAAGGAGACTTCTTTCTTTTCAAGAGGATCCTTCTTAACTGCTCTCAACTCCCTGCCGACAAACGTGAACTCTGGGGCACTTCTGTTTTCCTGAGGGGCTACTCTGTTTTCTTTTATATAAGGTGAGGAGGACTTCTTTGCTTGCTGTATTTCTGATTTTTAAAGGCCAGAAGAATGTAAAGTTTATTTACCGTGAGCAGGACCCTCGTAGGAGAGATAGCTTCTAGGATGTTAACACAAGGTAGTGAAAGGTGGGAAGGTGAGAGTGATGAGATGAGTAAAAGCCACACAGGGTTTCAGGAAAAGACCCAGAAGAATTCAGGAAAACTTTATCAATGTTAGATCACTGATGTTCATATAACGTGCTTTAACCTATTATTAAAAAATTAGAAAAAATGTTTTAAAAGAGGAGGTATGGTTTTTAATACTTCATTGTGTAATGAGTCCTAGTGCATTTCCCTCCCAGACTCATGTAAGGCAGGAAAAAAATAATCTTTTCCTCTGACTTCTAAGTATTTAGATGTATTTTATCTCCCTGAGGATTATTGAAATGCATATTAAAGAAATTGAAGTTTTTTTTCTATTCATGGCTTTTGTATTTACACTGCCTTTTATTTTCTAAGAAACCCTAAGGATTAGACTTCTAAATATCTAACTGATCTGAAATGAATCTTTGAATCATACTGTTCTATTTTGTCATGATTATATAGCTTACATTTTGAAAAGCCATATAGCCAAAATGTTTTTCTTTTCCTAGTCACATGTTTTTAGATGTTTATATTTGCACAGTGTAAAATTTAACTTCAAAAAAAAAAAAAACCAACACCCCTTGTCATCTAACCACTAGAGTATGTAATAAAAAATTAGTTATCACTTAATTGCACAAGGAAATGTTGTTTATTTGAGAGAGTATCTTATTTTCTAAAAAATATTACTATGTAAATTCTTACATGTATTTAATTTTTAATTTATTTAATATTTATACTATGTGCCTGTTTTAATAGAATTTGGCTTATAGATTAATACATGTGACAAATATAAACTAAGATGAGTAGTAATACAATTTAAAGAACAAAACATTCATTCAGAATTAGGTGAATTTTACATATGGGCAATAAGGTCTACCATTTTTTTCCCCTAGAGAAATATGAGAATTATGTAGTATTATATTTGGAATATCACAGCGTGCACATTCATTAGCAAGAATAAATTCTTTTATTCTTGCTAATGAATGTGCACGCTGTGATATTCCAAATGTTCCAGGAACATTTATCATATGGGTCTCTATAAATTAAATGCAATCACTTGATGTCCAAATAGTTAGTGTTATATATACATATACAAAGTAATTTCATGTAAATACGAAACGATAAATTAAATTTGTTTTTCTCATGGGGCAGAACATAATTGTTTTTACCCAGACATGGAAATATCTAAAGGCTTAAGAAACTTTGGTTTGCACAACATTTCTTTTTTAAATGTTTTCATTCCAGCATAATTTCAGAGAAAACAGAAGCTGGTCATAACAAATCCCATTCATCCCGGGAAGAGTCATAGTTAGTAAATTCTAGTCTCCAGCATGATGGTGGCGGCTTAGTGCTCTTTCAGAACTAGCCTCCCCTCTTTCCTCTCTCCTCCTCCCCCTTTCCCCTCCCCCTGCCCCATTGCTTAGCCCACACACTCAGGGAATGGTACAATTTGCTCCGTTCATCAGGAAACTTATGAGAATAATAATGTCAATATTTCTAGTTTTCCTTCAGATTTTTAGTTTATGAGAAAATACCACTTTCCAGACTAATTTGACTTTCAAGTTTCTAGCAGCCAGCTGGTAAAGAGGGCAAGATAGATTACACATTTCACATTGTTCATGAGATAAGAACCATTCTCTTAGGAGGTGTTTAAGTCAAATGCAATTAAGTAGAAAGAAGAGTCTGTGTTTTCTCCTTGCTTTTCAGCACATGGTCTTTTAAGTGTAGTGAATAAAAAGGTAATACGTAACCTTGGCTATGCAGAAAGATACTTGAATGCCAAATTATAAAGCAAATGTTCCAAAAAAATTTTAAATATAATGTATGTATTTGAAACATTTACACATGTGTGTGAAGAGCAAGGTGTATAGAATTGAGCTGTTCCTAAATAATGATTTTATGACTAGAAAATGCTCATGTCCCATGAAGATTAAAAACAAGTTTGGGCTTTTAAATCACTCTTAAAATATTGAAATCGAATGGGTTTCTGAGGATCAATTCAGAAACGGTTCCAAGCCATCCTCTAAGAATGCTGTAAATCATCTGTGCCGTTGCTCTAACTGAACAGCGTGGATCTGAACCCTCATTAACTTGTCTGAGAGGAAAAGTGAGGAGAGCAAGGAAGAGGCCGAGGAGAAGACCTTTAGCCGGTGCTGTCCTAAGCTGCCATTGTTGAAGGACATCCTTTGAGCTAATTTCAGTCCCATAAAAAAAAAATCCATTTAGTGATTAGTAACCAGTGGATAAGAGCAGAAAGCCCAAGTGAATAAAGGCCATAAATACTGAAGTCCTTGGGATAACAGCCTGTAAAACTGTCAGAAAGCATTGCTTAAGTGACAAAAGATAGCCCAGAATAACAAAAAGTATGCACTCACTAGGCAATACTCCATATTCATGGACAGAAGACATAATTTAGTTTTCTTCAGAAATATAAGTTCTTGAATCCAGTACCTGCTCTACTTTATGTGTTTTGTTTGGGATGGTGTCTGTTTGGTTTTAATTTATGGTTGATTACACTTTCTAGTAGGGATCATGAAGCCTGTTTAAAGATAGCTGTGTTTCCAAAAGTAGAACTGTGAATACTGAAACGTCTGTTTAGATCCATCAAGATCTCCTTACTTGCTAGGAATGTCTAGCCTAACTAGAGTGAGTGGGTGAGTATGCGTGTGTATTTTTAAAAGGCAGGTGGTTAGGAATTAGATACTGACAAGTGTCTTTCTCTTATTTTTAAGTTAAAGTCTAAAGTTCACAATCTTTAAGTATTTCTCCCTAAGGGAAAAATAAATTAAGTAAATAAAAACAGAAGAATGTAAACCTTACATTATAAACTATTTTGTTATTAATGCTCAATATTGATATAACAGATGACTAAAGTCTTACCAGCCAGTACTTTAAATTTGTTTTCAGGCTTAGAGAAAATTCAAGATGATGGAACTGGAGGTCTTTATTCTAAACTCCTATTGTTCGGTGGTGATGATTTTGTGGCATTGGAATGACAGTGTTAGCCATCAAAATGATATGTTCTACAGTTTTACAGTATAACCTTCAAATCCCAAATGTGTGTTTTAGAGATGTGTGTTCAATGTATTTAAAGTGGTGTGCTTCTTGAAGTTAGAGAATTGTATCAACTTGTAAGTATTTGCTTCTCAGCACCCTGGCTGTGAGAACTGGAGGTGTCATTCACTTGAAGGGGGCAGATGTTAAAGGTTCTCGCCCCTGCCTCCCTAATCCCAAACACCCTTGAAGAAGAGAAACGTTCTGTTACCCAAATAGGCATCTTTCTGATGGTGAGAAAAGGCGATAAAAGGCAGTAAATCTGCCTTCTCATTATGAAGTACAACAATAGATTGATTTATGAAGAAAAGCAACTGTTAGGCTTATGTAAGATGTGTGCATGGGGATGGAGGTTTCTTTAGGCCCAATAAGCAGTAGCATTCATCCTATTCTTGACAAGAATCTAATATTACTAATAGGGAATGTGTTGATTTTAAATACCACATTTTAAAAAGGGGTACACTGAGAACAAAACAAAACAAAAATCTACCTCCTAATATTTTCACAGGAGAACAGTCTCTTAAATGTGCTGTATAATAAATACAGCACATTTAAGAGACTGTTCTCCTGTGAAAGTTTATTTTCATAAAATAAAGGGACCTAAAACTTTTGGTTAGTACTTGACATTTTAAATAAAAGTGAATGTAAGTGTAGCATATTTAGATGTTAAGCTGTTCATAAAAATTTCGGTTTCTCTTAATACTACATAATTTCAGCACACACTATAAAATTGGAGTCTCAAAGGAGGCCCACAATGAGGACGATTTCAAATTTCAGGGAGGGGGGGCAGGTCATATATATAAAGTATTTTGTGTTTCTTGTGTTCACATTTATGCACACTATAAAATCTTTTAAATAAGTTTATATCTCATATTTAACAAGGAACTATATTACAGCATTTCTGTTTAACTTAAAAGTTAAATTTTTAACCTCTGTGTCAATTTTGAGCATAAAATATTATAAAAATACAAACATTGGATCGCCTCAGAGTAAATTATAGTAATACTGCCTTGCACATTTAGCCCATATCACTCCAGAATTTGAAATCTATGTTATATAATTAAGAACTGAGTAGGTAAATTATAGAACTAAAACTGATAATTGTCTAAAGAGTTGGTATAAAAACTCATCTCTTTTAGGAAATATATACCTCCAATAAATGTATATTTTGAAATTGTAGTAACAGCTATACTAACATTATGAACAAGAAAGCACATATAACAATTTGAAAACTTAAAAGAAAAAGACAAAATAAATATGAATAAAGTTTCTATTATTTTCTTTTACTCCTATGGATTATCATATAGACATCCATGTGTATACCAGTGATTTTCAACCGGTGTGCTGCAAGAATTTTTAAAATATGCAATACCGGACTATATAGTCAGGGGCACTGACCTCTTTTTCCTTAGATTGTCAAATAAAAAAAAAATGACAACAGCCAACACAACAATAGCTGTCCAGTGTGAATGAATCAAAATTACATCTAGCCCAGGCTGTGTTTTCGGTGGCTGAGCATCAACCTATGAACCAGTCATGGCACATGCCCAGGTTATAAACTCTATCTCCCTTAAGGGGCATGCAGGAGGCGGTTGATCAAGTGAGTCTTTCTCATCATTGTTGTTTCTCTCTCTCTCCCTTTCCCTTCCTCTCTGAAATCAATAAAAATATATTTTTTAAAAATTTTACCGTTTTTTGTCAGATCAGCAAAAGGTATATATTTTTACTCTGCCACAGAATTTTAGTAATTAGTGTATATGTGTCATGACATGAAAAAGGTTGAACATTGCTGTTTTATACCCACAGCCAAGTAACTTTGAATGGCCTCATCTAGAAGAAAGGGTTCAAGTATGTTGTCTGGAAAATGGACTGTTATTCTAATTAGTAAGATAGAAGGCTTATAAAGAAACTAGAGGGGGGGGGGTGTCCCTCAGCCCAGCCTGCACCCTCTCCAATCTGGGACCCCTCCAGGGATGTCCGACTGCCCGTTTAGGCCCAATCCTACGGGATCGGGCCTAAACGGGCAGTCGGACATTCCTCTCACATCCAGGACTGCTGGCTCCCAACTGCTTGCCTGCCTGCCTTCCTGATTGCCCCTAACCACTTCTGCCTGCCAGCCTGATCACCCCCTAACCACTCCCCTGCCAGCCTGATTGATGCCTAACTGCTCCCTTGCCAGCCTGTTTGCCCACAACTGCCCTCCCTTGCAGACCTGGTCCCTCCCAACTGCCCTGACCTGCTGGCCATCTTGTGGCTGCCATCTTGTGTCCACATGGGGGCAGCCATCTTGTGTGTTGGAGTGATGGTCAATTTGCATATTACTCTTTTATTAGATAGGATATCCTTGAAGCTATTGACACTCTTTATGTTATAGACTGATAATGAGAAATGTTGCATTTTTTGACCTGGTGATGATTGGACAGTTTTAAATCAATGCTTTTTTTTCCTTTGGTCATTTTGGAAGTCAGAGTACCAGGGAAATAAGGTCTTAACAAAAAAAAAAAAAAAGAAAAAGAAAAAAAAGAGAAGAACTCTTGCTGCTGCTGTGACAGTAAATCTAAGCTTCACATTTAATGGGGGGGAAATTCTCTGAGATTGTCAAACGATTAAAGTTAATAAAGCTTCTTGACATTTGCGTAAGCCTACAAAGATACTATTGGTGTCAATCAAATGTCCTATCACCATTTTAAAGTGAGTCATTTTTAAAAAAGGTCTAAAGTTAATAAGGAAATGCAGTTAAATATTTTGTCAAGATGATCTTTTCAGGTGTACCTATGTTTTAGTTCATTTTAATTATCACCTTTATGACACCCTTAATTTGTTCTATTTAAGGTACTTTAATACTTAAAATTTTATAATCCAAAACAGAGCATAAACACAAGTAATGTATTTTTTAGGATTTTGTTCAATTTAATATTGCCCTTATACAGTGTCCCCCCAAAATGTATACATACTTTGAATAATTATTAATTTCAATAGGTTAAATATGAAAAGAAAGAAACATCAAGTGAGCTATCAGTTGTAAATTGTGTGTACTTTTTGGGGGATACCCTATATAGAGAAAATACAATAATACTTTTCCATTATTTCAGGCTTTTTGTAGTCTGCACAGGTGGGTTATTTCATGAGTAACTGAATAGTTGTTCTGACAGTGGTTTCAGGACCTTATAGTTAACTGATGAGCAATGGTGTTTTGATGTTCACAGATCTGTTTCAATAACAGTTAATTATGAAGAAATTCTACAGGAAACTTTTTTTCCCAATTTCTCTTTCATGTAGCATTATAGCTTGAAACCTTTTCACTTGTAACTTTTTACCTTCTCTATCCACCACCCTTAAAACACATTAATGGCCAGTTGTGAAACTCAACTTTTACGCACACAGTCTTTTTGCTCAAGGAATAGCAACATGCTTATAGGTGTACAACTGTAAGTGGTCTGTTTCCAAATGATTTCTCATTCCTAAACTTCTTAACAAGAGAGTGATTTTAGAATACATCTGGCACATACACTATCTTGCAACAACTGGATATTTTGACAGATCACATGTCCTGACCACTATAGTCAGTAGCAGCCTTCAAAGAACAACTGGTGATGAGAGATAAAAGACTGAGGCTCTTCTGTTAAAATGGAGGACGCTAAAAGAAAATTATAGCCATCCCTAGGTGTGGAAAAAAGTCTTATGGAAAGATTTAAAGGTCCTTATTCCCCAAGGCCATTTCGTTTCCTAATGGGATTTTATGTTCTCAGACAGGGATGATGGGTACAAATGATGACGACATTTAATAATAATAATAGTGAAGATGACAACCATAGCAAAGCAAACGAATTTGTAAAAACAGAGGCACCTTAATATAAAGCCAATTATCTCAGCATCCAGAATGTTTTTGTCTGTAAGTTGAAAATATAACAGATATAAGGACCTTTCCTGTTTTGCTAACAGTAGACAAGGGTAATTCTTAAGATCTTGCTCTGTTACCAGAGAAGGATGCTCATAAATACAGCTTTTAGTAATTTAAGGGCCCAAAAGGCTAAATAGAATTCTAATGTAACATCAAGTTCATCCAACTTGTCATAATACTTACAAATGGAGAGGGTTTGCCAAAGAAAGAAGAGTCTTCCCTGTGGCCACAGACTAAAGTAACTGCCCAGAAATGGAGGTTGCCATTTCCTTTTCCCAGTTTCACCTTGCTTTCAAAGAAAGAGCTGTTGTCAGGTTATTGAAAGCATTATTTGTTTCTGGAGGTTATGGGAATGATATAGAGGAATTGGGAAAAGAGAGTAGATTGCCTTTGAAGGCAAATAAAATAGATGATTGCAGTGTGTTCCTGATGGGTTTGATCAGTGCCAATAAAGTCAAGAGGATTAGGACAGTTTAGAGGAGAAACTTTCTTGCTTTTATAAACAAAGCTATCAAAGTAGTGAGGTGAGCAGCCAGGATCATTGTAGTATCGACTGAACAAATGTTAGGAGCGTTTGATACAGACACATTCAGACCTAAAGATGAGAGGTTTTGTTTTACTACTGGTTTGCTTTGGGTGCCCATCAGAAGATGTCCATTATGGATGGTGGGATATTCAGTACATCTTTCACAGTAACATAGAAAACTTTGTTCCCTGACTCTAGTGTTGTAAATAACTGTTAGTGTGTTCAGAACTGCTTTAAATTAACTGCACTTTTTCAAAGTTAATAGCTGTAGTAGAAAAAGCACTGGATTAAAAGATAGAAAACTTGGTTCTAATCCACCTAAATATTACCCATTGATCACTTCATCTTTTTGTACTTCAGTTTCCTCATCAATAGAATGGGGAGAAAAAAGTGTATCCTGCTGTCTTAGTCAGCTTGGGCTGCTATAAAAAAAAAATACCACAGACTGGGTTGCATAAACAACAGGATTCAATTCTTTTATTGCTGAAGGCTGGGAAGTCTAAGATCAGGGTGCTGGCTGGTTTGGTTCCCCTGTGAAGGCTCTTTTTTTGGGTTACAGCTGGCTGCCTTTTCACTGTGTCTTCACATGGGAAGGGCAAGAGAGGGAGCAAGCTCTCTGGTGTCTCTTCTAATTAAGAGCACGAATCCCATCCTGATGGCCCTACCTTCATGACCTCATATAAACCTAATTACCTTCCAAAGGCCCAATCTCCAAATACCATCACACGGAGGTAAAGACTTCAAAATACGAATTTTGGAAGGACACATTCAGTCCATAACACTTTCCTTGCTCATGGTAGAACAAATGAAATAAGGGATATGATAGAGCTACACAAAGATACCTTAGGAGGTTATAGTTATTGACAGATGTTTGTCCAATCTTTTTTTCATACACCTTTATATATAATAAAGTTTTGTGCTTTTAGCATATCTATTTTGAAGCAATTATTAATGTAAAACCAAATGGAAATAAAAGTTCTCTTCTTTCCAGCCTTTTGACAATTCACTCTTGCGTCAATCTTTTCAGATTAATTTAACCTAAGTGCTATTTTATAACTTTTCAATACTTGTTTGTTTGCTTAACTTTGACCTTAACCTTTTATTGACATAGTTCTCACAATACATTACCTATTAATGGAAATCGGTAAGCAGAATGCATTAATATGAAGAACATTTTCCCCACAATTGCTTAGAATGGATGTTATATGTCCTTTTTCTTTACAATTAATTGTATATTTTAAAGTTGAGTTGGGTTATAAAAGTTTTTTATAGAAGAGAAATTAAATGAGGTAGTCTTTTTTTTCACTTTTATTGAGATATAATTGACGTATATTCGTTAAGGTTATAACAGTGATTTGATACATGTGTATGTTGTGAAATGATTGCCACAATAAGTTTAGTTAACATCTATCAGTCCTTAAAGTGTCTTTTTTTTAATTTAAATTCTTTATTGTTTGAAGTATTACATATGTCTCCTTTTTCCTCCATTGACCTCACCCCAGCCATTCCCACCCCCCAGCATATGCCCTCACCCCCCTACTATCTGTGTCCATTGGTTATGCTTATATGCATGCATACAAGTTCTTTGGTTGTTGTCTTACCTGTCTTCCCCCCACACCCCCCCGACTTCCCTCTGCGGTTGGACTGTCTGTTGGATGCTTCTATGTCTCTGGATCTGTTTTTGTTCATCAGTTTATGCTGTTCATTATATTCCACAAATGAGTGAGATCATGTGATATTTATCTTTCTCTGACTGACTTATTTCACTTAGCATAATGCTCTCCAGTTCCATCCATGCTGTTGTAAATGGTAGGAATTCCTTCTTTTTTACCTCAGTGTAGTATTCCATTGTGTAGATGTACCACAGTTTTTTAATCCACTCATCTGCTGATGGGCACTTAGGCTGTTTCCAAATCTTAGCTATGGTAAATTGTGCTGCTATGAACTTAGGGGTGCATATATCCTTTCTGATTGGTGTTTCTGATTTCTTGGGATATATTCCTAGAAGTGGGATTCCTGGGTCAAGTGGGAGTTCCATTTTTAATTTTTTTTTTTTTGTAAGAAACTCCATACTGTTTTCCATAGTGGCTGCACCAGTGTTTTCTTTTTTTTTTAATTTTTTTATTGATTAAGGTATTACATATGTGTCCTCATCCCTCCATTACCAGTGGTTTTTTTTTTTTATGCTAGGCAAAAACAAAGTGTCCGATTATAAGTTTTAATGAAGGAAAGACTAAACTGACAGAACCTAGTACTTCAGTCACTCATGAAAATTGAACAGAAAAGTAAATAAAGTGTATTATATTGGTGTTTTCTTCTTTGAGTAGTACTCTTACTTAGCACAGTCTCTCTGAATATTTGTGCAAAGAAAAGATAATCTTTTTTTTTTAAATTTCTTTATTGATTAAGGTGTCACATATTTGTCCTCATGCCCCCATTCCCATCCCACACCCCTCCCCACGGATGCCCCCACCCCCCTGTTGTCCTTAACCATTGGTTAGGCTCGTATGCATGCACACAAGTCCTTTGGTTGATCTCTCCCCCCTACCCCCACCCTTCCCTACCCTCCCTCTGAGGCCCGACAGTCCGGTCGATGCCTCCTTGTTTCTGGGTCTGTTCTTATTCATCAGTGTATGATGTTCATCATTTCCCCTAGATGAGTGAGATCATGTGTTACTAGAAATATACTTATAAGAACCGAATGTGAGACGAGCAATAATAGTTATGCTAACAGGCAAATGAATCAGTCTGTAGTGAGTTTCTTTCTGGACCAACAGATCTTTTGAGACCCAATTTGAATGTCCACCAGTTCCTTATGTGTACATGTCAGCACTGACTTTTCAGTACTGGATGGTGGACAAATGGTGGTAATGCAGGTCCGACTCCCTCTGGTTTGGTCTCGCCCGGACCCAGGGGCGCGGCCTCACCTGGACCCAGGGGCGCGCGGCCTCACCCAGACCCAGGATCCAGCCTCACCCGGACCCGGGGGCATGCGGCCTCACCCGGGCCCGGGACTCAGCCTCACCCAGACCCAGGGACGCGTGGCCTCTCCCGGACCCAGGGGCTCATGGCCTCACCCGGGCCCGGGACCCAGCCTCACCCGGACCTAGGGGCGGGTGGCCTCTCCCGGACCCAGGGGCGCGGCCTCACCCAGACCCGGGACCCAGCATCACCCAGACCCAGGGGCGCGCGGCCTCACCCGGACCCGGGATCCAGCTTCACCCGGACCTAGGGGCGTGTGGCCTCACCTGGACCCAGGGGCGCACAGCCTCACCCGGACCTGGGGGCACGTGGCCTCACCCGGTCCCAGGGGCGCATGGCTTCACCCGGACCCAGGGGCACACGGCCTCACCCAGACCCGGGGGCGTGAGGCCTCACCCAGGCCCGGGACCCAGCCTCACCCGTACCCAGGGGCGCGTGGCCTCTCCCGGACCCAGGGGCACGCGGCCTCACCCGGACCCGGGACTCAGCCTCACCCTGACCCGGGTCCCAGCCTCGCCCAGACCCAGGGGCGTGCGGCCTCACCCGGACCCGGGACCCAGTGGGGCTTCGTCTTCTTGATCCCAATTCCTGTCAGTCAATTCCCTCTCAGCAATTCCTTCAGCCATTTTCTCAAAGCTCCGGGGCAGCTGCCGCGGAATTCATTGGGCGGCGGGCTCGGCGAAGCTCCGGTGCGCCTGGTGCGCGGCGGCGGGCTGGTCCGAGGTCGCTGCGACGGCGCTCGGGTCTGCAGTGGTGGCCGGTCGCCGGGCGTGCGCACCTGGCCACTTCCGGGGCGCTGAGATTCTCAAAGGACTCGGAGGTCAGCAAGCGCGGAGTCTCCCACCCCATATCTCCCAGGGGCTCATCTGTCCATGCTCGGCAGCGAGTGGAGCCGTCTCCTCAGCCGGAGACCGCCGGGGGAACTGCGCCGAGCACGTTCCAGGCCGCCATTGTGTCGCCTGAGCCGTAGTTCTTAAAGTGTGATCTTTGGCTCACTGGCATCAGCGTCATCCCGCGTCCCCCTCTCTTTTATTCTAGTTGTAGAGCATCTGCTCAGCCAGCCCTCCAGTGGTTCTGGATGGTGTCTGCTCTGTTTTCCAGTTGTAGTTTCAAAATTGTTGTGGTAGGCAACAATCAGGCATCTGCCCTATGCCTCCATCTTGGTCCTCCTTTGTGTAGTTAAGTCTTGATAGTTGTTGGTATCACTGGGAGGAATTGTCCTCCAGGTCAATTGGCTGTGAGGACCCTCTGTATCTATAAAGGAGGAGTTGCTGTGCAGGAGACACGTTTATGGGCTGGGACTTGTTCCAGTAGGGTTTTGATGCTCACTGAGTCTGCCTCTTGAATGTGTCCCTTATGCGAGTGGTTGAAATCTGGTGTCATCTCACACCGACCACTAGATGCCCTCGTTTCTGGGTCTCCAATGGGGTGCAGGTCAGCTACTGTCTGAGGCCACTCAGCAGGAGTTACAGCAAAAACTGCAGTTTTCTCCTCTTTGCTTGAGTGGTTTTGGAGCAGTCTGACTGGAACTGCAGTTCATCTGGTTAAGCTGCCACAGGGCAGGCCATTTGCTGTTTGGAGCCTGGGCGGGTTTGTAGAATTTTGCGGGGCAGGTCTCAGGGCGGGGCGGGGCGGGGCGGGTCTCAGGGCGGGGCGGGGTCTCAGGGCGTCACTAGGCTAGGGCGTGGCAAACAGCAATGGCTGCAAGTCTGCCTTTTCTGCCTTTTCTTCCTTCCCACGTTTCCAAGTCCCTGTGTCCCGTGCTCCAGCGCAGTAAACACTGATTGCTGGGCGCACCTCTGCAAGAAAGTCACTCTCACTTTCCGACACGATGGCCGAGAGTCCAGCTTCTCCCTGTAGGTGTCTGGGTCTCCCGCGCGTCCCCAGAAACTGGATTTCAGAGTGATCCGGAGCTTATCTCCCTACGGGTTGGAAAAAAGCCGCGCATCCCATCACCCGCCACCAGCCCGATTCACGCGCCTCTGTATCTCAGCCCCTCTGCGTTTGTTCTTTCTTTTTCCTTCTTAGTTGTAAATCTACCATTCAGCCAGCTTTCCCGTGGTTCTGGGTGGTAGACGCTTTGTCCCTTAGTTGTATTTTTGAAATTGTTGTGCGCGGCGCAGTTTATTTGTTTAACTTTGCCGCCATCTTGGTTCTCTCCAGAAAATATAATCTTTATTGTATTTTTCCCTAAACTAGGTATAAATTTTATGAAAGAAATGGAGCAATGTGTCTAAAATAATTTCTGTTTTACTGGTTATACTATAGTCTCCTCTTTCCTCTGATGAAAGGTGTATATTGTTCTCTCCCCCTCCCCTTTTTAATTTTGATTGGTTTAAAGATCAAGTTGAAATTGTGTTCATAAATATAGTTGCTTATTAGACAAGAAGAAACAACTTTTATCTTCTGATTACCTGAGGAGGAAGTCTGCTTCCAGTGTTTGGAACATGCTTTTTACAAGCCTTCTCACATGACCTACCTTGACAGGTGTTCTCTTTGAAGCACTTAACTTTTAGGAGTTGTAAACATGTGGTTTTTCTTACTTGTGTTGGACAAAAGTAATCCTCCGTAGAAAATCCATTACAAAATGATTTTGCATAGCCACTTAATGTTGAAGATTGCATTGCAAATCTTGGTAGGCCCATTGTTTTGGTAGTAAAGATTTATCTTGGTTTAGTCCACAGAGGAGTTGGATCTATTGTAAATAATAGTAGCAACCAAAGGTTGATTAGTTATTATAACAGCAGTGGGCTAGGAGTTTTACTTTATAATATCAATGTAACACTTCTAGATGAGCAGTCTTCCCCAAAACGTACCAGCAAGCTATAGAACTTGAAATCCTTAAGCCTATACTTTTATCACTTGGGCACACCTCTCAAGAAACTTCATGCCTAGTGTTTGATTACTCCGAAGGTCAGCTGTGCATATGCTTTAGGTCCGTGGTCGGCAAACTCATTAGTCAACAGAGCCAAATATCAACAGTACAACGATTGAAATTTCTTTTGAGAGCCCAATTTTTTAAACTTAAACTTCTTTTAACATCACTTCTTCAAAATAGACTCACCCAGGCCGTAGTATTTTGTGGAAGAGCCACACTCAAGGGGCCAAAGAGCTGCATGTGGCTCGCGAGCCACAGTTTGCCTACCATGGCTTTAGGGTATCAGCAAGAAGATACAAAACATTTTTCTTATTGGGGAGAATTTTGATATTCCAAAAGCATGTATCAAATTAGGTGTACGAAATTTGTGCACAGGAGCGGTCCCTAGGCCTGGCCGGCGAGCGAAGCGTGAGCGTCTGGTGTGGAAGGGCAGGTCCCAGCTGACCTCTGGGCCCTGGGCAGCACCTGGGTCCCCGGGCCCTCATGTGCCCCTGTCCGCCTGAGTCATTGGGCCCCACCTGACTCCCTCAGCATCTGGGAGCTGGGCAGTGGCCCCACCCCTGCCGCCACTGCTGGTCACCATCTGCAGGGTGATCGGTGGGGCGATCGGGCTCCACTCACACCTGCTTTGGCCTGGCACCGCCCACTTACCTGCTTCACCATCCCGCCACGGTCCTACTCTCGTTGGGGCCCATTGGGGCCAGCAGCGCCTCCACTGCTGCCTGCTGCCAGCACAGTGTCGCCGACGCCCACCATGTTCTGCACCGCCCCCTGGTGGTCAGCGCACATCATAGCGAGCGGTCGAACTCCTATTCAAACTTTCGGTCGAGGGGACAATTTGCATATTAGGCTTTTATTATATAGGATTTTGTAAAGCCAATAACCTCTCCTAGTTTATATAACCATCCTGAATTTGTGTTTTTGGAGGGTAAATCTGATTTTTACAAAATAAAATACAGATGTAAGTGAGCTACAGCTCTGTTTTGTTGGACTGATCAAATGTAAGACTGTGTCAGCCTCATCTAGTAGCAGAATGGCTTTTTGGAGCAGTTAACATCTTGTTGAATTCTCTCCTGGTCTCTCAGGCTAGTTTGAAGTCTGTCCACCAGGACATGCTTGTACATGCTTTATAAACGTTTTTGTTGAGTGTTAGCTGTATTCTGTCAAGGTGCTTTCTTGCAAAACGCTTTGAAGAGTATGCAGGGATGCTATCTCTGGATAAATCAATGTTTCCAATTTTTCTCATGGTGCTTTTTTTTCTTTTATGCCATGTTAACTTGAAGATATATTCAAAAACATTTTGTTTTGCCTTTAGAAAAAAAATTGTGATTAACCTAGTATGAATGGTGTTCAATGTGGATTTTTCATATCACTTTTAAGCTTTTAAAATATAAACATGCCTGGACCCCCACACCAAACCTATTGAATCAGAATCTCTTGATGTACAGAATCCCTCCACCTGATTCTGACGCATATTCGTGGCTATGAGTCTCTAGGTCCTTGATCAGTATTCTCTCAAGTCTGCTTGGTCCACAGAACAGCAGCATCAGCATCACCTGGGAACTTGTGAGAACTCCGGGTTCTCACCCCCATCTCAGACTTTTAAACGAAGCTCTGGGGTGGGGTTCTGCAGGCTAACAAGTCTGGCAGATGATTCAGTGCCCCTGGAAGAGAATCACTTCTTCCATCAAAGGTCTCCTCAGCACCAACATTTCACGAGTCCTTATCCTGGTTGCAGAAAGCTTCCGGGACATTTGCTGTTTACCAATCAACATCCTATCCTTCTCTATCCACTTCTGTGGTATTAAGCTTTCTACTTTAATCGTCTCATTGTTTAACATGTGTCTTCTGCTATAAACCTCCTCCAGTGCTTTGTGGATGAGGCAGAGTGTTAATGGAAAACGTTGAATTTAAAAAGCCTTTTTTTTCCCCCTGTCGTATTATGTTTTTTACTCTTTGTCAGTTTTCTAATGGTTAGCAACTGTGAAATTATTAACCTTGTTGATGGTTAAGAAGCTAAAAGAAGGCTGCCTGCAGGTTTGGTTCTGGCATGGCCATGATGCTGGAGACAGATAGTTCACGTTTAGCGTGGGGTAGTTGGAGAGATGGCCACCATCCTCTCTTGCTATGCTCATTAGCGTCACTCCTAGAACACAGCTCTGGTAGAACGGCTCCTTTAAGTCCCGTGCAACGTGTGCTCTTCAGACAGGATGGGGAATCAGCTCTCTCCCTTCCCTCGAAGGAAACCTCTTTCTTGGCGCCCAAATGGTTTCCAGAGCTATCAAAAAAATAATACCGTTTGCAGACACTTTTCATGGCTGAAAAGAGCAGCTTGGCGAGGAAAAGGAGTGCCGTGCAGACCGAGGGAGAAATGTTTTGCAGCTGGCCATTGCACATAAACGCTAACCGGACGCCCTTTCAGTTGTGTAACGCTCCGTGATGCCTCACAGTGGAAGAGCCACTCACCAGAAACGAAGGGTGCCTCGCACAGGCCTGTGTACTTGTAAACCAGCGCTTCTCTGTGGGCTGCAAACAGCAACGTGCAGGACATTGTACTGCAAACATCAAGGAAATCTTGCCGTGGTGAAGGGTTGGTGGGCCGCCTGCTGCTCATTAGAGATCCTGTCTGGCTCTTTTCCTGCAGAGTGAGTGGTAGATTGCTGACACCTGTTTTCCCATCCAGCCCGAGGATGTGAAGTGTGCGTTAGGAATGCCTGAAAGTGCTTCCTTGTGTCCCAGTCTGTGAGCTTGGTGTTGCTTGGAGCGGAGGGGGTGGGGGTTCAGTGTCGGGAGGGGAGATGAGAAAAATAAGTGGTGAGAAACTGCCATATAAACAGAACTGAGATTTTCAGCCTCATTTAATGGCTTCTGATTGTGCTCTTAATTTGTTTTCCATGTGGCGTTGATAAACTTGGGCACCTATTATAGAGCAAAGTATAAGAAGATGTCTCTTCTATATGAGAAGACCTCCAATATTTCTGAAATAACCCGAGTATGAAGTGGAGACTGTGAGAACATTAGAAACAGGATGTAAATAGCCCACACAACCAAATTTATCAACCTTATTAAGTTATTTTAAAATAAATTTGGCCTTCAATGTGTTGATGGTTTGATCAGTTTCTTTACATAATTCTGAACATGCATTTGCTCTTCCCATCCTTACTGACATACGCTGCTTTCAGTCACAGATACAGAGTGCTTGCTATATGCAATACATTACGCTGAGTATGAGGGATTAAGAAGAAGCACAGGACAAAACGCCCACCCCAAATTTTTCAAGTGCTGGCAATCTACTGGAGAGAAATGACACACATCAGAAGTAGCATAATCCTGCAGCATATCTGATGAGCACAGAAATGGTCCATATTTCCAGTGGGGGTGGAGAAGGAAGAGAACTCAGAGTTAATTGGGTGGATCAAGGAGGATGTGGCCCTTGTTCTGATATTAAAGGATGAGGAGAATTCACTAAGAGTGAAAGAATGAGGTTTGTGTTTGATGCGCTTTCCCTGCATCAACAGGCTGTGTGGAATTAAAGGGTTGTTTTCTTTTCTTAAGTAGTGGCAACATTTCCCCCCTGACTCATTGGTGGGACTTGGCCAGGTCTCCTTCTGAACACTGGCCTCCGTTTGTGAACTGTGGATGAATGGGGTTAGGCTTGGGTCATGGCCTTGGACCAGAGTGAAATTAACTGGCTCATAATGTGATTGAACTAATGACCTTGGCCTCATTACCACTATGTTTTAACCAGATGAGTCAATCAAACATTGCAGAAAGGGTATCTTTTAGAAAGAGATCTGGATAGTAGTAAACATAGGAGTGAAATCAAAGCCAGGTTCTTTCCTCATGTAATGTCCAGGTGTTTATCTCTTTATCCTGGAGCTTATATTCTTGTTGCTGCATCTAGTAAAATATGGTGGTCAAAATGAAAGAACACCCGATTCTCCTGGATTAGTGTATTTGACATACAACGCAATGTGTTGTCACTTTCCTTGTGCAGCGTCGGGCTGTTTTTGCAGAACACAATATTTTTGAGCAACAATATTATTTTCAATACTAGATATGTAGTGTCCCATAAATATATTGATGATGCCTTTCTCTTCTTTAAAGTCTGAACAGCCCAGTCCTGCCAGTTCCAGCTCCAGCTCCAGCTCCAGCTTCACGCCGTCCCAGACGAGGCAACAAGGTATCAGCATCTCCCAGGCAAACAAGAGACATTTTTCTCATAAAACATCTTAATGAGTTGATTTATGGCCTATTTTCTACTGTTTTATTATTTGAATGATAACTTGGCTTTTATGTAGTCGTATTTATTTCCCCTAGGAATGCACTTGAGTATTGTTCTGATGTATGAGGCCAGCCTCCAGAAATTCCCCTTTCTCCAGTCCCTGCCATCAGAGTCCCATTTTACAAAAGGATTATAGACACAGCCCATTCCAGGGAGTTCCCAGCGGAAATGCGATAGCAAAAGCTGGACTTGAAGGCTTTGACATAGAGAAAGCGCTTTTTACTCTCCCTCCTGGACATCTTTCATTTTACCTGTTTATTTTTCTACAGATTAATAAACCTTTTTCTTTGGCAAGTACTAATTTGTTGAGTAACACACACACACACACACACACACACACACACACGGTGTCCCCCAAAATATATACACACTATGTCTATAAATTCTATTACATTTTGAAAATGAAATGTATTTAAATAAACACTGCCTTTACAATTATTCAAAGTGTGTATACATTTTTGGGACACCCTACGTATAGTTTTGCTATTCAAACTCAGAAATTTAAATGTTAAGACATTTTTAAAAGAAGTTTAAAACAGAACATTACATACATTTTTCACTTTTGTGTGTGGGGTCCTTTTTTAAAAAAAAATTTAAACATGAAAAGGGAAGTCATATCGAGGAATCATTTGTTTTTAAGCATCGTGTTGTACATTGCCTTTTCCATTGACCACACTGAATTCCTGATGGCCTTGTATGTTTTGAAAGGGATTAAATTGTTGTATGTGTTTGGGCTAAGGCTAAGCTTCCAGGAAAAAGTAAAAGACACTGGTCACTGGGCCTATTCAGACTTCTTGTTCCACTGACTTCCAAAGGTGTAAGCCCAGCACAAAAGCAGAGAACTTTGGGCTTTGAAGAATGTGAGATTGTGGAGTCAGGACTTATTTTAGAACTGAGTTAGTGGTAGCTCAGATATTTGTATTTGATTAGGCTTTAGGACTTGCCTAATCCAGAATGGAAGTGCCTCTCTTTACAATCTCTTCAGTTAAGATTAAAAGTATCTATCGTGTGTTCATTACATGTAGGGTAGTAAAGTGAAAATAAGCCACACTAATGAGTTTTTCTGTGGGTTTCTCCTCCTCCTCCTCCTCCTCCTTCTTCTTTGGTTTTGGTTTTGTTCTATTCTAGAATAAAATGAGTTATGACTTGATTTTTTTTTCTTCAGTCTAATACTAGATACTTTCTTGAATTTTCTGGGCACCTGATTTATTACATAGTTTTATTTATGTAAATATATGCTGGTATTTTGCCAGGAATTTCTTTAAAAGTTAGATTAAAAATTGGCTGCACAAAATTGTTGTAACTAGACCTTGTGTCCAAGATCAATATGAAGATCAGAGATAGGACATTACACCCTGGAATTGAAATACTTTATAATCTGAACTTGACTGAAATGCTTGCTTGACCTGAAATTGACCTTGAAATAAAAGGAACAGCTAAACCTTAATAGATCAAAAACTACCACACAAAGGCAGCATTGCCAAGAACAAGTTACAACCACAGTGATTTATTAGTCTCAACTTTTCAATACATGGATTAACCTAACAAAACATTCAATTTACTAATAGATCTTTCTATTTCTTTTTAGGGGGATTTTTTTTTTGGGGGGGGAAGGAAAATGCATAGAAAAACATTCCTAGGAAATAGAGTTTTTCTAGTGAACATGTAGGGCATCTATTATGAAAACAGTAGTGTTTTGGCAGGGGTTTCATTCCAGAAACTACTAAATTTGTCTTGTAAATTGTACAAATATATGTGATGATGGTTCTTTTTGACCAGTGTTCAGTGCTGGTGTGTTTAATATGGCTAAGTGTGTTTGAAGTAGTATGTTTGATTGCCTGTGGTTCTCTATCTTTACTCAGGTCCTTTAAGGTCTATAATGAAAGATCTGCATTCCGACGACAATGAGGAGGAATCAGATGAGGCAGAGGATAATGACAATGACTCCGAAATGGAGAGACCTGTAAATAGAGGAGGCAGCCGAAGTCGCAGGTGAGTGTCTTGAAAGGAAACAGGTTTCCTGCAATAGAATCAGAGCTTTTTACTACACCGACTAGTGAAACCACAGCCAAGGTGTGAAACACCAAAACAGTGGCAATAAATGGTCACGTTTGTTTTAACTTGGGGCACTTTGGCATGCTTGCACTCACCTCTACAGGGAACCGTTTATCCCTTTTATCAGAAGGGAGAGGTTTTTCCTTTAAAAATTTTATAGGGAAAATATCCTATTAGATGTCCTTTTAAATATATATATATATATATGTGTGTGTGTGTGTGTGTGTGTGTGTGTGTGTATATATATATATATATATACATATATATATATATATATATATATATTTCAGAGAGGAAGAGAAAGGGAGAGAGAGATGGACACATCAATGATGGGAGAGAATCATTGATTGGCTGCCTCCTGCATGCCTCCACTGGTGATCGAGGCAGCAACCAGGGCATGTGCCCGACCTGGAATTGCACTGTGACCTCCTGGTTCATAGGTCAACACTCAACCACTGAGCCACACAGGCCAGGCTAGAAGTCCTTGTTCTTGAAAGTATATGCCAAGGTGGCAGGCCTGATTGCTGAACTAAACTCTGTTTTCATTTGAAGAGTTTGTATAGATCCATTGCTGTAGGTAGTCTCAGAATTTGAGGAAATGTGTTTGCCGTTTGTAGTTAGAAATACATAATTGGTGTCAGTGAATTATGTGTGTGACCTAATTAAAATGAGGATCACCTGTATGTTTTCCAGGAAATAAATTCCTTTTAAGTGTGCTGACAATTAGGTTCCTTAAGTAGCTTTAATGCTGTGAGGTATAATTCCACATTATAAGATGGTAATTCATGTCACTTATAATTAATAGTCAGCTTGAAATTGCCTTGAGGATTTTATTTCTTTATCATGAGGAAAACAAATAGGCATACTTACTTTAATGTGTTTTGAGTAGAAAAAAAATGAATGTACTTGAACTTAAAATCCAATTACATTTTTAATATATTGCAGTAAATCTTTCCCCATTATTCATTACGATTTAGAAGGCTCTAAAATTGCTGAAAGTAATGTGATCTGAGCCCAAACCGGACAGACCATGTTTCCCAAATGGTAATTTCTGAGTGTCCTTTTAGAAGAGGCTCCTCAGCGTGTATTCTTATCAGAGCCCTCAATACTTCTTTCCCTACCTTTTCTCCCAAATTCACCTGTCTGTATTCATTTTATTTTTAGATATATTTTTATTGATTTCAGAGAGGAAGAGAGAGGGAGAGATAGAAACATCAACGATGAGAATCATTGATTGGCTGCCTCATGCACGCCCCTTACTGAAGATCGAACCCACAACCCAGCATGTGCCCTTGACCAGAATTAAACCCTTCAGTCGGCAGGCCAACACTCTAATCACTGAGCCATACCATCTAGGGCTGTGTTCATTTTAAACAGGAGAAAACAAGGAACCGTATGCCCATAGCCTTATATCATTTCCCTTCAGAAGTCTTTAATTTGACACGAAGGACAACTGCTAGGGCAAAAAGACCTAAAAATGGACTGGAACTTGGAGGTGAGGAGAGTATAACAATCAAAATCCTGACCACTGGCTGCTCTCAGTTTTAGCTGATGAAAAATGCTTGGCCTATTTAGACAATTACCCAAGTTATTGTTATTGAGAAGATCTTGATACTCTGATTAGCTGTTGCCCACCCGCTTGGCGTCCCATCCCCTGAGTCAGTGTGGGTCAGATCAGACACGTTGGTGAGCTGTCCCATGCCAGGCACATGGCTGGAGGCTCTCTTCCTTTCTCCCTGCCCGACACGTGCCGTTAGCTCAGCAGCGCCAGTGTAACATTTGATCTTCACTGCACTTGTGAAGTCTCAACTGCATAATCAGTTTAACTACTCAGCCTTCCACTTCAGTCAAGGAGCATTTTAAAGCAGCGCTTCAACTGAACACTTCATTAGTGTAATTTAGTTAAGAAAAACAAGTTCTATTCGTTTTTGCTAAAAGGGTGTCCCAGTATCCTTTTCATTTCCTATCTTGTATCTTGTCTATCTGAATATATTATAGAGCTAGAATGTGATTGCCTATTCAGAGGGAGAGGAAAACCATCCAGATTTCTAAAGCGTTTTGTGTTTCTGAGAAGAATATTACATTAGGTTACTGCATCACGGAAGAGAGGGAGCAAACACAGAAGGGCATTTCTGAAGGAGGACATGCAGTCAGCAGAGTAGAATAAAGAAATGTCTCCTGCTTTGGCTAGAAGAGAATTTCGTTGTGTTCTGAAAAGAAAAAAATAGGGAAGTGGGTGATACTTTTATCGTCTTTAGTTGTTGAAAGATACCATTGTATTTTTCTAAAGCATAATTCTACATTATCAGATGGCAATTCATATCACTTATAATTCCCCATTCTATATACTACTCTAGTATATTCCCAATGAATTGTTTCAGTGGTCAGACCTAAGGACACAGTAGAAATGAGTGGCCGTGGTTCTAGCATGAGAAGCTTCACACATCCCATCCTCAGATGTCTCCTGAGCTGTCAGTCATGCAAGGCTATTGTCCACATTCTTTTTAGCAGTTGCTTCCACCCCTGAAATCTGTATTTTAGCTATATTTGTAAAATTTTCACCTGTAGCAAAGAGGCAGAGGGTAAGGGGACTAAAAGGTAGTAACTTACAAACTGTGTAATTTAGTTGACCTTCTGCAAGCTTGGATGACATGCTTGATGGTAGTAGGTGGGTGGGGCTGGAGCAGGGAGATAAATAAATAAATGAGGCTGCTAAATTTAGTGGCTGAGCTTTGGGTTACATTGCTTGGGTTTGAGTCCTAAAGGAACCACTTTTACTTCTGTGACCCTAGGTGAGTGACCTGGTCTCTCCTAGTCTCAGTTTTCTCATCTGTGAAATAGGGATCATTACATGAAAAATAGCAGGTTAACACACAACACAGTTCCAGATACAAAATAAGCATCGATACGGGTAGCGGTTGTAGAAATTAAAGCACGTTTTCAAGGCACAGAGTGGTTACATACTTCACTCTCTGCACTGTTTCCATAGATTTTCGTCTGTAATGATGCATGTGTCTTCTCTGTTTCTTTTCAGAGTCAGCTTGAGCGATGGCAGCGATAGCGAAAGCAGTTCTGCTTCTTCGCCCCTACATCACGAACCCCCGCCACCCTTATTGAAAACCAACAACAACCAGGTAAATCGCTGGGTTTGCACTGTTCAAGACCAACGTGACCATTTTCCAAAGCACACAAAACTTTTTACCCCTTCATTGTGAACAAAGTTCCTCTTGATCTCAAATAAATGATAATGTACAACCTTAGAAATAAACACGCAGTTAGGGTTTCTGTAAACTTCTGTTGTCATGAAAAGCATGTTCCATTCAATGGATTAATTAGATTCAAGAAGGAAAGGAGTGGTGACAAAAATGTTGCCCATTTACTCTTGATTTCTATATACTCTTGATTTCTATGTATTTTCCCCCCTTAACAGTAAGAAAGCGACTTAATGAATTAGGAAGCTAGGACCTGTGGGACTAACATAAAGCCTGGTTCTTTTACTGTTTGACAGTAATTTACAGGTGGGAAATTAACTGCGGATCCTTGGTTTTCTCCTCTGTACATGGGGATGTTAATACCTACCTTGCTGCTTATTAGGAGGATGAAAAATAATACATGTGAAGAGCACGAGGTAGTACCCATAGCTACGTGGCACTCAGCTTGATGGCAGAGTTTGTTGCTCTAGGTGCTCTGCATCTCTGTGCTTATCCAGGAAAAGAGGACATCACTTGGGAGTGTAGGGGATTGTTAATAAAGTACACAGTAAATAATGGTCATTATCCTTGTTACAATCGAGCTAAAGGAAAGCTTATTAATTTGATAGTTTACTCAGAATATAGCTGTTTGGATGAGGTCTAGGCAGGACTTTTGAAAGCCACGATGAAGAGCTTTTCTTAAGTGATTAGGATTGGGATATTTTAAGTGCTTACTAATATAAACTACTTTCAAACAATCATGAATATTGTAAAAGCCTCATTGTGCATTGAGCTGATAACTCTCATTACCGAAGCTTATCCTTGTCTCTTTGTTTAGATTCTCAGTGACCTCTCCAATAATTGCTTAATTCAAGTTACTGTATGAATATTATTAATTTGAAAATGAAAGAGTTGCATTTTCCTGAGATTATTCTGTTTCACAGGTGTCCTACCATTTTAAATGGCCTTGCCCTTGAATTTGGATTTCTGTTTTGTTAGAAAAATGTCATTTTCTAGCTAAAGGCTTTTTTTTTTAACTTTTGTGTGAAGCATAAGCAAAGATCTCCTAAAATGTAAAATTCCTCATTTATAATGTTTCTCTACATCTTAAAGCCCTCATGATTAAGTAGGAATAATATCAGTGATCTTTACCTCACCAACTGCTGTTTCTTTGTGTCCGCCGTATGAGTGCAAGCCCTACCTCATCATCTGTTACAGACTGGCCAACAGGAGTTAGCGCGTTCTTATTTGTATCCTAACTCCCTATAGTTCACGCATTTCCCCATCTCCAGTGCCAGCCATGCCCAGGGCTCAGCCAGCTTTTGCCTCTGACTTGGCTGCCCAGCACCACAAGTATAGCCTTCATCACCAACCAGTTGGCTAACTGGATAACTTGGAATTCTTTTGTAAATTTGTAAATTTGTGCTTCAGCATGAGCTGACAAAACAGTAGAATTTGAACCCTGAATGTATTTTTATATGCAGTTTAACCTTACTTAGCTCCCATGTGTGGTGGAGTAGACTTAGGCTGCCTCACAGGCAGCGGAGGCAGTGCCAGGAGCGAAGAGCATTCAGGTTGCTTTCCTGCCCTCAGGAGGCCCTTCAGCATCAGGGTTAAGTCTGTGCTTGCTAAGTAAGTGCAGCTCCAACAAGCCCCTCTCTTGCCTTTCACACCTAATAGCTGCCCATACACCCTACCTGGATGGGCAGCCTTGAGCCTGAGCCTGGCTTCAGGGAAAAGTCTGAATTCTTCATCAGACTCCTGCTTTTTTTTTTTTTTTTTTTTTGCAACCTGTCTAGCAAAACAAGAACAAAAATGAATAGAATCATTTATCTAGAGAGGGTAAAAATTACTTTATCCGATTAAACAGCATACCACTGGCTCCTTGGCATATGTTTATTCAACAAATGTAGCTTCACACATGTGAATCATCAATCTGTCAGGAATACTCAGTTATATGTCACTTTCTCCATGGGCTTATAAGCATAATAAGAAAGTCCATATGCTTTCACTTTTCGCTAGTCAGGGCTAGAAAATACACATACCACAAGAGCGCTTCCCTCCTTGGAGCTATCTCTTGGAGCTGAGAGCAAGAAAAGCTTTTTAAAACTCCGTGTAATATTGTTTCTTAACCCCTCAAATCACCTGCAGTGGGCCAGGTGTGATGCTATCCCTTTAAATCAGTGTTCTAGAACTCCCTAAAAACTTTCTAGTCTTCTTACTCGTCTTCCTTAATTCCTCAGGCCTCAGAAGTGAAAGAGTAAACAGTTCTTAAAAATCTAAAACTCTGTAAATTTCACCTGGAATGTCTTTTCAGCCCTATATTTGAGTGTGGTGGAGTGATTAACTGAGGTTTCACATCAAATAAAATAAACAGAAACGTACTGGGAAGGCCTGACTGAAATAGGAAGACTCAGTTTCCTTCTTTCATGCCCCTTCGCTGTTCTCTGCACATTGATAATGACCTCTCGGGTTTCTGTTAATTACCAGGCAACCCTGAGTTTTCCTTACCTTTCCTCAAAATCTCCCAGGGCCGAAGGAAGAAGGAAAGTGCTAATTGACTCAAACATTTTCCAACTATTGGGGGGGGGGGGGGGGGAAAGTGGACAGAGAGACAGCCACATGTCAACAAAGCAAGTAATTAACCCGAGTATTGTGAGGAGCAACTAGAGATCATTAACATGAATGCCCCATCAGCAGAGAATCCATCTGCTGAATAATTGAGTTGTCAATCCTCAGAAAGGGATACAGAAAAAATAATAATCCTGAAATTTTAATTCTCAAACTGTATCCTCAGATTAAGGATAGAAGTGCAACTGACCAGAGTTCTATTTTCAGACACGGCCCTGTGTGTAAATATGACGCTCTGGGAAGTCTGGACGGCTGTTTCCCTCAGCACAACGTCATAGGGAATCATAGCGAATGCTGTGCTGTTCGAACCGGAGATGGTTTCGTGTGTATGTGTGTGGTTTCGTTTGTTTGCTTTTTACTTCAACCTTCCTGATGTGAATTTCAAGCAAAATCAAAATTCCAGATCCTTTTTGGCTGAAAGCACGGATGGGCAGGAGGAGAGAGGGGCCTTGAAGGAAGGAAGTGATCCATGGGACCTGAGTTAATATTCAGAATATCATAAATCACCTACGCGCCTGCAAGGCACGCTGAATGAAATTAAAGAGTCTATCCAGTTAAACTGGTTTGAAATAAGCCCGTGGAAGACAAGGTGCTGTACTTTTATATTCTGGAGTCATTTCCTCAAAGATAAGAAATGATCATAAATAAAACAATTGTCTACGGCATGGCTCAGCTCTCCCCGAATGGGGTTTTGACAAAGCTGTTTATTTTGGAGCAGGGAGAGATCAAAGGAGGAAGATTAACAGAGGCCTCCCTGGGCAGCCACTCCGTAACTTGAGGCGGATCACTGACACCCGGAGCTTTTGTTCCTGCCACTGCAGCTTCGGAAGAAAGAAACTAGGATTTCAATGTAGTTTGGCCTTCTGTGCTGTCGCACTTACGGAATGTGCAGGGTGGGACGTAGGGGACTCATACTGTCCTGTGTGTTTTCTGCTTTGAAGAGGAGGTGGTAGAACTCTCTAAGCCTAGTGAGCAAAGTTCCATTGCAGATACAGAGTTTCTCAGTCCCTTTGACCCCTGGGTGCTGTAAGTTGGGGATGGAAGGGGAGTGGGCAGCGTGGGATATGGGAACAAAATTTAGTTTTAAAATGCACAAGGCAGACAGGTAGGCAGGCACTGTTTCTTTCTCTTGCCTGAAGTCGGCTTTGCCCAGCCCTGTATCTGAGTTGGCGAGGAGTGCCATCTACTGACCTACTTACTCCTAGGTCTCTGAGCATGAGTTTTCCCGTGAGGTCTCATTTCCAACAACAATAGAGAGAAGGAAATTCTGAATGTAGTGGAGTGTTTGGTTTCCTTTACAGTGGACCATGTTTAAAAAAAAAAAAAAAAGAAAAAAAATAGATCCCTGTGCTTCTGCTACTAAGGAATTTCCTTGAATTTGCCAACAGGACTGTATTTTAAGTTAGCCTAGTCATCTGCTTATCTTAATGTTAAAAACGAATGAAGGTAATTCTTAGGAAAGACTCTGCTAGAAAGAGGCTCACTTCTTACCCATGCATTATTCTAAATTCAAAGGAAATATATACCCTTCTAGAAGTATTTGGTCTTTCCTAGAATGTCATGGTCCTATCCTCAAAAGCTGAAATGTTTAGTCGTATAAAATTTTACAGCTGAATGGGTATCTGGACATTATCTTGCTCACCTCTCTCATTTCATCTCATTTCTTTCTTTCTTTTTTTTTTTTTTTTTGAGGCCCCAAAATGTTAAATGAAAGGGCTAGGACCTAAAGTTGGGTTTCTGAGCCCAATCAGGGCTCTTTCCATTACAAATTAAAAGTGGACTTATTTTAACCAATTTTCTTTGTGTTATAGAATATGAAAGACCTTTGAATGGAACTATGGGGAGTGTGTGTATGTGTGTGTGTGTGTGTGTGTGTGTGTGTAAGCACAGAATGGATAAAGAGCAACAGAAATATGAAATTTCTTAAATATGCTTTATTTGGTATTTTCCTCCTTAATATTAGTTTTATATTATAACAACTCACTTGATAATGAGGTCATAATGAAAAAGACAAATTACTTTGCTTTTTATGTTTATACTAGAGACCCGGTGCACAAGATTTGTGCACTTGAGGGGGTGTCCCTCAGCCCAGCCTGCATCCTCTCACAGTCCAGGAGCCCTCGGGGGATGTCCGACTGCTGGCTTAGGCCCAGCAGTCGGACTTCCTTAGTGCTCCTGTAGAGGTGGGAGAGGCTCCCGCTGCTGCGCTCGCCAGCCATGAGCCCAGCTGCTGGCTGAGCGGTGCTCCCCCTATGGGAGTGCACTCACCACCACGGGGCAACTCCTGTGTTGAACATCTGCCCCCTGATGGTCAGTGTGCATTATAGCGACCAGTCTTTCCACCATTCGGCCAATTTGCATATTAGGCTTTTATTATATAGGATGCATTTGTTAACATTCAACAATAAATTCAGTGATTTTTAAGCCATTTTAAGCAAGAGCCATTTAAAAACATTTTCTTCATAATCATCAATTTTGCAGATTCTAAGAAAACTGTATTTATTAAATAATATTTTGGTTTTTCTTAATTGGAAACCTAGCTTTCCAGGGAAGCTTATGAACAGTATGCAAAACTACTGTTCATAGTGTAAGCTGTAATTGATTCATATGAAAGGAGAGGCACCTGGTATTTTATCATGGGTAAAGACATCATTTTTTGAAACACAGAAGATAGTCCTGACTTTGTATTTCTTGAGTTAGAGGATCCCAAGTTGGAAACATGCCAGTGTCACTGATGACCTTCTTTATTTCCAAAGCTGCATCAAGTTAGTGAATATGAGTAATTTAAAAAAAAAATCCTCACTCAAGAGTATGTTTAGTTAAAGAGAGAGAGAGACATCTATCAGTTGTCTGCCTCCCATACATGCCCTGACCAGGGATCGAACCCACACCCTGGTATATGCCCTGACTGGGAATTGAAACTTCAACCTTTTGGTGTATGGGACAATGCTCCAACCAACTGAGCCCCCAGCCAAGGCAATATGAGTAATATTTAGAATATGAAAGTCAGGTACTAAAAAGGGCATTTGAAATTTTGTTTTATCATCTCTAACGTACGGAGCACTGGTAGGTAGTCATGCTGAAGCTGCAGAATGAGTAAGAAAAAATCCTTGCCCGAGGGAACTATAATCCAGTAGGACTCAGCTGCTGTACATGTGTGTGTGTTGTCACAAAGCAGCGGCCTTGGAAGCTTAGATCAATTTCCTTATTGTCAGCTTAAAAAAAAAAAAATCTCTATTGCCCTGACTCAGCATTTTAGATGTAAATAATTCATTTTCCAAGAAAAAGTAATATTAGAAGAGAAGAAAAAAATGTATAGAGGAGAAATGCTATTTGGAAAATGTTGTTATCCTGTGACATTTCATCCATAAGTGCCTTTGTTCCGGTGGCTGGTTAACTAAGAAGTACTTGAAATCAAATTTAACAGTGTTCTCTTGGATCCCTAGATTCTTGAAGTGAAAAGTCCAATAAAGCAAAGCAAATCAGATAAGCAAATAAAGAATGGCGAATGTGACAAGGTAGGTTTCCAGTGCGTTCTCCGAGTGCCACAGCACTGGCACGTCCTGTTTCTTTGTGTTTCCCTGGATCTTCCCTGCTGGTTCGCCTCTCATTGTCTTCATCAGAAGTGCCCGAGGGTAGTTCACGTTTTAAAAAATTTTATTTTTAAGCATATTTCAATTATTTTTTAACTTAAATTTTTTATTGTGGACACTATTTCCCACCTCCACCCAGCCCCTCCTCCCCCTTGAGAGTGGCTTCTTTCCAAATCTTCCTGCTATCTCCAGTGTTAAGATTGGCCTTGTGCTACCATTTGCCCTGATGCCTACATTGCCCGGGGATTTCAGGCCCATTGGACTGGGAGGTAGGAGACTTGCGGTGGAGGTAGAAGGTGAAGGAAGCTCAGACGTAGGTGAGGAGGACCTCTGAGCCTCGTGCAGTGTGCAGTGTGCTTTCCCCAAGTGCACATCACACATCTGAAATCTGACTGCAAGACCTGCTCGGGCTGGTCTCCCATTGTGGGCAGGGTCCTAACGTGCTCTGCAGGGTCAAGGCAGGCCTGGCTGATGCTTCCCAGACCTCTCCTCACCTCCACTGCAAATGGTGGTAGGAACACCCAATGCAGCTATGCTAACAGAGACGCCTGGGTCTGAGCATCTGGAAGGAGAGGTCGCCTCTGCTTTTCCAGGGAGCTCTGGACAATCCAAATGCTCATTTGGATAGTGATCTATATTTTTCATAGACATTCTTCTGCGCTTTCACTTGCTATTCACTAGCAGTGTTGGATATGTTAGATAACCGGGCAGGCTTTTTTATATTTTTAATTTAAGAATTTGCCCTGACATAATTGGTAACGTGCATGGGTCCTTCCATGTTCAAACTTAGACTTTTTCTCTTAGTTAAGAAGCTTCTAAGATAGAAGATTTTTTTTAAAAATGAAAGTGGACTGATAACTCGCAATTTATCGCCGAGTTCCCCTTCTCTCTGTATACTGTGAATACAGGCAGTCCTTGGGTTATGTCGACTCAACATACATCATTTCGTGGTTATGTCACCATCTCCCATTTATTTATTAAAAAAAAGAAAGTTCCGTCATTTCGACGTATGTACACATGTGCTTTATGTTTTTTATTATTTACTTACCACAAGTAAAGGTCAGGAATTGTTATCTTTCTTTTAATTTTTTTTTTTTACTGTGTCACTTCATTACTGCTGTGTATGTGCTCCATGTGAGTGACGTAGGTGCTTATGTAGGTGGGTTCCGACTTACAGTGAAACTCACGTTTCATCGCGCTGTAGGAACGGATCTCCGACGTAACCCGAGTACCTACTGTAGGTGAAGATATTCACTGAATCTCATTGAGAGAATACAAGTGCAAGAATTGCTCCTTTTAAAACAGATGGTTTGAAAACAATAATAGTTGGCCAAGAAAGACTTGGTCTGCAAAGGCCTTGGGCACGGAGTCCATACAGCCTGGGTGGGGGTGGAATGGGAACCTCCAGTCGCTGCTTGTCTGTTCTTACTGATCTACTCTCTTCTTTTTGAACTGCTTCCTAACATGCGTGTTTCTTGGGGATGCTCTTCTCTTTCAGGCATACCTAGATGAGCTGGTAGAGCTTCACAGAAGGTTAATGACGTTGAGGGAAAGACACATTCTGCAGCAGGTGAGAACTGCTCTTTAGCGCAACCCTTTCCAGAAGCCTCAAGGCCCGGTTTGCCCTGGGTCATTGCGATGGCATCTGGAGGCCACGCCAGCCCCACACTCTCAGAACCGGGCCGATGCCACCTGCAGAAGTACAGTTGACCCTTGAGCAACACCCGTTTGAATTGCACCGCTTCACTTACATGGGGATATTTTTCAATGAATATACAGTCAGCCCTTCTGATCCACCAGCTGTAGATCAAAGACAGCATTTTCCATCTGCAGTTGGGAATCTGCATATGCGGAGGGCTGATTGGATGCAGGGTTCTACACCATTTTATATGTGGGACTTGAGCATCTGAGGATTTGGGTGTCCACAGGGAGTCCTGGATCCAAATTCCTGCAAGATACTAAGGGACTGGTTAAGCTTTGGGGGAGACACATGTTATATGTGGATATTCAACTGTGTGGAACGCGGGGCGGGGGGTACCCCTGGCCCCTGCACTGTTCAAGGGTCAACTGTATTTTGGGAGGGCACTCACTTCTGAGGCCACCTGGATGTCTGCTTTGGAGCTTTGCAGTGATGATCTCCCCTCCCTGGTGCTGTGGGCAGTGAAGACCGGGCACATGTAGAGGGGCTGTTGCTGGCATGCACTGACCCCGCAGCAGGCTGATGCTGTGCTGTGGGCTAAGGGAGAGGAGAGTAGGGATGCAGAAACCTGTGGGGCCAGGCTTCTGGTTTCATGGGAAAACAGTGATAAGAACTTCACTCAAGTGTTGTAAACATTTGTGATTCAATTTAGTAACCTTTTGCCAATGCTGTTCTAAGGAAAATAAATACTTCCCTCATTTCTCTTATCTTGTACAACATACATTCTATTATTATGAACTCAACTGTGGGATACTTGTAGAGTGAGGAAACTTCTATTAGTACAATTTGATGTGTTGAGAAGATAAAAAGGGTGGTTTTCGGTTTTCATGCAGTTACGTGTGTCCCTTGCATGAACAGTGGCTATTGATAAAATATTTTTTCTTTAACACCCAAAGAGAAAGTTGTGTTCTGAATTCCAGGGTGGGTTTTAGATTATTTCAGTGTTCAATTTTTTTTTTCTTACCACTTTCAAATGACTTGAAGTTAGTACTTAATCTACCCCAGCTGTGTGTGTTGGTGTGTTTTTTTTTTAAAACGTCAAATGGCTGATGGTAACATTTATATTCTGTGTACATTTTTGCTTAAATCTATAAATACTCTCAGACTTGCCAAGTTCCCTGATTGGTCTGATAAGCTTTTAACCTTTCTAGAGTTTCAGATTTGAACAAAAGACTACAGATCCTAGGATTCTTAATTGGGTATAAGTTGCATTTCCATTTAAGTGAGTATGGGTAAGGGAGCAGGAGTTCAATGGCTTACCCTGAGACTTTGCTAATATTTTTCTTCAGCTCTTTTCTATGGAACCGACAATTGTTCAGCCTGCCGTTTACCAGTTATTTGGGACTAATTGACTGAATGGTGATGGTAACTCTATTAGCTGATTTCCCTGTCCCTTCCCAAATGCCAGCTCTGAACCACTGCACAGCAGTTGTCCAATAAAGTTATTAATGTGCCAGCGACGCCCCAATAGTGGGTCCCTCGGGAGAGTGAGACAGATCTTGGACAGGGCTGGGACACCTTTACAAAGGAAGCCCAGCCGTGCGTCGAGGATACTAGGCCGTTGGGCACAGTCTTACCTTGGGGTGTCATTGGCCTTCCCAATTTCACATTGTCCTTTATTTTGACCTTTGAAAGAATTCTGAGGGAAGATGGCTTATGTGAGACTTCCCTCGAAGTGGATTGTTTTAGTGTTCTGGAGAGAGAGAGAGAGTGATCTCTATGAATTTTTAACCTGGCAAAAAGGCACTCAGGGGCGCACAGCGTTTCACCCTAATTGCATTCCCAGGCTGCTTGAAAGCTCGCCGTCTTTGGCCTTTTGCCTTGTAGTGCAGCTGAGGCTTGTGATTATGATACCATGATGCATGTCCTGTCACGGTTTACTGCTTAATTAATTCCTATTGTGAAACCGAGTGCATGGAGGACTAAGCTACTCTCCACCTTGAGAGCTGCTCACGCTGTGGAATGTGTTCCAAAGGCGACGTGTTCTCCGCCACGCGGACCGGATGCCTGCGACCATTTCCAATGCGCCCAGATAGCATCCTACGTCTTTCCTACTAAATGCATCGAATCCCCTCTGTCACTTTTGTTTGGCTCACAGACGGTGATTAATGTCATTGTCTTAGTCTGGGGGCAAGCAGTGCTGGTGCCCAACAGCTGGTTTAATGAACAGAAAGCCGTGCATCTAGAGGGCTCTGTTCTTAAGCCACTTTCCCGTGAGGTACAAGACCAGTACAGCGGGTCCGGTGAAACCCAGAGATGTCAGTGACAGCACTGACTAATAATTGGGTTCTTCCTTAAACCACATGCTCGACATTTATTTGGAAACGGAGATTGAGCACTTCTGAACTCCTCAGCAGTTCAGCTCTGAGCCTGGATGTGCGTCCTACGTGGCAGGAATAAAGCTCCGAGGAAAACCAGGGCTTCCTTAGAAGACAGTTCAGCAATTTAGATAACAGCTAGTATACTTTTAGAAATAACTTCATGGGTATGGGAATGAGCGGGGTAGCGAGTGTTCCCTCTAACAACATGGAGAGCCCTCGCTGAGAAAGTTCTGCTGGAAAGGATTCCTTTCCCTCCCGGGAAACCGCCTGCCATGCTTCAGGATCCCCTGCAGATTGGAGGCTGGTGGCCTGCCTCTTAGTGACACAAGATAGGGCGCACGTTGTCCCGGGGCAAAGACAGCGTTCCGCAGCCCATAGCCACGTCGTTCTGCAGGAAGACCTGGCTTATCCCAGCCCGGACCCCACGCGAGGCAGATGCAGTTAAAGCCAAGTCTGTTTACTTCTTCCCACTCATTCAAGAGGCTGTTCTGGGTAGAAAGAACCTTGGTTTTTAAAAAAATAGAATCAGACTAAACATAATGCTTCTACCTTTTTATAATGAAAAACCAGGGTAGGGGGAAAGGAGTCACCGATTTAACAAGTGGATCTTCCCTGTTTTAAAAAAACAACAAAACAAAAACCAGCCAGTGTGGTACCCCCTAAAGACTGACATGGCAGGAAATAATCCATCACCAGTGTTTTCACAACAACCATCATCTGAAGAAAGAGTTAAGCAGTTTACATACGCATCCACTTCCCACGCGTACCCCGTGCCCTGGCCTGCTTTCTTATCTGCGGTCACTCTCTCTCTTTATTATTATTACTTGGAGAGACGTTTATTATTGTGGCGTGATGCAGGACACTGACACCAAGGTGGGGCCACCTGCACCAGCAGAGCAGGGGATTCCGATGGAAAGGCAGAGTGGTACCCTTCGGGGACTACCAGGGTGTTGTTAGGCTTGTGGATTGTGTCATTGGAGTAACGTGGGTAGATGCTGTGTCTCTGATGTTCTATCAGGATTTCAGGAAAGGAGCCCACAGTTATTTTTGGCTTATGAAGTCTTTACTTAATTGAGGATGTGGGTACGTGCTCTAATAATTCAGATCATTAATGCCATTCCCTTTGGCAAATAGTTCCGCCACTCCAACTGCCGCCACTCCTTCTGCTTTTAGGCCATCTCTGCATCTGCCTTGATGTATTCTTATAGGCGCCCATAAAAATGTGGGCTCCTTTAGTGAGAGTGATCAGTTCCCCTTCATATCTTTGTGTGTTTAGGGCTGCAGGCGGGTGGAACATGCTGGTTCTGGAGGATGTAGAGGGACGGTGATGGGAGCCCTGGAAACTTACGAGATATTACAATTCCTGTGAGATTACTAAGCTGAATTTCTAGTGGGCAAATGTGTTTAGTTGCTTTAAAATCAAGTGAATTTTTCTAAAAGGTATTTTTCTCTGTTTTCTATTTATGAAGTAATTAGTAAACAACTATATTGAGTCACAGAGAAATATTTTCTTTTAAAAAAAATTTTTTAATTGATTTTGGAGAGAGGGAGGAAGAGAGAGAGGGAGAGAGAAACATCGATCGGCTGCCTCCTGCAAGCCCCCTACTGGGGATCAAGCCCACAACCGGGGCATGTGCCCTGACTTGGAATCGAACCAGCGACCTCTGGGTGCATGGAAGGATACTCAACCAACTGGGCCACTCCAGCCAGGGGAAAGTTATTTTCTTAAAATTAGCTTTTTAGGGCACCTGTCATTTTCAAGGGACTTCCGTACCCCTTCCTTTCAGTTTGTCATTCAGCTAATTTCCTTCACTTTCCATTCTCCCTGCTTTCTTCTCTTCCCCTGCTTCCCCTGCAAAGTTTTCTTATAAGTATTTTTTAGAAATCTAAGTATGTGTTCTCTGAGTTTTAGCTTCTGGCATTTTCCCCGCCTCGTTTGTTTCAGTGCTAATGGGATAGCTAACAGTCAATGAGAGGAATAGGAAAAACAACACTGGGTCTGGTGATTCATGTGCCATGTAGTTACTTCCAGATAATTAAGGATAAGTTTATATTTATATGGTAGTCGTAATCATGCTGCCCTGGTCTGTGTAGCAATTTACACTTCATACAGAAGCTTCACTTACCATATCTCATTTGATCCTCTGCACAACCCTGTATGGTGGTAGGTCAGCTGGCATTGTCCTCATTTTACAGGTGAGGAAACCGAGGCTCAGAGGTGATAATGCCCCATCCAATGCCATTCAAGTAGTGAGCGGAGCCAGAACTCGATATGTCAGAGTCAGGACTCTCCATTCTGAATGCTTTGTTGCTTACTTACTGGGCTGCTAGTTGGGGAGATGAGTCGCACTCTGGAATAATTGTCATTTGCCTCCATTGTATCCATTGAAAGGCAACTTGTCTCTATGGAAGTTTACACATTTTCACTAACTCTATAGTATTTCTACACAATGGAGCATAGTGGATAATCTGCTCGGGAAAGTACTCTTAAACCAATTGATGTTAAATATATACTAAGTATTTGATTGCCTTGAAAGGTGTGTGCGTGGACATAGCTGGGTGTGTGTCTATGTTTGTTTATAGATGTGTATGTGTGTGACTTATCCAAAGTTCTATAACTATTTTTAAAATGATGGGGGTTTTTTTGGATCTTGTAGTGTAATAATAAGATTTTGCTTGATAAATTCTTATGTGAATATAGTAGTTTAAGCATAATTGGGAATACCCCTTTTAATAATCTCTTGATGCATGTAATAGAACCCTGGGTCCAGTGGTTTAAGCAAGTAAGGCTCCCTGTCCCCCTCAACCCCATAATAACAGCCCTGGAAGTAAGTAATTTATGGTCAATGTGGTGGCTTAAAAGATGCCACTGAGGATACGGGCTCCTTGCCATCCTGCTCAGACATCCTTCACATCCTGCATTCATCCTCTTGAGGGAACAGAGCCACTACACTTCCAGGATTGCATCTTCATTCCAGACAGGCAGAGGGCAGAGGCCATACCCTTTACTAAAAATTTCCTGAAAGCCCAGTGATTTCTGAACAATATTTAAATAGCAGTATCTACCAAGAGCCTGTGTGTGTGTGTGTGTGTGGGGGGGGTGTCGGTGGGGAGAGCAGGTGTTGTAGCTGGGTGTGTCGCCACTCCCAGAAAATCAAGCTTCTGTAAGTAAAGAAGAAGGGAATCGGTAGGCAGTTTGCTGTGTATGTCATGGGTTTGCAATGGGAGTAACTTGTTTTATTATTAATCCAATAGTTATATCTGTAAAAATAGTTTCAGAGCTTGAATAAGGCAATCACAGCCAGGTCTGGAGTTGTGTAGCAATTGGAGGAGGCTCGATAGGTCTTTCTGAAAGTTGGAGCCAATGCAATAAGAAATGAGGTGTAACTATTCCAAACGGGAGACAAAGGCATTCTTTCTTTCTCTCGTTAATACTCACCCCCTCCCCAAATTCAAGTGAATCAACGAGCATGACTATAAGTAATAAATATAGACTTTTATTCATTTTTGTTGAAATTTAACAAATTGTACAGCCATGTGAATCTTAACCAACCAACAAAACAGTTCCAGAAGGCTCTCGTAAGCCTCCTTCCAGTCACTCCATACCCCTGATCTTCAGGGGGAAGAATTGTAGATGACTTAAATTTTTTTCTTTGTGGGTTCTTGTATTATTTTTTTTTAAAGTTCAGCAGTAATGTAATCAGAAACAAAAATGTTCATTGTATATATGCGTGTATGGTTTTTATTTTATTTTTTATTGATTTTAGAAAGAGAGGAGGAGAGAGAGAGAGGGAGTGAGAGAGAAACATCTATCGGTTGCCTTCCGAACAAGGATCAAACCCACAACCTGGGTGTGTGCGCTGACCAAAAATAGAACCCTAGACCTTTTGGTGTTCTCAGTTGCTCCAACAACTGAGCCACACTGGCCAAGGCTGTATACTTTTTTAAATAAGAAGGAGTTTTTTTTATTTCTAGGCTGGAATTTCCATTCATCTAGTAGTACAGTCACTGTCCATTGAATCAGTTACTGATTTTTAAAGGGGTTTTTAAATTCTATCTCCCCCTCACAACCCACTCCTATTCCCACCCCTACAGTAAAATAGTCTGCTGATTACTTGAAAGTATGAATCAGTTTAAAGGATATGAATGATGAGAACAGGTAATCTGCTCTCAGAATTTCAAAGGTTTAATATTCCTTTGGCTTACAAATTGGCTAAGAGACACTTTGGTGCCATTAACAGTATAGGACCTTCTTTCTGTATTTGTCAAATGTTCCATATTGACCCCCATCCACCTCTCTTTGCCTTTTAATGTCCATTTCTTATTGCCCAAACTTTTCTTCTTTATTCCTCTAGATTGTGAACCTTATAGAAGAAACTGGACACTTTCACATTACAAACACAACATTTGATTTTGACCTTTGCTCGCTGGACAAAACCACAGTTCGTAAACTACAGAGTTACCTGGAAACATCTGGAACATCCTGAGGATACAACAACTGGATGCATCAAAAACTTGGGTTTTTGTTTTTTTTTTGGTTGTGATATTTTTTTGTTGTTGTTTATAAGAAAACACTCAGAATGATGCAACCAAAAGGGAAAAAATAAAAATCAAACAACTTTCAGCTTTATTTTTCTTTAAAGCCAGTCATCATCTCTTGATAAAGGAGAGGTTAAGCAAACCAGCCTCAGCGGACCACTCTTCTCTCCAAGGACATCCCCGGGAAGAGTTTGCCTGGATAGCCTTGAAAACAAACAAATCAAACACAACACAAGAAAACTTAAAGAATGTGTATGGTATCATGTATCTCTCTCTGTGGCGGTTCATCCCACAGGACGAATGCATATTCAACACACTGCCTTATTACATAACTGATCTATTTATTATCGCATACAGATATCCTAAAGTCGTTGAGGGAATGACACCACAAGACATTACAAGTACTTGGTCCCGTGGATGCTCTTTCAATGCAGCGCCCTTGCCATCCCAAGCCCAGTGACCTTACTCGTATACCGTGCCACTTTCCAGCAACTTTTTCCAACTCCTTTAACTCGTTGCAGTCTGTATTTTTCACCTTTTGTTTTTCCAGTTCCAGGACACAAATGATCAACTGGGGGGGACCAATAACCGCCCTGATTTTCTTCTTTGTGGTCTTTTTCCTGAAAGTTGGGGCCCAGTCCTTGGCTGTATCCATACAATGATCTTGGACCATGGTAGAAAAAGCACCAAATAGGATCATGACTTGCTGTCTAGCCTTAGTCAATAAACCTGTAGGACTTTTAAACAAAAGTGTACATGTAAACGTCCTGCATCCAGCCTTGTTGAGCTGTCATATCAACATTTGTGTGTCTGTTTTACTGTTATAATATTAGAGGGATATGGAAGTAAAGGCATTCCACAGGTTCATCATTTTTAAAAGAGGAATTCTGGTTCTGTTTTCTAAAGAAATGTTGTAGAAATTCTTAATTTGGATCTATTTATTAGTAAGAGTTTCGGCTTTCTTCAGCTGCCAGTGTGTTCTTCATCTTTACCATAAAACCTGGAATAAGAGATTTTTGTTTGTTCTCATATGATTCCCCTTAGACTCTTTTGTATTTGGAAAATTAAAATCTTCCTTTGGGGGAAATTCTTGGTTATTCTGCCATAACAGATTATGTATGAACTTGTAGATTCAGTGTTTTGATACCTGTTTAGTCACTTGCTTATGTTTCCAGAAGGATTTCTTGTATTGGTGAGAATAAAGATGGTTGGGGAGGGGGGATATTTTTGTTCTTGATGTACCCTGTTTTGAAACTAGAAATCTGTCCTGTGGCATGCAAAAGAAAGCAAATTATTTTTAAAGAAAAAAAAAGTACTTTTGGTGTCATTATTCCATCCTCTCCATAAATGGAGAAACGCAAAGTGAGAACAAGCTCATCTTTCTAGAAACTCAACTGGAAAGAAAAGAAATGAAGAAATACTTCTGGATCCAAAGGTTCTCTCCCTGGCGCAGCCTTAAGAAAGTCCCTATATGCTAACAGACCAGTGTCTCCCTTGTTTATTCCCATGCCAGATGCTGTCTTTTCATCCAGAGATTAACTGGTGTCTGTACAGAAAATGGTATTTCCAGACCCATTCTTTTGGACAGTCATGTAAATGCAGATGGATAATGGAGTTATTTCTGCATTTTAAAAAGGGGATTTTTAAACTTTGTTTCTTTCTATCCAAAGACACTATTTTTCCCTTTAAAAAGTAATACAGCCATGCTTCTTGGCAGTGACTTCTCTGAGGCGTCCTCCCTGGGCACAGTGTATGTTTTCAACAACGTTGTGATTTTTGATGTTTGGCGTGAGCCGTCCTTGAAGCATTTGCTGTCTAGTCCACTCCTCAATGTTTAGGAGAAACTTTGAGTTGTCTTAGACATTAGGTGACTGACCAACTACGTGGTTTTAGTTGTGTTTTGTTTTGTTTTGAACCTCACAGGTAAAAGGGGAGGACAGTGCTTATATGGAATTATTTGCAAAATTTAAAACTCTTTTTAAGGCTTCTAACTGCTAGTCCACATATTCTAATTAGGCCAGAAATGTATGTGGTTTAACTAAAATATCTGTGTAGTTTAACCAGGAATGTACATATGTAGTTTGGGCCATTTTTTATTTTTGTAACTAAATTGTGTGGCAAAAACTATGCTTTGGCAATGCAAATATATTTTTGTTCCTTAGGTTACTAACCAAAACACCAGATAACATAAGTGATCAAACAAACAAACAAAAAGTTAATAAGAGACACCATTACAGTGATAAAATTTAGATGTAAAGTTTAGATAATAAAGCGAACATCATCGAGATGTAAATTTATAATTGATAACAAAATTCGGAAAATCCACCATCTACAACTCATGGAGACCGCAAAATGAGTTTTCCACGAAATTCCAGTAACATAAGAGTCACGTTGTTAATTTTTTAGACTCTTGCTCTCATCTAATTTATAAATGCAGAAATAATAAACCCCCTTTCAATTGATTTAAATACTTATACTTCTCTTCAAGTAACCCACTCAGTGCTGCCACATTTATGTACACGTGCCTTTGAAACCTATTAAAAATGTTTTTGGCACACATGTATCCTAACAGTGGCGTTGGTTTCTTAAGCACAAGAGAAAAATGGCAGGGTTTAATTTCTTTAGTGTATATATAGTATATATATAAATAGATGTTTCAAATAAAAGTAATTGGGTGAGTGTGAATATGGTTTGAGCCAGACAGAATATGATAAACTTTAAATTTTCCCCCAGTAATTTGAGGCAGGGTGGGGGGATGTATGTACAAGACTTTCCCCCTAAAAATTAGCTTTTGCCTCTGATTTTGCAGCAGACTATGTATGAGGGTGGGTGCTTCTGTCTTGGCATACGGCAGTCATGTCAGCTACAACAATGTTTGCAGTGACTGTTTCTTTACCATAATCCACCTCCTCTCTATGTAGACAGCTAGGTATGTCTATATGTGCTTGCATATTGTGTCAAAGTAGGGAAGACCATAAAAAATGTAATATCAGGACACTAGAAGAAAAAAATCATAAGAGGGTATCCTAAACATTGTAAAATTGCTGAGCAAATCTCTCTCATCTGAATAATTATGCATCTTTTTGTTGGAAGAGCCAATCCATTTGGTTTTCTTCCACCAAAAGTTTCTACAGATTCCTTCGACAGACTCAGCTAACCTTCATAAAAGACAGTTCAGACCTGCATAACATTCCAAGCCCTATAGGTGTTAACGAGGTAACATACGTGTTTAAGAGAGACTTTATTCTTTAATGTTTTAACTCTGCCTAGGTAACGGAGTTGGATGTTCAGTGTTGGAAATGGTCAGTATTTGTGTTGGTGGCTGGTGTTCACTTTTATCACTGTGGATGTGATCAGCTCTGGAGTAGTTTTCTGTATGCTCATTACTGTCCCCCTTTAGCATTGTGTGTGTTCATGCGCTGTACTGGATACACACACAGACACACACGCATGTTATAAACTTGCTGTGGACTGTTGCCCTAAAACTATGACTGTGATATAGAGTCTACTACAGCTGCAATGAATGTACAAGAGTCAATCCCCGCGGTTTAGCCTTGAGCTGGAAGTCTGCATCTTTTGACCTCTTGTTTTATATGATGCTTTTTATCATGTGGGCACTGCCATCCCTGAATATTCCTTATAAAGATGCATCGAAGAAGTCAATTTAAGAGGAAGACAAAGCCACCGTTGTCTGTAAACTGTAAATATGTATTTTGGCACTTCTATTCCAATATTCTGAAAATACAGTTATGATGGAAATGCTGACAGATCCCTAACGGTGGCTAGAGCTACCATGCAGGGCAAAAATAAATTAAGTAAAAATGGATTCTTGTGATTAATAGTGCAAGGCCAATACATTTTATAAATCTGTCAGTATCTTTTTTAATAGAGTGTGTATGTGTAGTAATGTTGAAAGATACCCTGTGTATGTGTGTGTAGATGCTGTTATGTGAACCCCAAGGCATTCATAAGATGTATTTCCCATTGCTAAAACCCATGGTGAAATGTACATACAGATGGACAGAAATAGGTGTTCTCCTTAAATTCCTATCTATTGTGGCTCCATTTTCTTTAGAATGTATAGTCTTAGTGATCTGTGAAGAGTCATTTGACCGAAGTTTGGTTTTGCTTTGCATACAGAAAAATGAGCCTCTACCCTGTCTCAAGAAAGACGCTGGAAGAGGGAATGCAGAGACCAGACCAGTCAGGGACTGCCAGTGCTCGAATCCCCGTGTCTGAGCACCACATTCTGTGTCCTAAAACCAGTACGTTTTTTAAGTGCCGCAGAGCTGGGCAAAAAGTGGTGGCACACATTCTTGGAATAAATCAGGTTCCTTGTGCATGATATTTTTTCTTTTCCCTTATTTATCTGGAAGGTTTTGTTCATAAACTAAACAACCTGCTACTGCTGGACAGAGTCAGTCTGACAAAAGGCCCTGCGTTGACTTTAGCAGCAAGAAACGCTGCCTCAACTAGACAGGAAGGAAAAAGGCTACTTCCACAAAGAGAAGAGAATACTTTGAGTTTGGCAGATAACCAGGGAATTGGGTGTAAGGCTCTTTTTAATAATAAAGAGACATCAAATTTGAGAAACTGTTATCTTCAGGCTGACAGCCATGGAGGAGATAAGAGTGGACTGCCCTGTCTCTTATCAGTTAGCACCTGATTTTAGGTGTGGACGCATCAGTCCCAGATGGGCTTGGCTGACAGTTACGCTTGCTACTGACCAGGCTTGAAGTGGCCTCATCTCTTCCCTTGTTTCGGTGTAGGTGTTCTTTTGTTTCTTTTAAAAGAATGGCCCTGCATCTTCTCCAGCCTGGAGAAAGTCAAGATGGGCATCGGGGGCCTGCGGACGACTCAGGATGTTGTGGGCCACAGTCTCTCCCAATACATTGGTCCCTCTGCCTCTCGGGACTGTGTTCCCACTTGGCTAGGCAGTGGGCCCTGAAGAGAAATGACAGCTTAACTGGGTCCTGACACCCAGACCTGTGTGCTTGGTAATTCAGGGACACAGTGTCCAAAAGCAATGGTCTTGTTTGTTCTGATTAGTGGAGCAACTACGCGTATTTTATTGGTTTCCTTGCCCAGGATACCATCCAGATGGAAAACCCTGAGCGCATTTCCGGGCTCTGCTCTCTCTGCCAGGGGACAGTATCCACACCTTCCTGTTTATGTGGCCCCTTCTTTAGAGTCCATGCCAGACTTTTCCAGAGGCCATTAACTTGCCCTGGGCTGTCAGCCTCTTGGTCTTCATTTCCCCTTCATTAAAGAAGGGTAACCTATATGGTACTTGAGGACTAGGAAGGGAGGTACATGGCACAAACTAAAAACCAGCCCAGTAATTACAACTGACTCAATCGCTGTTAAATAACAAGAAAAATCACCTACCACCTGAATGGGAGGCTCCTGGAGGCCACCGTGTGCTAACTCGCAGCCCTCGGCAATCTACCCAGAATAGGTGGCCGCCGGAGGGGGAGATGATGGTGAGTAAAGGCGCAGCTATTTGCTCATTTTCCCCTGGTAATCATGTCTCCCACCACAGGCAGCCCCCACCACAGAGTTCTGAAGTTTCAAAAGAGTAGAAAAGGATAAATCCAGGCCATTAAAAGAAAATAATCAAAGCTATTGAAAAGATAAAACAAATGAGTCTCACTAAAAAAGGCCGTCTGTGCAAGTAATAAGGTTGAAATGCTGATACTGATTTCCTAGCTGCACAGCATTCCTCACACATGTGGTTTGTGTATCCGCGTCCGGGTGGGTGGTCTGGTGAGAAGTGCTAAATGCAGCAAGATGGCTTAGTTTCTGAGCAGTGGAGGGGAGCTTTGGGACAGGCTCAGCGGTGGCATCGAAGGCCCCTGCAACATAAAGAGGCTTTCCTTTTGTTTTGTTCCAGGAGGGAAAGTTTTAACTTGGCCTATTCATTTAAATATGAGTCTCTATTCTGCACAGAATCAATCCAAAGGGTAGGAGTTTGTGTGTGTGTGTGTGTGTGTGTGTGTGTGTGTGTGTGTGTGTGTGCGCGCGCACGCGCGCGCATATGTGTGTTTTTTCTAAATCACCTCCTTGTCCCTCATCCCAGCCCTAGTGGGTGGGATGTATGGCATAGGATGTAATAACTCTCCATTTATTCTCCTTGACTCCCTGGATGATAGGCAACTATAAACATCTCTTTGAAAGAGATGTTGTTTTCAATAACACCTTAGTCTAGATACAACAGGAAAAACTCCTAAAAGCACAAATTATGAATATAGTCCACAAACAAAAGCCAGAGGGAGATGGACTCCCCCCAAAGGCACAAGTATACTAACCAGAATGCTCAATGAAGTCCAGCCAGTTCAAGGAGGGGAGATTTGTTGAGGGAATGTCTCCTGCTCAGGAGACATGAGATGAGGCCCATTGATGGCTTGTGACAGACATGAATCATTGCCAACTCTTGTCTTAAGATGGGTTGCTGCTTCATGAATATTCCTCAGAATTGCGGGTTTTATTTTGCCTGTCATTTGCTTGGGGGATAGATCATCGCTTTCCACATTTTATTGGTCTGTTTACAGGTTTATTGCCTGTCTGCCTCACTAGAGTAAAAGCCCATGAAGACGCGGACTCTGTCTTATTCACTGCTGACTCCCCAGGATCTAGAGCACCCACGTTTGCCCAACAAAAATGTGGGAGCATTTTGTGGAACGCTGATCTCTTTTGACATTTCATTAAAAATGATTTTATGTTTAAATACGTTTGGAAAAACTGCCTAGTATATGACCCTCTTGGAAATTCATGACATGCTCCTGTGTTAAATCTCTGTGAGACCATATGTTCTAACAACAATAACCAAACTTGTTTACTTAATGCAATATTTTCCAAGTTGTATATAACACAATGGTAATTACACAAGATGATAATAGATATTTTGCTTTTAAGTTCCTTGATCAAAATAGTGTTTAGAGTAGATTTCATTCTTCAAGGTTTGCAACATAAGTTGGGATGCTACAGGTTCAGAGGAGGGCTACATAGCTATTAATATGCCTGGAAACAGTTTTCTTGGTTAGGTGATCACTTATTGTCCAAACTAGGACACTTTTCAGAATGAAATGGGACACTATTAACTATTCAAGGACAACGTAAGTAAACCAGGGTTGTCTTTGGCAAACTAGATCCGAGGTCACCCATTTCCAAGGCACACAGTTTGGGAAATGCTGGACTGGAAATACAACCTCAGATTTCTCTGTCACTTAGGCATGTGTACATAAAAGGTGTCTGATTGGGCTCTTTATGGTGACAGGTAGGAGCAGGCCCCTAGGACCCAGGGTGTACAGGACGTTTCCAATGTTGCTGGAGATCCTTCATGGTTGAAGTCCCTGGGCCACCCCTCCCTTCCCCACCGCTGTGCCATGCTAGCCTATCATTTGAGTAATGAATAGGCCAGTATAGACGATCAGTTTTTCTACGATATATGCAAGGAGGACCCACTCCTTATATTGGGTCCCTAGTCCCTGCCCTGCTCCCAGAGCCTACTGCATGTTGAGGTTGGGTGGTTTCCCACACAGGATACCTGACACCTTTGCTGGAGATGCTACCTCTTCGTTGCCACCTGCAGAGCCACTCTGCCTGCTGCTGGAGCTGCCCACTCAGCAGGCTCTTTCGCTGTTGGAGCATGTTCTGGAATTTTGCTGCCCTCCTCTCTGTCTCCAGGACCTGCTACCTGATACCCTTTAATATTTTGGTGCTTCCAAGTTGCGCAGGCGCAATTCTTAGCACAAAACAAACATTCAAAAAATGTTGAGTGAATGGCTGTAAATAAACCTCTTGGCTTGCAAATGCGTTGCTACGTGGATGTCATTCTCGGCTGCCTCTTTCTCTAAAACTTTGTCTCTTCTTCTGCTGTTGCATCAAAGGCAGAATAGACACTGCCGTCAGAAAGGCGTGGTTTTGAATCCCAGCTCTGCCACTCCGAGCAGGGGAACCGAAGCTTTCCTGACCCCTGGTTTTCTTCCCTGTGAGATGGGATTAGCATGCACCTCTGTTTTAAAGGTGTTGTGGAGGGGAGATGTTTATAGAGCACTTAGCACACTGCCTGCTCTGTAGTAAGGAACTCGATAAATGGTGGTGACTTTACTTTTTAGTATGCAGTCTCTCGTTCAGCCTCAGTTGTCAGCCTATGGTGATGTGGCCAACACACTAACAGCCACGATCCCTGGCCAAACTCACAGGCATGTTCTTGCAAGGCAGCCATCAGCTACGTAACTGCTGCCTTTGAACTAGTTTCAGCCCATGGAAAGGAAAGGGAGCCAGAAGTAAACAGAGTTTTCAGGTCTCGCTCTGGCCTCAGAACAGAACACACTTCCATTGGATGAGCGCAGTTGCTGGAAGTAATGTTGGTGAAGCTCAGATTATAGATTCAAGACCCTTGCGAGTTCCTTGGTTTATCCCCTTACATGGCTACACACTTCCTAATCCTACACAACCATACAGTGACTGTCCTGGGTCAGAGAAGGGCAGGGGGAGAGCACACCCTTTCAGACTTGACTTCATGGTATCTGGAGGGGGAGGTTATCCAGTGTGATCATCATTGCCATCTTTACACATCTGTGGCTTACCACGTTGGTGAGGGGTGTTTGGGGAGGAGGCCATCCTCTTGAGAATATTGGCTATTTCACCTGAGTAAGCCCAGGTTGTGACCCTGGTTAGCCAGATGTTCTACTCACCATATAGATCTTAGAATGGTATTATGCATTTTTTTTTAAAGGCAGACATGTATATCGTGTAGAAATGGCCACTGTTATCTTACAATGCAAGCATTTCAGTAACTCATTTCAGCATTGTACTCTTAAAAACCACACCACGGTTTTTGTTTTGTTTTTTGAGAAAGAGAGAGAAACATTGATTTGTTGTTCCACTTATTTATGCATTCATTGGTTGATTCTTGTATGTCCCCTGATCGGGAATCGAACCTGCAACCTTGGCATATCAGGATGATGCTCCCACCAACTGAGCTACCAGGCCAAGGCCACAGCATGATTTTGATGGGATGTTATTGGCCACATCACTTTGTAGAGGACCCTGCTTTCACCATATAGACCTTTCACTGTGTTGAAATGCAGAGAAATGCCACTTTAGTCACTATTCTCTGTATCCTTTTTCCCCTTAAATATTATGTGATGTATTAATCTCCTAAGGCCACTGTAACAAATTACCACGAACTTAGTGGCTTAAAACAACACAGTTCTGGAGGTTAGAAGTCTGAAATCTGTCTCACTGGGCTAAAATCAATGTGTCAGCCGGGCTGTGCTCCTTCCAGAAGCTGCAGGGGAGAATCCCTTTCCTTGCCATTTCCAGCTTTGGGAGACTGCCCACACTCCTTGGCTCACGGCCCCTTCCCTCCATCTTCAAAGTTGGCAGCATAGCTTCTTAAAATCTCTCTCTGCCTTGACCAATGCCTCTCTCTTCCATCTTTTATGGACTTTTGCAATTATCTCAGGACCACCCAGATACTTCAGGATAATTTCCCCACGTCAACATCTTTAATCATAATCCTATTTGCCCCTTTGCCGTGTACGGTAATATAGGCACAGGTTTGAGGGATTAGGACGTGGCCACCTTTCGGGGGCCATTATTGTGCCTACCACAGATGGGGAGATGCTGTGTGAAGATGCCCATCCTTTTGGAAGTTTATGTAAGTCTATTTAATATCTGAGTAGAACTTATTTGCCCCACATTGAAAACAAAAGCAATTTTGCTACTGGTTCCAATTGTTCATGGTATCCTACTTACTGATGATGACTGTGGTGGTAATTTCTTCAGAAGTTGAAGAAACATTCACAGTAAGCCATCTTAAAAGGTTAGTTAAGGCTTTAGCTGTGGTGACGGAAATTCAATCAGCCACCAGATATTTATTGAGTGCCCACCATGTACCAGCCACGCCCCTAAGGAGCCTGTGAAAATGCAGTAGTTGTGGCTGCGGAATTTCCTTTCCATTTGGATGGGATGGAGATTCTTCCCTCCTGAGCAGCGATGTCTTCGTGTGGTTAGAGCTTTGTTGAAGTTATCTGGGAGTCCTTCCCTGGCAGGCAGGCTGAACGGCTGTTCTGGGCTCCCGGCCCTCTTATTCCCCTTGCTGAAGGCAAACTTTCTTAATCTGATCTGAGACATGAGCATTTTCAAGGGTTGCTCTGAATAAATATCTCTGAGCAATAAATAAAGCCATGCACAGGGAGCAGTCTGGGGCACCCACTGAACGAAGGAGCCGCCCTGCAGTGTCTGCCAGAGAGTCCGCAGCGTTGCTCCTTGCTGCGCGGGTTTGTTGAAAAAGATGAGAAACCCCATGACCTCGGTCTCATCATATACCATCTGACTCAGTGGTTCCGTGTGCTCAGCTGTGGTTTGGGCTCAGCCCAATCACCTAGGGGGCTTTTATAAGCTGCTCTTCCAGAGGTTCTGAGTCGATTCTTCTGCAGGGGCCTGGGATATTGCTATTTTCAAGTGCTCCCCTGATTATTCTAATGTGAATAATATTTCATACCGGGGCGAGGTATGAAAAATAAAGTCCTGGTTCCCACTGCCAGAGATTTTGATTCAGTAAGCCTAGCGCTGGGGTACGAATCCCGATTGTTCAAGTTCCTCAGGTGTTCTAATGTGCAGCCAGGTTTGGGGGGCTGCTGTCCTAGCAACAAGCTCTCAGCTATTAGGGTTCTGTTTCCCAGGGGTCCCTGATGCTAGCCAGGGACTTATTACCAATACAGATTCCTGGGGTCCACCTCTATCCCAGGCTTCCTGACAGGGGCAGTGTCCAGAGAGATGCAGGTTTAACATGAGCTCCAGGTTCTTACCAGGGAATTGCAGGGAGCCCTGATGGCTAATGAGGATCCTGACTCAAAGCCCTTACAGTTGGGCCTTGACTTACATAGAGCAATCTAGCCCAGGAATCCTCTGTCGGTCCAGGCATTTGGCCAATACTCCTGGGGCTGGGTTAGTGGTGTCTGAAGGACACGTGTAAGGAAGCTGTACTAGGTGTCATGCTGGTGGCATGGAATACTTCCGTCCCCGAGTATTTCTATTCAGACTTTGTGGGTGTTGATAGCCACCTGGAAAGTGATGTGTAGATCTGTTAGGTTATCGATAAGAAAGGGGGAGGTTTGTTGTAAAGCACTGTGCATAGGGAAGACGAAAGTCAGATGCAAATCCAGCTGAATAAAAATAAATAAGAAGTACTTAAGAATGCACCAATCGAATTTTCTGTGATGGAGACAACATGTTGGCAGTGAAAGTTTTTGTCAGTTCTAATTCCACAATCTCATACCAAGTATACATTTTTGAGGTTTCTTTTACATAATCAAATTTGTTAGCAATTCCAGTATAGAAAATAACAGTTTATTCTTACTGTTTTAGTTTTGCTTTTCAATGAATGCATTCTTTTCTCATGTCTGTACCCTGTAACCAAGGTCAAAATTTGTTTCCCTGGAATTATGTAGCCTTCTTGTGTGGTGGCATATAGTAGCTTTGTTAGCCTGAATTTTTGTACAATCATCCAAGCCCTCCTTACAGGTGATTTTCCAGCATATTTACATAATCAAATCATCAATCCACTGATCACATCCTCACACCTAACCAATTTAGGAAAACTCAATGTGATTTGCCCTGCAAGGAATCTCCACAGTCTTGATTGATTGCAGAGATTTCCCTTTACGTTTTGAATGTATTTTCTTCTGTAGACCAAAAATGATGGTTATTTCCAGTAAGTCGACTAAGCAGGAATATAATTTTTTATGTCATTTAATGTTCATAGGATTCAATGCCTTTTCTCCAAGACTCATTATTGATCTTGCTTTGAAATCCCTCGTGACAATAAGCCTATTGTATGGGAACAAATTTTTGATAAGTTGTCTAAATCATCTAATATTTTCTCTTTTCAAGATATGTCATTCATGTGAAGGTGCCACTGATTTAGAGATAAATTAAAAGGATTATCAAATATCTCCACCTGAGTGTTACACCGCATAAGAAAGACGTTTTCTCTAACAAAGTGTAATCACTACCTTCCTCCCTGAGCATTCCACCCCTTGAGTGATTCCTACGTTGATTTAATTCTTGATCAGCCTGTCAGTTTCAGTTGGTAGCAAATGGGGAGGAAGGCTGATTTCCTGAAGGACATAAAAATTAGATATTGATTTTTTTTATCCACTCGCCTTTCAGTTGATTTGATTATTGGTGAATATAACTAATATGTAGGATTGAAACCTAAATAATGTGACAAATCTTGTGAAAGCCATTTTCTTGCTTTAAGGGAGTTTTTTTTTTTTTTTCCTGAACTAAAGTAGAAGGGGTAGGCAAATTAATAGTTCTTGGGCTTTTCTTGCTTGTCTATGGGCAAACGTAGAGTGAAACATAATCCTCTGTTGTGACAAATTTACCTGTAGTGTGTAGGCTTTGCTTTTCCATCCTCCTGTGTGGCTTTTGATTTTGTGTGCCACTGACCTTCCTAAATACAAGTCTTTTCATTGTAAGCTGCCTATTATTTCAATAGCATGGTATACATTATAGTTAAACCAATAAATAACTGTTTATCCTCCTGGCAGGCCCATCCCATGGTTATTCTTTCATTAGTTGTTGACTGAAGTGATTTTCCAGACTATGAATGAGCAGGAATTCACTGGGGTGGGATCTGTGCTCCAAAGCCAAGGTGGTTGTTTTCCAACCACTAAAAGCAACCAACTTGGCTGGGGATGCCAAGTTGAAGAAGAGGCCTTACATAGAGCTTGGAATGAGAGGAGGTGCTAGACAAGAAGATAAAGGTTGCAGAGCATGAGATATGTGGTGTGAGAGAGTCACTGGAGGAGGCATAGGGGTCTGAGTGGAGTCCCACAGAGCACCAAGAAGGCATGTAACCGAGCCTGTACAGGAAGGCATTCTAAGGAAAGGAAACAGTATGAACAAAGGGGAAATATAGAGCATCTCAGTCAACTACATCTTTGAGTTTGGTATGACTCAAAGATAGAATGCAGATAGGGGGGATGCAGGGTGTAAAACTAGAGAAGTTAGCTAAGTCCAGGTAGTCATTGTTGTCAGACTTAGAAATGTGGGCTTTATCCACTGGGTAAATGGTCAGCATAATAAATGGGAGTAGCATGAACAATTTACATTCTTAAGTAGGGTCTCATACTCCTCCCCTCCACAAGGCGTACACTGTAAGTGCCCTCTGACTCCAAGCTGCCGTGCTCTCATGACACTTTTAGCATGAACCTCAGTTACATGCATCTCACAGTATTCTCATTATTTTTGTATCAGTTACCTACTGCTGTGTAACAAATCACCCCAATAGTTAGCAGCTTAAAACAGCGTATTTATTGTCTTACAGTTGCTGTGGCACATAGGCAGGGCTTAGCAGGGTCTTCTGCTCAGGGTCTTTCACAAGGCTGTACTCAAGTGTTTCCAAGTTCATTTAGTAGTTGCTGTGAGGAGTCAATTCTTCATTGACTGTTGGATTGAGGCCTCAGTTTCTTGCTGGCTTTGGCTGGAAGACACCATTAGTTTGTTGCTACATGGGCTTTTCCAACTGACAGCTTATTTATTAAAGGCAAGATAGAGTCAGCTAGCAAGATGGAAGCCATTGGTCTTTCATAATCTAATCATGGTGGTGACTTTTTCCATATTCTCTTCATTAGAAGCAAGTCACTAGGTCCAGCCCAGACTTCAGGAGAGGTTACCTCTGTTATCATGTCAACAGTAGGAATCTGGACATGCCACCTGGGTGATTCCTCAGTTGGAGGGCCAGCCTTCCTCTCAGATGGAGCTTGGTGGTTGGATAAGAAGCAATAATGTTTCTTGGAGGCACTTCCTGATATCCCAGATCTTAGAGCAGACTCAAGGAGGCAGGAGAAGGCATTTTGTTCCTTGGCTGGGCTGCATCCTCCTCTCCTAAAGGGAAATGTGGCAGCGTTCCAAGGCCCACATATGGGGAGAGGAGAAAGAGTTGATATATATTAGAAAGAGTCAGCTTGGATTTCTGTAGGCTGCCTGTTTATGCTTCACCAGTTCAACTTTCTGGTTTGTAAATCATGGCCATTTGTCTTTCCCTATGGGAAGTTTTTAGTGGTTGGAAAGCAACCACCTCTGACTTGGTTTTGGATCACAGATCCCACCCCAGTTAATTCCTGTGCAGCACTAACAGGGCCGGCTCTCCTCCAGGTTTCTCTCTTGTAGTTGAGGGTATTCCATTCCACTAGTTATATGTTTTGGTTTTTTAAATGTTTCATCGGGATTATGACTGTCTTTCCAGTGTGACTGACTCCCAAGCCTCACCCACATTTCTAAGATGGTGCCAGTCTTTGCATGGATGTGTATGTAATTGGCTGGTCCAGACAAGGTGGCCAGTATCCACATCTGCTCCTAGAAAAAACTAACATTTCTTTTCCAGATTTATTTACTTATTTATTTATTAAACATCTATTGAATTCCTCTTGAATGTCAATTTCAGTGTTAGTCTGGGAGAATAAACCACAGTATCAGCCCTGTAGGAGCTTATAGACTCTAGAACAGGCGTCCTCAAACTACGGCCCACGGGCCACATGCGGGTATTTTTGCCGTTTTGTTTTTTTTACTTCAAAATAAGATATGTGCAGTGTGCATAGGAAGTTGTTCATAGTTTTTTTTAAACTATAGTCCGGCCCTCCAACAGTCTGAGGGACAGTGAACTGGCCCCCTGTTTAAAAAGTTTGAGGACCCCTGCTCTAGAATATTTTGAGGTTGGCCTGTCTCATGTTATATAATCTTGCCCTTTCACAAAAGTGCCATCTAGTAAATGGTTTCAAAATATTTACAGGTAACAATACCACCAACAACAAATTGTTCCTCAAAATGTTGAAAAATTTATGTGATCTCCTCTTCACTCTACTTTAAACCTATGGTGTATATTTAAGGAAGGACTGAATTGGGTCCATGCCAAGGGCAAGGAGAAGAGAACCTACCAGGTAAGTGAGTTTGGAGGAAGTATGCGAGTACACAATAGGTTCCAGACCCAGCCTCCCCACTGATTTCTTGTTCTTCATCTTCCATCTCTGCTTCCCTTTTTGGATGAGACTAGTAAAAATGTCGCCCACAAAGGCATTTTGAGATTGGAGAGGAGTGTTAATGAGCCCTCAGTACTATTTATATAATTCCGCCATTTATCGGCTCTATGACCTTAGACAAGTTGATTAGCCTCCCTAAGCCAGTTTCTCAACTGTAAAATGGGGGTAAGAAGAATACCTTAATTCATTTCTTTATTCAAGAATGTTTTATTGAGATCACTGTTCTAGACAGTGGGAATTCAGAAGTGAACAAAATGAAGCCCGGCCCCCGTGCAGCTACCTTCTAGTTGGGGGGCCACTAAGCATGTAGGAGGTTGGGGTTGAGGTGGAATGGAGAAGATGTAAGCAGAGCAGGAAAGATCGGTGGAGGTGGGGTGCTGTGTATATTGCATGGTGAGGAAGGTCCCAATGAGAAGGGCCCAGGGAGAGTAAAGGGGACAAGTGGTGTGACTGTCAGGGGAGGGAGGGAGCATCACAGGGGGAGGAGCAGCACTCAGACCAACACAGCTGGAGAGGAGAAACTGAGGGGAAGCTATGCAGGAAACACGAGCAGATCACGGGGGCCCCACTATAGCTTGTAGCAAGACGTGGCTTTCCTTTGATTCAGATAAGTGTCATCATCTGACTGCTGTTTTAAGTATTCTGGAGTTTGGGGTGGATTAAATGAGTTAATGCAAGAAAATCAGCACAATGCCTATAACATGGGAAAAATAATACGTGGCCCCGACTGGGTGCCTCAGTTGTTTGGAGCATCGTCCCGTATACCAAAAGTTTGCCATTTCGATCCCCAGTTGGGGCCAGTATGGGAGGCAACCGATGGATGATCTCTCTCTCTCTCTCTCTCTCTAAAATCAATAAATATATACTCCGGTGAGGATTAAAACAATAACAAACCATAAATGTTATTTCCAGGGAAAAGGGTACTCTGATCACAAAGCATCAAGCCTTTAGAAACATATTTGCAAAGTTCTGTGTCATCCAGATGAATGGCTTTAGGGCCTAAGAAACTGGGATTTTTCTAAAGGATGTTCCCTCCATACCAGTGGGGTTTACCCCCTCAGGGGGGTAGACAGGGGCATTCATGGTAGAGAAGACTTAGCTGTCGAGAGTTTAGTGGCTCAAAATGATAGTTGTGTTTAAGGATGCCTTTGGAGCAGCTCAGAGCACGCCCACAGAAGACTGAGGTTGTCCCATGTGCATTTTTGCTAACGGCTTTGTAGAGACTGGATTTATTACCTGCCACTCATCTGCTAACCCCATAGACACCCGGAAAAGCCACGCTGATTCCAATGGCACGGAAGCACGAGAAAGCCAACCTGAGGCTGAAGCAGGGAGAGGCAGACAGGGCCGCGATGACGGGAGGGGTGAATGCTCTGCCTCATTTAGTGTCAACACTGAACCAGAATGTAAAAATGAGTATGTACTGAGAAACAGCAAATTAGAGCTTGCTCGAGAGGTTTGCTGAGAATAAGTGCTTTTTAGTGGATTAGCCTATAACTGGAAATTGAAAATGAATACTTAGAAAGAATTGATCCCAGAGAAGGGCAACCTAGCCGCTCACCTCCGGCCTGAGAGGAGCCGCCGGGAGCTGGGGAGGGGAGGGCTCCGGTTTGCAGTGTTAGTGAATTTTAAAGGCAGAGGATGAAGTGAGACTTGGAAACTCGCTCCTGCCGTAAGTGAACACCCAGAGGTGCTCGTGAAAGGGAGGCCGAGAAAACCATGGCCCCAGGGCCCACTGCGTGCCTTGATGCAGGAGTTTGTGTGAATCCTAGGAAGTCAGGCAATGGGGCTCCTCTTCTCTGTGTGGAGAATAAAATGATCCACAAGCCATCGGAGAGCCAAGTTCTTTCCAGGCCATTTTGCTTCCTATAACAACCTTCACTTTGGCGGTGGTCGGACAGACCTGGGTGTTTCAGCAGATGCGCAGTGTCTGAAAGTTGAAGCAAGCCAGCCAGGCACTATCTGTCACCCGTTCTTCACGTCTCCCGTCCTGTCCTCACTCCTGCAGCTTCCCCTCACGCCTCCCTTTTTCCCTGTCACATGTTGTTCTCTTTCACTGGCTCTCCCCCTGCCACCCTATTGTGCCAGATTTCTCTTCCTTAATCACCTCTACGAAGTGTGCGAGGCAGTGAGTGATGTGTGTACAGTCAGTGATCGGTCCACACGCTGGTTGTTGCCATAGCGTTACTTCAGCAGAGAAGAGGACAAGGCTTGTGTGTCTGCCCGGGGGGAGCAGGACGGCCTCCTGACGGGGTCTGAGTGTGGGACAAGAGGTTGATAGTTACGTCGAAAGCAGGAATGTGCCCTCCAAGCTTTGGGAGGTTTAGAGCAGGCTATTTATAATCCATCAGGGGATTAAAAAGAAAATAGGCAGGTTGTGGGATATTGCCATAGATCACCTCGACAAGATGAAAAGATAGAGCTGCTCAGGAAATGTGTTTACAGATAAGAGGCGAGTTTAAAACACTGGGCCACGATCACGGGGACTGTGACTGATTGCACCTACTAAATAATGTATAAATGAATGTTATTCAGCAACTACGGATATTGACTGGCCAAACAACAGTGGACGAATGGAGGCACACGCAGGAGCCTTAGCAATGAGTCTCTGCAGGCCAGCCCCTGCTCAGGGCGCTCGTGGCCCTGCCCTCCCTCTTGCCTCTAACTACTCTACTTTCAGCTCATTTCGGGGGGAGTCCACTCTTTACTCATTTGTTCATTCATTTACTGCCACGCATTTGAGTACCTACTCTGTGTCGGATTGGATACTTTTAGAAGAAAAGGTGCAGCCTCAGCCCTGAAGGGCCTCATGGGAGGGAGAGGGGAAACAAGCCCAGCTAAGGAAAATAAATAAGGAAATGTGTACAGATCTAGACGAAAGGTCCTGAAAACCTAGGAGGCATACCTCAGTCTGGCAAGTATCTCAGCACGAGGACCTGGTGTTTTTACTCTGGGTTAAAGGAGCCTTGAGCTATTCCTGAATGATGGAGGCTTCCCCCTTGCCCCTTTCATAATCAGGATGAACTGTAAGTATAAGAGATGGTATCCATTCAAAGTTCATTGAGAAACTAGAGTGGGCCTGAAATGAACCCAACCCTGACCTTTTATTCTCCCAGCCCACATAAGCATTTAAAAAAAAATTCCTTGAAATATGGTAAAAAGACCCAAGCGGGCCAGACAATTGACAGCTTGTTTCTTATTTGTTCGATGGAAAGAGTGAGAACATGGCGAACGTGGGAGTGGATTTTTCTGACGTGGAAAAAAACATTGTTGATGAACAAGGCTGTACTTGCATTAGAGTTAGGTTAGACAATTCAGATTGCTTATATGAGTTAATATTTTAAGGCCATTAAATATAAAAATAGTAGGTAGTATTTGGAAGATGACAAGGACAACTGTATCCCACAGTTAGACACACCCTCCCCCTTTGGGAAGGAACTCGGAGCCACTAACTTTCAATGTTAAGGGAAATTCTTGGAAACCTCTCAGAATAATTTCATGAAGAACAGCTGGTATGTTTTAGTTTCATTAAAAATGCCAGGCTTCCATTTGACAAATCTTCAAATTTCCATTAAGGACACTAGAGATGGCTAATTATTAAGTGGTGTCAAGGAGGGAATATAGGGGCTGCATATAATTAGGTTGGGAGTTGGTTATAAATGCTTATCTCTAAAACAATGAGCAGTAATTAGCTGAAATATTAAGAAGCCTAGCAAATATATATTTTTTAAATACCACCACCACCACCACCCCACCCCAGCACAATTAAATCAGAATCTTGAGTGGTGAGCCACCAGGCACCAGCAATTTTTAAAAACATCTCAGTTGATTCTAATATGCAACTGGGACCGAACACCACAGCTCTAGGGGGTTGCTAAACTTGGACATGGAGAGACTATGTGGCCCAGTCACCAAGATACAACATGATTTATTAAGGTGATAGTTGTAAATGTTACTCAGGGTAGAAAAAAAATGGGATTGGGTTACTCTAAATGTGTTAGAGCAAGGTCCCCAGATGTCATCAATCATCCTTTGGCCACTATGGTTGGGTTAGAGCAAACAGGGTGCCGTGGGATGCTGAAGAGTAGAGGGCGTGATCAACCACCGGTACACTAGGCCTTTCTTAGTTTCTGTTTGAAAATCCAAAGCTGCTTTCCTCCCATAAAGGCACTTGACGAGAGTGGAAAGGAGATTTGGAGAGAAAGCCTGAGTGAGAGAGATGTTTACCAAGTTGAAGCCAAGTATCATGTCTGGTGCATGTGAAAACCTAACACGGGAAATCTCTAGCATATGGCAGAACTAGTTCCTGCGAGAGGGCATGAGAGAGAAGCATAAGCATGAGCAAAGACTTCGAGCCCATGGCTTTGATCATTCAAGTCCCTCTCTATGGAATGTAAGTACAGTGACTGTGATGGTTAATTTAACGAGTCCACGTGACTAGGCTAAGTGACGCCCAGTTAGCTGGTAAAACATTATTTCTGGGTATGTCTGTGGGAGTACTTCCGGAAGAGACTGGCATTTGTATCAGTAGACTGAGTACAGAGGTCTACCGTTACCAATGTGGTGGGCATCACCTGATCCAGTGCGGCCCAGAAGAGAACATAAAGTCAGAAGAAGGCCAAATTCTCTCTTATTGAGCTAGGGCCTCCATCTTCTCCTGTCCTTGGACATTGGACATCGGAGCTCCTGCATCTCAGGCCTTTGGACTCAGACCTAATTATACCATGGGCTTTCCTGGTTCTCCAGCTTGAACACAACACATCTCAGCCTCCATAATCATGTTAGCCAATATCCTGAATAAATCTCCTCTTAATGTCTATATATATCCTATTGAAAAACACTGATTAGTTCAGTGACCATCCTGGATTGTCCAGAGTGGCTTAGATAGTGGCTCCATAATCACTGTTTTGCATCAATGTCCAGTGTTTTGAAATCCCAGCGCTTAATGCCCAGTAAATGTACATTCATGTTTGTTGATCTGAACTGATGGCCACTACCCCCTCCAAATTGCCTCTCATACACAGAACCAAACTCCAGCCACTGAAGACCATAACTACCCAATGAGCAGAGGCAGGGACACCCCTGGGATGAAGATCCATTTCTATGAGTCCCCCTGGGTGTGCAATGTGGGAACTGGCTTATTTCTGACATATACCATTGCCACCTTCCCTTCCGACAGCCCGGCTCTATGTCCCCTTTTCCACCCCCAGGCTTCTTGGGTCCCACACCTGTATCTCGTAGTACTGATCTAGCTTTGGATTTCCGATTCCATGTGGGCAATGACATCCGCTTTGGGATCCACACATCTGCCCCTGGCAGTACTAGATCTCCACTCCAGAGCCATCATTGTCTAGTTGTCTTGCCACCATCCTCAGGGACACAGCACCTTGTCAGAGCACTCATGTGCATTGTTCATCTGGAAGAAAGGCTACATTATTCACCCACATATTTTGCTCAAGAAAAGCAACTGTTTTAAGCCAAGCCAGTAGCTCTCAGCCCTGGCTGCACTCATGTCTGGAACCCACACTTTGAGATTTCCTCAGCTTAAACTTTTGTCTCTGTCTTGAAATCACATGAGGAGTATTTGTGCATTTCAGGTGGGATCATTAGCTCACACAAAAGTCATCAGGGAGGGGGTCACCCAACTCCTAGAGGGCAAAGGTGACTCAGGTGACTGCATAGACCCCTTGCAGGGAGCCTCAGACACTCAAGAGTCACAGGAGACTGGGGTGGGATTCCAGGTCCCAATGTTCTCTGTTTTCAGAGGAATCTCTCCTAAACATGAGGGTCCTCTGCTGGCAGTTCGGATTCTCTGTGAAGGCAAAGGATTCAGTTCAGCCAAGGAGAGCCAATCGCTGGAAGAAGAAGCGATTGTCAGACGAAGACAGCTACTGTTGCTCTCTGTTTCTCTAACTTTCAGAAGTGTAGCCCAGACAGTTAAAGTCTCCAACCATTTAAATCACTTCTATCCCATTTAATTTCACAAAGAATCTGGGGTGCCTAAACTCTAAGTAAATTTAAGCTTTAAATGACCATATTCAAAATATGAGATCACATATTTTGGAGAGGAGCAATTTTTTTATTCTAATTAAGATGCAGGCCTGGCTCATTTTGGGTTACAGATCTCCAGAGTTTCAACGTCTCTTTGCTTGGCTCAACATGTCGGTTTTCTTCTATATGGAACATCTTGGCTGGTGAAAGTCTGAACTGAAAATGCACAAGTATCTGTTAAGACAATCCTGTTAACCTGTTGTTACCTGCCAATTACATTGTTCCTTGTTTTAGAAATCCAGTTGAAAGAGACATGCTAAGAACTCCATTAGGAGTAGCCAGTATGGGTTTTTATAAGTATGGGTAGGGAATCTGCCTACAGCAAGTAGCACCAGTGCTGGCATGCTCAGAAAATTCCAACTGGAGGTGGGAGTAAGTGGCACTTGGCAAAGTTGTCCTCTTGTCCTTATTGCCTAGTCTCAATTAAAAAATGTATTGTGTGTATATATTTTTTGGGGAGAGACATTATGGTGAGATTTTCAAAGACAGTTTCCCCGGAGCCTTCTCTTCATCACCTCAATTTCCTCTTGGGTTGAGGCTAACATTTGATGGTGTGGTAGCTGGTGGGAGAAGACTTCACCCCTCTGGAGCCGAACAGTCTTCAAGACTGAACCAACTGCTGGCCCTTCCAACAAAATCTTCTGAAGCTTAGCCACAGTTCAGCCAGTTCTCTCTGCCTTCTGATCCAGTGTGAGATGAGAACTAGAAACCATGAAGCATGTCCAAACTTCTTCCCATTGTGCAGTGAGGTGGAAAAAATCTGCCCCCACTTCCTTTAATATGCAGACAGAGAGAGATAGAGAGAGGTAGACATAGACACAGGCACAGGCACAGACACAGCCACAAACACAAACACAGCCATAGACACAGACACAACCATAGACACAGACACAGCCATAGACACAGACACAGCCATAGACACAGACACAGACACAGACACAGACAGACACAGACACAGACACAGACACAGACACAGACACAGACACAGACACAGACGCAGCCATAGACACAGACACAGACACAGACACAGACACAGACACAGACACAGACACAGCCATAGACACAGACACAGACACAGACACAGACACAGACACAGACACAGACACAGACACAGACACAGCCATAGACACAGACACAGCCATAGACACAGACACAGACACAGACACAGACACAGACACAGCCATAGACACAGACACAGACACAGCCATAGACACAGCCATAGACACAGGCACAGACACAGACACAGACACAGACACAGCCATAGACACAGCCACAGACACAGACACAGCCATAGACACAGACACAGACACAGACACAGACACAGACACAGCCATAGACACAGACACAGACAGTGATAGAGAGCCCTTTGTCACTCTGATGGACTCTAAGCTTGGTGAGAGCAGTTCGCAGACAAGCCTGTGAGCTGTTATATCCAAATCCCTAGTCAGTGTTTGGCTCAAATTAATAATTGATCTCAATATTAAATTTTCTCTTTGTCCACAGTTGTCAAATTCAGAAGTGTCTTAAGAAGCTTCAAAGCACTGAATGAATATAGGTTGCCCTAAAGTGAACAAAGAAAAACAGCATTGCTTTGAAAGACCCATTTAGCACCCTGGTTATCACAAGTGCTCATTAGGGTTTTCTTTCTTCTTGAAGGTGTGCATTTGGCTGAGAGTGTGTAAGTGGGCTGTGAGCCTCGCCAAATGCCTTCTCTCTTCTGTACTTGAAACCCTATTCTCCCAAGCTGAAGAGTAGATGACTACAGGGAAAATGTGACTCATGGCAAGTGTTGTTATTAAATCACCTTGAGTGTCTCTTGTAAAAGATAACTCCCTGCATTGTGGAAATGTCTTTGACAAGAGCAGATTAGGGTGAAATTGCTATTACCTTGACATAAAGGAATGAATTAACTTTCCAACTTGCACTTTTGCAAGGCACGGCTTCAAGCCGCTTGGAATATAAACATAGAATGCACTCACAATAGCTCGGGGCACTTGAAAATTCAAAAGATGGGCAAAGAGCCCCAGATGCTCGCAGCTTCAGAGGTATCCTCACCGCAGAGGGAGTGCCTGCCTGGGCAGAAACCGCCCACGGTTGGCAGTGCCTGCCCCTGTGTCGGCAGGGCTTAGGGGCAGCCAGGACCCGTGCCTGCAGGAGCTGGGGCATGCAGGGCACGGCTGCAGGAAGCAGGGAAATGCTCTTCCAAGACAACTTCCCAAACTGCCGCTTCACTGATTCGGCCGGTATTGTGGCACACTTCCCATGTGTTTGGGCCGTGAGTTAAGGCAGCCAGCCTTGGCTGTCGGGGACTTAGGGAAGTCAGACATGAAACAAATCGAGTGGGCATGACCTCAGCCCATGATTCATGTGTAAAAATACACACTTGCGTTTATTTTCTTGAACTCAAAGTGGACTCTAAGCTCGCATCCTGCCAGGGCAGCAGGAAATTCCAACTCCTGGGTCTGCACTGGAAGCCCAGGACTTGCGTGTGGATTCGGAAAACACAGGGCCTCTTGCTTCTAGTCCAGCGTAGCTGCTGCTGGCGGCCCTGCTCTAAGGCCTTAGATGGGCAAGGAGGCCTCTCCACGCCACTGTGGGCATGCACATCTTTTCCAGAGCTGGGGGCGACCACGACCAGGTGACAGCTTCCCCAGCTGCACCCCTGGGCATCCCTCCCAGGTCTTCCCTCAGCTCCTGGGTGCTGCCACACTGGGGCTGCACTCTGAGACACAGACAGGGTCTGCCCTGCACGGGGCGGGGGACGTCAGCAGGACACGGCCTGAGCCACCCTCAGGTGGTGGGCAAGTGGCTCCTGTCCAATTTTGGACATATTTTATACTCTCCTCTAACATCTTTTTATGTTTTTAAAAGAAGTCATGTCAAGAGAGGACTTACACTTGTTTAAAAGACTGAATTTTTGGAAAATGTGCTTGGGGCAACTATTCTACTGCACGTGGCTACCCTTCTGTCCAGGGTCCACCAAGCTGCGCATCTGCCCGCAGCCACCCACCCTCCCGGCTTCCAAGAGCCACCCTCTCCCCGCCCAGAGGTCCGACCCTCCCTTAGAGTTTCCATGAGGAGCATCGCACCATCTCCCTTCTATTTTCCTCTGGAAAAGTCCCCACAGCAAAGGAATAGAAAGCCTGGAATGTGCTCCAAATGAAGAAATGAAAAAATAAAGGAAGATCACTCATAAGTGAATAGTTCCATGGGCTACCCCACCAGCCCCCCCCCCCAGCCCCCCCCCCCCCCCCCCCCGCCCAAACTGCACGAGGCTAATGAAAGCATAACCCCAGGCAGGCGCACAGGAAGGCTGGTCTGAGGGAGAAGGCCTCTTCAGAGACTCATGACTGGGATGAGACTTCAAGGATAAAAGAGGAGTTCACCAGGGGAAGTTTGGATGTTTAAAGGCCTGGTACAGAGCGAGAGGGAGTGAGCAGAAGGAGCGAGCAGAGGGAGTGAGCAGACTGGTTGGAGAAGAAAATGCCCAAGGGCAGGAGGAGAGACAGGAAATAGCAATGGTGACCCAGTGGTGGTTGAGTCTTATAGAATGGCTTCCCCTCAAGTGGTTGCTTTGTAAAGGGGGTGTCTGCTGGGGGGCAGTACAGATAGAGGAGAGAAGGAATTGGTGTGGAACCAGTTACTGAGGGGAAGTAACTTCAGCTCCTGTAACAACCCCGTGTGCAAGCCCGGAAGAATGGGGCTGGAGCTGGTGATCTGGAGGCAGCGAGCTACTTACAGTAAAGCCCGAGTCTCAGCTCCCCCAGGTGTGAAGTTAGGACAGTGAGCCCTGCCTCCAGGTTGTCCTGAGGCTGGTGCCCAGCAAGAGCGCCAACCTGAGTGGGCTCGTCCTCACGCCACGCGCTTTCCTTTCCTGCTCTCTCTGGGTGGCAGGGGCCTCCCCTGCAGGCTCTGGTCTCAGCTACATCCCTGGCCGGCGGAGGCCTTGGTCCGCGCTTCGAGGATGGAGCAGGAGGAGGCCCAGCTATTTCTCCCCTCCCTCCCGCATCCTCCCCAGCTCCAGCTGCCTCAGGGCAGAGCTGCCTTGGCTCTGGCTTCCCCTTAGAGAGTGATCACTTTGTCCCTCCACTTTCAGTAGCTTTCTGCTTTTGCTAATCTCTAGGTTGTTCGAAGGTGCCTGTTTGGCATCTCGGCCTTTCCTATAACCTGCGTCACCACCGAATCCCCTCTGTTTTAACTCTGAGGGGTTTGTTTCCCTCAGTGAATGGACAGTAAGCAACACAGTGAATGGCAGTAGTTCTCATCCCGAGACAGCTACAATGGGTTCAACCATGTTCCCCAAAAGACACGTTGATGTCCTAACCCCCCACCCCATACCTGTGAATGTGACCTGCTTTGGAAATAGGATCTTTGTGGGTGTAATCAAGTTAAGATAAGGGGATTAGGTGGGCCCTAAGCCAATGACTGGTGTCCTTCTAAGAAGAGGGAATTTTGGACACAGACACACACAGGGGAATGCCCGTTGTGGAGAGCGGCCACAGTGTTTGGACAGGTTCAAGCCTCGGGCTAAGGAGAGGGCACAGTCCTCTCATGGCCACGTGCAAGTCCCAGCTTGGAGGGCAGAGCCCTCCCAGCACAATTATAGCCAACAGCTATAGTTGAAAGCTTGAACCTATGGTCCGAACACGTGGCCCCACGTGCCTGAGTGATGTGGGCTTGGTAGAGTTCAGGTGCATGTAATTGAGTAGCATCAAAACTCATGAGAATGTTGTAAACATCTTGACCAAGCCCTTCCTTTGCCTCATGGCATCTGGCTATAAAATAAAGACACGGTTTGTAGTCTGTGGCGCTGTCGCTAGCTCTCCATCAGAGAGGACAGCGTCCCACCGAGACCCAGCTTTCATTCTCTTGTCTGTTTTTTTCCCCTCAATCCTTCACTGCCCCCACTCAGGTTCACCCTTGGCCATGCTGACGCGGCACACCCCGCGATGAAAGAGGTCCACGGGGGGACACCAGGGGGAGGAGAGGCAGAGACTGTGGTGGTGCAGCTGCGAGCCATGCATGCCAAGCACCGACGGCCCCCGGCCGGAGCTAGGGAGAGGCAAGGGGGGAGGCTCCCCCTCACAGGCTGCAGAAAGAGCATGGCTCTGCAGACGCCGGCCTCAGACTTCCAGCCTCCAAGATCGGGAGACACTAAATCTCTGCTGCTGTAAGCCACCCAGTGTGGAGCACTTCGTTATGACAGCCTTGGGGAACAAAAAGGACAGCCAGGGCAGGTTCTTGGGGAAGCCCAGTGGTCTAGCTCTCCTTCCAGCTCTCCACACCCTTAAGCGGCCCTAACGCCACTGCTCACCGAACAGACACGCTGTCCCCTGGCTCACCGGGGTAGAGTGAATCTGGGAAGCAGTCTTATCTTTAGGGAGAGGTGTCAGAGCTGCTCTCTGACCGGATGGCAGTTGTTTGGTCTGCCCCCTGGTCCTCTGTTCCTATCAAGGGGAGGTAGGCATTTACCCTGTTTTCAGTGTCTGTATTGGTTTGGTTGTTTTCCTTGGAAAGCCCCAGACACTAAATTCATCCAGCCTCTGGAAAAGCAAAAAGGGGCAGAGGACCTGAAGTCTAAGGACCCAGAGACGTCGGACAAAATACAGACACGAATGTGACTGCATCTCTGGAAGGGATTGGAACCGGAAACTGAAAGCCCTCTGGGCCTCGCTCTTCCCTCTTTCTGTTACAGGTTGTTCGTCTAATCTGCAGCTCCCATATGTAACATACTTCCAGCCACATAGAGACCGACTTCCTTCTCTTTTAGTTCAAGTCCCATAGTTACAAAGAAGAAAATCTGATTGGCTCAGCTTGTGTCAGGTGTCCCCACCTTACCCAAATGGCTGTGTTCCAGGGGTGGGAGCACACGCCAGCAGGTCAGGGGAATTGTCTAGTGCTGAAGGGATGGGCAGGTGTTTACTGCAAGGTCCACATGCCCAGGGAGAAAGGTGTGTTTTGGGTTGGATGCCCCTGGGCTGAGGCAGGGATATGAGATGTGGCTGGAGGCCAAGCTCCGGCTCTTGCCTCACAGTAGGGGCTCTCGGGACCTCAGCTGGCTCTCACCGGACGTGCAACACAAAAAGAGTGACGGGAGAATTCACTCTAGTTAAACCTGCAAACGCAAACCTCCCACCTCACTGAATGATGTGTGATTCTGTTATGCAATCTGTAGGTAATAATAACCAACCTTTATTGGACACCTAAAGTGGGCCCGGCACTCTGCTAAGTATTAAGAACATTCTCTCTAATGTTCATAATTCCACAAGATTAATTTCATTAGTTTCCTCTCTGTTCCCACACTGTACATTCTAATCTCAAGTCACAAGGCAAAATGACTACTGTCTTCATCTTTCTGCTAGTTAATTGATTTTTAAGAGATAATACATGCATGTGATTCAAAGCATAAGAATATGAGGTGTGAGAAGTAAGTCTCTTTCTCATCTCTATCCCAGCCTTCCTGTTCCTCCCCCTAAAGACAAGCACTGTTACTGGTCTCTTATAGACGCAAGCATAAATGTGTGTGTCCTATTGTTTTGTTTGTTTTGTTTTCACAGAAATGTTAGGTTACTTTTCACTTTGTTCTAAAACTTTTTACACTATATCTTGCTAGTGGTTCCACATTCTGGCAGATAGTGCACATCTTCTTTGAATGGTTCCGGTTGAAACATTGTAAGGAAATGCCATCATCAATTAAACCAGGCCTTTATTGATGATCACCTAAGTTATTTGCTAATATAAACAGGGCTGCGAGAATGTTTTTGTGGCTATATCCTGGTGTATCATTAGGATAAATGCTCAGAAGTCGAATAGCAGGGTTGAAGGGTGTGTATGTATATGCCTTCAACTTGCCCTGACCTGAGGTGGCATCAATATTATTATACTTGCAATAATACAGGCGAGTGGCTGTTTCCTAACACTCTCTCCAAGAGGAATTCTTCCAAGGGTTTGCAGTTTGCCAATTTGAAATATGAGAAATGTAGCTTATATTCTTTCTCTTAAATACCTTTTTAAGTGTTTTCAACCTATTTGGTGTGTGTGTGTGCACTGTCTATGCAGGTTCTTTGCCCATTTTCCTATTGTGATTTTAGATTTTTTTAATTGATTTATAATGTTTGTATATATTTAGAAAATTAGTCCTTTGTTACATGTATTACAAATGGTTTCCTCTGTGTGTTGTCATTATCTTTAGATTTTGTTGTTTGTGCACATGTGTGTTTATTATACACAATTTTTTATTTTTATACATTTGAGTTTATCAATTTTATTCTTTATAGTTTCTATAATTTCTCTTCCCCCATACTTAGATATTTCCCTCTCTAAGATTATTAAATAATTCTTACATGTTTTTATGTAACTAGACTGTATTTTTGTCTGAGGAGTAAATTTAGTAATCCTGTTTAATTTTTTTCTAAATGGCTACCTAGATGTCTCAGTATCATTTGCTAAATTATGTGTTTTTCAACCACTAAGATGCTGCCTTTCTCCTGTTATACATCTACACTAATAAAAGAGAAAGATGCAAATTGACCATATCTTTGCAACGCCCACCAGCCAATCAGGAGAGAGTATGCAAATTAACCCAACAAAGATGGCAGGTTAATTTGCATACACAGGCACCGAGTGGCTGGAGGCAGGTGTTCCACACTGCCCCAGCTGCTCCGGGCCTTTGGGCAGCATGGGAAGGTGGAAAGGCGGCTCCGGGCTGGAGTGAAGGCAGAAAGGTGGCTCCAGACTGGAGCAAAGGTGGTGCCAGCAACCAGGGGAAGGAAGGCCCATTCTTGCACGAATCTTTGTGCATTGGGCATCTAGTTCTTGTATATTTTGGAGCTTATTTCTGGATTTTATTTCTTAAATCAGTACCATGATGTTTTGATTGCTCTTGCTTTATGTAATACCAATTGGTTGCATCAGACTTCCTTTTTTCCCCTCACAATTTTCTAGGTATTCTTGTTACTATATACAATTTAAAATTAGTTGGTTTAGTAAAAAAAGAAGTAATGGATTTTCATTGAAAGCAAATTTTAGGTTGTTTCTAGTTATTTCATTCTTTACACTGCTGTACATAGGCTCTTTCCTTCCACTATACTTTTCAACTGATCATTGTTCCTATATTTAAGGCTATTGATTTTTTTATTGCTAATTTTGTTTATTGCTGCCTTTTTGAAATTTTTTATTCATTTTAACATTTTTCCTAGTAGTTCTATTGTTTTTTTTCCCGTTAGGCACATGACCATATCATCTGCCTATGTTGATAATTTAACCTCTAGTTGCTTGTCTTCTCTAATCCTATATCTCCGGACCAGTGTTAAAGGGTAATGGTGAACACGCAAGTCCTTGCCTGTTGTTGGCTTTAATGGGAACGTTTTTTCATGTCTTTCCATGAAACATGACCCAGCCTCTTGAAATGGGATATGTCTATGTATTTTGTGTCATGGAACTTCGGCGATATGGCCTGCCTTCATGCCTGTATATGTTGTTTTCCCTTCTTTATTTGGCAAACCTTAACCTTCAGGGCCCCTTTCAAATGCCATCTTTAGCCTGAGGTCTTCCCGTGACCCAGGCTTAGTCATCTCCTACTCTGTTTCCCAACAATGCCAGCCCATCTTTTCATCCTGCACTGTTGTAACCATCTGCCTGTCTTTCTTCAGGCTGTGAGCCCCTTGGAGCAGGCTCCCTGCTCAGGGCTCAGTCAAGAGTGGACCAGCCAAGCAGCTTCGGAAAGCACCGACCTAACAAAGGACACCGGTGCATAGTGGATCCATCTCTGCCTACACTCTCTTCTCGGCCCCAGGCTTTAAACACTGCCTGCAGGGAGTGGGCTCGCATTGACAGCTCCTGCCCTGCCCTGTCCTCTGAGCAACTGCATCCAACTGCCAATTTGATGTGTACAAACCCGGCCACACCACCATCTGCATCACGTCTAACACAGAGCTCTTGACTCCTTGTGCCTCCAAATCTGTTGCTGATCACCCTCCTCTGACGGTTGTCTCCATCAGTCAGTGGTGCAGATGTTGTCCTTGACACTTTTCTTTCCCACATCTTACCCTGGACCATCAGCAAGTCCAGTAGCCTACATCTCACCACGCCTGATGCACAATTGTAATCACGGTCCAAGCCGCCTTTATTTTTGGCTTAGACTCCTGCAATGTGCCCTAAGTTCATCCTGTTTCCACTCTTTTTCCCACAATAATCCATTCTCCACACAGTAACTGTCATGATCTCTTAAAAGGGTAAATGAGATCATGTCATTCCCTTCATTAAACCCTTTTATAGTTTCCCATCACATTTAGAACAGAATCTAATCTCCTTAATATAGCCTGTAAAGTCTGGGTTCCCCCCCTCCCCGTCCCTCCGTCCCCCCCCGCTTCCTGCCTTTCATTTCCTAGGCACCCCTGGCTTACTGTACGACAGCTCCACCAGTCTCTGTCTGCTCCTCCGGGCCACGAGCTCACGGGGGCTTTGCCCTTTGCTGTTGCCTCTGCAGGGACTGCTTTCCTCCAAGGTCTTTGTTTGGGCTGCTCATTTGCACCAATCAGATCTCCGCTCAATTACAAATAAAAACCGAAATCAGCTCCCCATTCTGTGGTCACAAGACAGCACATTTACTGAGCTCTTGGAGACCCAGGACCCTTGCTCTTTATCTCCTCTGCCTATTTGTGTATTAGTTTGCACCACACCTGACTAAATGCACATTCCATATGAACAAGGTCATTGTCTGGGTTCTTTGGAGTAGGCTCAGTACTTGGGACAGTCCTGGCACAGAATTAATATTTGTTGAATGCATAAAATAAAATAAAAAGAAACAGATCTCATGCCAGTTAACTCAAGTATTGGATATGATTCCTCACACGAATGACAAAATGGGAGTGAGTCCCTCTTCTGCTGTGGTTGACAGCATCCTGGGATGAAAACACGAGGCGTCTCTGTCCAGGATCCGCTTCACCTGCTGAGAGTTCTTGTGATGAGCACGTGATATCTCCACAGTGAACGGAGGGGCAGAGGCCTGAAGCTGGAGCCACGATTCTGAAACCACACAATGCTGGTAGGCAATGTGTGAAGGACTTTATTGCCTGAATTCAAAACGCTTCACCTGTCCCTCTGCCTAAGAAGGTGTCTGATTTGGAAACAAATCACAATTTGAAACTGGGAAGAAAAGAAAACCTCTGGAAAATGGCAACATTTTTTGAACATTTTATTTTAGCCAATGGAGGTAAAGTGAATGAGTTTCCTTCTGCATACAATGATTATTAACCCATTTTCTCCTCATCCCCACTATGTAAATATCAAAAATAGTTAAAGAATATTTATTTAAAGTGGCACCAGATAATTAGGCTGTGTGCCTAATACTGGCCTGCCCTGAGCTTGTCTCATCCATCTTCCTTTTCCCTACATCACCCAGAGCTCTTGATAAAAGCTGATGCTCAGTCAAGTTTTGTGAAATGAAAGAGGTAGGTGAGAGACTTGAATTTTTCCTTAGCCTCCAAAGAGCTGGGGCAGCTGTGCTGTCAGCAGAGAATTCTCTAAAGAGAGCCAGCGGGAGTGGAAGACGCATTCGCTTCCTTATGGCCCCTTCAGAGTTTACAGCAGAAAGAATCAGATACACAGAGCCATGCCCTGTGTTTATGTTACCCCAGGCCAACAGAACAGTGTGGCCAGACTTCATTACAGCCTTTCCCTCAAAGCTGGAAGTCTTAAGAACATCTCTCTGGCTGTCCTGGAAATCTCAGAGTAGATGCACTTAGAGAAATTAGATCCAGCCTTGGTAATGCTGGTATGTGATGTAATTAGCAAAGCAACTAGTTGAATGCATTTAATCAGCCTCTCCGGCAGCCTTCCAAACAAACAGCCCCATTTGGAGGAGGTGAGAGGCTGACACACGGCGCAGGACTGGATTGCCTGGGTTGACTGTCAAAGGAAGGCATGTTCTCGTGAAGATTGTGGAATGGCCCCCTTCCTCCCGCGGAGATGTCCTCGGTGCGTTTTTTCTTCTGGGACTGAACCTTTCGGGTTTGTGCTCCACCCAGAGTGGAATTTAAACTTTCTCTGGGTCTTAACATTTGGGAGGGGTGGGGGTGGGACTCGGAACTTCTTGCTTTCAGTGTGGGAGGGTTCCTTAAAAAATGAATTGAGCCCATAGAGTATACAAAATGACTCTTCAGGGTTAAATCACTGAAAACTAGAAACACCTGGCTGGGTGTTTGGAGGCCTGAAGGTGGCGATGATAGTGGGGATTTACCAAGTGTGGCAGGAAATCTTCTATAAATGTGGTAGGCCGAGTAATCTCCCCAACACATACCCAAGGATGTCCGCACCCTAAATCCCAGAAACTGGGGATATGTTAGGTTATGCAAAGGGGAATTAAGGTGCTAACTGATCTTAAATTAGGCAAATTACCCTGGATTATGCTTTGGACAAAATGAAAACAGCAAGGAAGAAGAGGATAAACCAAAGTTAGCAATGGCAAGGGTGGGAGGGGGCAGGCAGCAGGAGGCTGGTATGATGGGAAGAAAGACGTTCTTGGAAGGAAGTTTGTGGGGGACAACTCTGGGAGGTAGGTTTTGTCTTCCTTGTTTTACTGGTGAGCCAACAGGGGCCCCCGAGAGGCTGAGTGACTTGCTCAAGATCCGCCAGCTGGGTAAGAAGGGAATCCTGGGTGAGAACCACGCTCACAACAGTTGCAACAGTCAGAGTGGCAGCTCCCAGCTCTGACCTTGAGGGCCACAGAGCTGAAGGATCCATGGTCTGAAGTCCAGGCTGACCTGGCCACAATCTTTTAAGTGGTGTTTCTCAAAATGTAATGTGTGCTCAAATCTCCGGGAGCCTGTTCATCTGGAAATTCTAAGCCCATTGATCTGAGGGGTTGGGGGGGATGTGGAGGGTGGAGTGCTGAGAGTCTGCATTTCTAACAAGCTCCCAGGTGATGGGGGGGTGAGGGGCGGATCTTATAAGAGCCAGGTTTCCAGGGTTCTCTGGTTTGAGAACTGGGTTAGCGATTTGCAAAACAAAGGCAGGAAAAGAAGGACCTGGTCAATCTTGTGGTCAAATCAATTGCCCCAGCTGAGCAAAGAGAGCAGCCAGGGGTCCCTCCTTCCCTGGGAGAAGCGGATGTTATCGAAGCACCCTCTGCAGCCTGGTCAGAGACTCAGTCCCGGAAACGCGGGTCTAGCATGTGTGTCTGAACCTAGGTTTGGTTTCCAGTTGTGTAGCACTTGGCTCAAGACCAATGACGGGGCTGAGCCAACTATAGAAAGCCATCTCTTTCGCAGTAAGTGTTTCCTGCCCACCCCTCCTCCCTGGGTTTGGATTGCATTCCTGGACCCCAAGTGCAATTGTCCAGCTCTAAACTCCAAGTATGAGATTGCCTCAAGGTTTCTGAGTTTCAAACAGAGCCTGGGATTTGCTGGAATTTTCTCCACTTAGAAAAGAAGTGCAAAATATCTGCTCTGCTTCTACTAGAGCCGTGGTCAGCAAACTGCGGCTTGCGAGCCACATGCGGCTCTTTGGCCCCTTGAGTGTGGCTCTTCCACAAAACACCACGGCCTGGGCGAGTCTATTTTGAAGAAGTGGCATTAAAAGAAGTTTAAGTTTAAAAAATTGGGCTCTCCAAAGAAATTTCAATCGTTGTACTGTTGATATCTGGCTCTGTTGACTAATGAGTTTGCCGACCACTGTATTAGAGGGTTATGGTGAGTGCTTTGAAAAGTAGAAAGCAGCATTTCCCAAATGTGGTTGGAATTGGCTGTATATGGAACAAAGACTCTGAGAACATTGATCAGCCAGTGGGAGGGTTACTCCCTCTAAGTTTCTTTCAACCTTCCAAGTAATTTGGAAGAAAATCTCACTTCAGTGCTAGCGTGTCTCAAACACTTCTTTTGCATTCCCTAATTCCTCTCTCTCTCCCTCTCTCTCCTCCCTCTCTCTCTCTCTCTCTCTCTCTCTCTCTCTCTCTCTCTCTCCATTTTAAACACAGAGAGGCAGCAAGCCACTATATATAGTTAGAATTTAACATTATTTTGTTTTGTTTTTTTGTACTTTTTTGTAGTTACCTTTAATCTAGAGCAAAACGTTTTTAACTTAAGATAATCATAGCCTTCCCTTTAACGGTAAATGTAAATAAAGCATGTACGATAACTTTTAGAAATAGTAAGTAAATAATTTTATAGGCTGAATGCAGAGATGGTAGAAACTATGATGTGCAGGTGAGTCCATCGCCGATAATAACATGTGAAGGGATTTAAAGGGTGGAGGCCTTTACTCCTGGGGAGATAAAGGCACCTGGCACAGACATCTGGGCACGGCCCGCCCGTCTGTGGGCCCTCCATATGACTGACAACCCCTCCCTGGGGTCCTCAGGCAGGACATGGAGATGAGTTGTGATTCCAGCCAAGAATATGCAGCTAAATCTGGACCATGGGCTGGTAAATGTCTGCAGGTCCTTTTCTGTCATGGAGCCTTTGGGGGAAATAAACAATACAGCTATATACTAGTAAAGGCTCATCAGCTGCCTGTGCCTGCCGTAGAAACAAATCAATCGCTGTGCTTTGGGCCTTGGATTTTTTTGTTTGCTAGGGCTAAAAGAGCTATAGTGATTATAAATAGATAGTGTCTATTTTTTTGTTCCTTTTTTAATTCCGTGGGAATAGGCCAAAGGAGTTAAAGAAACTTTCTAAATTCTGAGACAACACAGAGGAGCGGAAACAATACCAGATCCCAGCACCACAGATGAGGATCAGCGTCTTGCTCAGGCACTTGTTGTGGGCTGACTTGTGTCTACCCCAGCACCTCAGAGTGTGACTGCTTTTGGAGGTAGGGTCTTTCCATGGTAGTTAGCTTAAAATGAGGTCTTTAGAATGGACGGTCTAATGCAGTATGATCGGGGAGTTTATAAGCAGAGGAGACTAGGACACAGACACACAGGGGGACGGCCATGTGAAGACACGGGGAAGATGACCATCTACAAGCCGAGGAGACAGGCCTCAGAGGAAACCAATCCTTAACCTCAGACTTCTGGCCGCCAGGACTGTGAGAAAATCGATGTCTTGTTTAAGCCACCAGTCTGTGTCCTTTGTTATGGCAGCGCCAGCAAAGTAGCCCCAGCACCCGTAAGCCTTGGATGGTTTGCTCAATGTCCCTGAGTCTCAATGTCCTCATCTGTGAAGAGCGGTCACAGTGTTTGGACAGGTTCAAGCCTCAGACTAATGAAAGGGCACAGTCTTCTCATGGCAAAGTCACGTGCAAGTCCCAGCTTGGAGGACAGAGCCCTCCCAGCACAATTATAGCCAACAGCTGTAGTTGTGAGCTTGAACCTGTGGTCCGAACACGTGGCCCCACGTGCCTGAGTGATATAGGCTGCAAGTAAACAAAGCTTGATCAGGTGCATGTGACTGAGTAGCTTCGAAACCCACGAGAACGTTGTAACCACGCCCTTACTTTGCCTCATGGAGTCTGGCTGCAAAATAAAGCGACAGCTTACAGGCTGTGGCACTGTCTCTCTCCATCAGAGAGGGCAGTGTCCCACCCAGACCCAGCTTTCTCCTCTCGTCTGTCTTTTCTAACTCCTTCACCGGCCCCACTCAGGTTCACCCTTGGCCATGCTGGTGTGGCACACTCATCGGTATACAAGGTGGGGCAAAAGTGGGTTTACAGTTGTGCCTTTGGAAAATAATACAACAATTATTAATAAATAATAATACAAGAATAAACTCTTTCACCTACTTGTGCCCCGCTCTGCTTAAATATGCTGATGCATGTAAAACACTTAGCACAGTGCCTGCTTCACCGTGGATACTAAAATCATTGATAACTATTTTATGTTTATTTGCTTATTCAGATCAATCTCCCTTCCCCTCCCATTTGAAAAAGGGCTTAAGGTAAGGTGACCAGACGTCCCGATTTTTAACAATTTGTCCCACGTCCCGCGGCGTTTTAAAAAAGTCCCGATTTTTGGAAAGAATGCACGACAAGCTAGGGAACGGCGGGAGAACAGGAAGGGAATATACGGTTTTCGGCGGCCATGTGGCTATTTAGCCAGGATATGAGTTTTATATTATTTTTGTTAATTTTGTAATGTTAAACTTTAATAATAACAAATAATTATTGAGAACTGATTATCGAAAACTGCTTATCAAAGTTCGCATTGTTGATCAGTTGTTAGAATTCGACCACCATTGTTTGGACTTAATGAACGATGGCATTTTTTGGGATTGGCAACGATGAAAACATTTTGTAACTGTCTCTCAGACGATACACATCGTACTTCGTGCTAGTAAGCTAGTTAAACAAGTGATGTCATTACAAATCAGCTATTCAGATAATTTAGGTAAGTAATTTATGTATTTATTTCATAAATACATACATTTACTTGAATTTAGCAGACAGTACTCGTATTATTTATATTTTATAGTTGCGGCAAAAAGTCTAGCACCGGCCTTGAAAGTGACGCTTAAGACTTATGTTACGGCAAATTCAGAGGAAAAATAATACAAGTTAGTATTGTTATTATTTAGAAAGAAATATAGGATTAAAATAATTTTTAAAATATACTTACTTTATAACAATCAAATTAATTTAATTTATAAACTAACAATAAAATATGTTCATGTAATTATGTACCTACTTACTGTGTTTTTAAACAATATGTATATAATAATTTATAATATAATTTTAAATTATTTCTTTTAGATTTTTAACATGAGTAAGAAAAGAGGATGCAAATTCAATGATAATCTAAGAAGTGAATTTCCTTTTATTAAAAAAACCAAAAGCGATTACAGTATAGACCAAATTTTTAATCAAGAACCACCCCCCGGCCCGAAACCGGTTTGGCTCAGTGGATAGAGCATCGGCCTGCGGACTCAAGGGTCGCAGGTTCGATTCCGGTCAAGGGCATGTACCTTGGTTGCGGGCACATCCCCAGTAGGGGGTGTGCAAGAGGCAGCTGATCGATGTTTCTCTTTCTTTGATGTTTCTAACTCTCTATCCCTCTCTCTTCCTCTCTGTAAAAAATCAATAAAATATATTTAAAAAAAAAACAAAAAAACCTCCCCCACCCCCGGTCAATGGTGTCCCGCTTTACCAATGTTAAAATCTGGTCACCTTAGCTTAAGGCCAAAAGTGATAGCTATTATTAACACTTCTTGGCCTAAAGCTTGTTAAAAATGCTAGTTGCTATCATCATATAGCCCTTACAAAGATAGGTGCTCACCTACACAGACCCTTTTGAAACTATTCAGTGGTATCTTCCTGCTTGATAGAGCCCACTTGCTTTAAAAAGTGGGCTCTATCTCTGTGCCCAGGGAGCGCCCCCTGAGGGTGTGTGGAGTTATGGAAGGTATTTGCGGGGGCGTGGCATGTCAGCAGGGGAGGGGGGAGGTCTGTGTGGCCTGGGAGACACTGGGTAGGCACAGAGATCCTGTCAGTCACCACAGTGACCAGGGGAGCTGTAAGGGGCTGGGACACGTGGCCAGTGACTCTGGGATCACACCTGGGCCCACACCCTTCCTCGGTTGCTCAGTCTCTCTGAGATTTTCCCAAGACTTCTTTTCTCTCTCTGTAACTTAGTTCCTTCCTCTGAGACCGAAGGATGAAAACAATTCAGGGCCGTCTCATTTTTATAAGGATTGTGTTCCTGAAAACCTAGGATAATTCAAAACTTAAAGGAGTAACTATAAGAACAAGCATATAGTGAGATGTGCGAGAGAAACATCGACTGGCCCCCTTCCACATGAGCCCCTACGGGATCGAACCCACAACCTAGGTATGTGCCCTGACTGGAACTTGAACCCATAACCATTTGGTATTGAGGGTGACTTTCCAACCAGCTGAGCTACCCAGCCAGGACTGTATCTCTGTATTTTTACAAAACTTAGAACAAGTTTGAAATGTATTTAGTACAATTAGGTCTTCCTAAATATCTTTTTTTGCCTTCAAAAAAGAGAGGACATTCAGGCCAGATGATCCGTTTTCCTCTGTGCTTTATGGGACTTTGCTGGACACACTCCCAGTGGGGTGGGCTGCCAGGTGAGGGGTGGAGCTGGTACCCAGCAGAGGAATAGTTAATGTACCTGTCACTTAAGTGGGGAGACCCAGTCTGAGCCGGGCCTTCAGAGTGGAACTGAAGCTAGCCTCTTTAATCAGAGATTCCAAATCACTCAGCATAAAACCCAAGACGAACATACTCACCCCTGAGACTTTTATAGCCATGTCAGGAAATGTAGCTGAGGGTCTCAGTAGACTTGGGGACACTTCTTGTGTGGTCACTGTCAGGGACAATAAGGCTCAAGGTTTTTCCTAAGTCTTGCCCCATCTAACCCCCCAGAGCAGAGGATGCCCAACACACCATGAGCTGGGCGCCCAGCTCCCTGTCTCCGCATTGGCTGCAGGGGGGATGCTAAAACCTGGGACTCTGTGAGGTTATGCTAAGTAGGCCCCCCGCCCCCACCTCCCAGCCCATGTCTCTAATAAGGCGAAGATGAGTTCTTCTGATAGCAGAGCTCAATTAAACTTTAAGATATGGCTACAGTCAGGTAGGGGAAAGACTTAAACTCTTGTAGGAGGGAATGATTGGGCAGCTAAGTGCTGGAAGATCTCCAAGGCTCTGGTGCGCATGTCCTTTTGTTTGATTGTTTTAGCCAACTTCCAGTTATTTGAACTACCCCGGGCTCTATGGGGGGGGGGGGGGGGGGCGCTATCATCTTTTGTGGCCCCCAAATCTTGCTGTTGGAACGTGGGAACTAGATTACTTCATTCTGCTCCTGGGAAAGGGAACAGACTTGTGGGATTTTAAATGAATGCATTAAATTGGTTGATTATCAAAAAAAAAAGTGGAAAAAAATAAACAAAGTCTTAGAAGATTTTGGCTGCAGTACAAGGGCCAAAGTTTAAATCCCTGTTCTCAGCCATGTTAGATTTTGCAAAAAGACCCTCAGTGTTCCCCTCCAATGCATTCAGGTGGGAGCAGGGCTGCACCCTTCGTTCGGGGGGTGGGGGGCAGGGGGGCCTCCTGGGGCCCATTTCCTCCGGGACTCTCTTCATGGAGATGGAAAGGCAAGAAGAGAGGTGGCAGCTCGGCTCCCATGAAGCATGAAAAGGGGCAGCAGCCTCAAAATGGTTTTTCTGCTTAAAAAAAAGCTATATCTATACATCTTGGTAATAAAATAAAAGTGGTAAGATAGATTTTCTCATGTAGATATAGGACTAGAGCGGTGCAGCCTTTTGGGGGATCGGTTTAGCAAAATATATCAGTCCTTTGAAAGCATACATGGACTTTGAATAAGTTTTTCCCTCTTGGGGAGTCTATTTGAAGGAAATCATCCAAAAGATGGACAAAGACTGATGTAGCAAGATGCTCTCATCGCACTGCTTACAACAGTGAACATCTCAGAAACCTCGGTGTTTTATCATATGGGAAATAATCAGTTATATGCATGTCGGTCTAGCCCCACAGCAAGACCCTCTGTGGGTGATGAGAAACAGGCCGGAGAGGGAAGTGCTCAGGGTGTAGAAGTTAGCGGAGCGGCAGGAAATGAAGTGTACGCGGTGGTAACGTTTTGTGAAACCACACACAGGGAAGGAGTGGAGTGCGTCCCAGACACCTCTAGGTGGTAGGGCTCTGATTCAGTATTTCTCTCCTTTGGCATAGGTTTTGGGGGGGGATTCCAAAGTTTTCAGGATTGAGCCTACATTGTTTTTTATAAACAGAAAAACAATTGACTTCCCAAACAACAAAATGCTAACAAATGGTTGCCAGTCTTCAGCACACGAGGCAAAGGCGGCTCAGAGTAGGGTTGCTTTCTGGGAAGGCAGGGCCTCTGACCAAGGCGCCTCTGCAAGGCTGAGAAGCCCAGAAGATGACGGAAGGGGCCGAGCAGAGAGCTTCTGTGGCCGGCTCTGCGGCCTCTTCAGTGGGGAGATGAGGTAAAGGAAATGCTCATCTAGTTTTAATCCCATCGGCTAATTACCAGACCTTTCTTGTGGTTTTACTGGGACTCCTTTGACTAAGTGGGAGGATTTACACTGTTTGTATTTGTGTGCTGTACTTGGATTATGCCTTAATGTGTCACTCTGATGACAAAGGGGCTTCCAGCAGCGGGCAGGCAAGCTTCCCCGCTTTAATGGAAAGCACATTCCGGCGCTTTATTTTATCTGTAACACGTAGAGCTGCTAGAACAAAGCGTTGCCCCTAAGACATGATCCCCAAGAGTCTTTAATAGGGACCAGACCCCTGTGAATGTATTAATTAAATATTTGAAGCAGCATGGCTCTAGCCGGCTGGGGCATTTTTATGAGGGGAGGGAGTACATTTAAAACCAGGGCTGTTTCTGTAACGAGAAGCTGTTTTGAAGGAAATGTTCTTGGGTGGGACTCGGCAGGTACCGGGCTGTGAAACCCCGGGACCAACTGGATGTCAAAAACAGACGTTTTGAATCTTTCAGATGATGTTTGAGCTAGTCCTTGCTGTGGACACAGTGCTAAGGTGGTTTTGACACAGGAGAATCGTGAGTCTCTGAGTGTACCAGGCTTTGTTACAGTTTCTCTCAGTGGCCCTGCGGGAGAAGCTGTGCCCAGGCCATTTTACAAAAAATGAAACTACGTAAATGACCTTTTTCCAAGGGCACAAAGTTGATGGAGGATCTAAGAACAAAACTCAATTTAAAGTCTATCCATCCATTCTATCACATATCTACCTATCATCTATCCATCATCTATCTATCTATCTATCTATCTATCTATCTATCTATCTATCTATCTATCTATATCTCATAATACTGTACTCTTTCTCAGAAAGTACTAGAAACAAAGATGAGCTTGTAGAGAAGATCCTGGTCCAACTGATGGGTATTTTTTCTAAATTCGAAGTGGTCAGAGGCCTTGGAATAAGGTTTACTATAGAAGCACAGAGTTAGCTGATTTTTCTGAGAGGCGACATGTGAGGTACACGGGAAGTGGAGGAAGAGGTCTCGGCTTGGGTCCTGGCTCTGCCACTTACTGTTTTCTGTGACTTGGAGCAAGTCCCTCCCTGACAAGTTCCTTGTCTTCAGAATTAGAATCCCACTTAGCATCACTTAGGTGCCCAGGGAAGGCGCGGGAAAGCTGAATTTGGTCCCAGCGGCGGGGGTGAGAAGTAGAGAGAGGATTGTCCCCCGATGCCCTGGGGACCACTCAGGACTTCAGGAATCAGCAGTCCAGTGAGCTCGAAGGAGCCTCCCCTTCCTGGCCAACGACGGCCAGAGTGACGACTGAATGAAGACATGTCCACATCGGATACTGGACACGGCTCAAGGGAGTGCTCATGTTATAATGAGCATGAGAACATGGCTGGACATGGCTGATGCTGGTGTGGCTCCTGCTGGCATTCATGGCATTCCTTCCGGAGCCCATCCATCTTCTCCTGGCATGGCCGGCCCCTGGAGGACCACCCGCAGTGTGTGCCCACCTGCTCAAGAACAGCGTCCTTTTGTGTTCCCCAGCTCCTCTCGCACAGGTCACGATGCCTTATGCATGAAACCTTTGAATTTCCCTAAATAAAATATTCATTCATGTCGACGAAGTTCCTTTGTGACCTGGAACCAAGGGCTACCCGCATAAAAGGCTAATTTGTATTGTCCCTCTGATGGGCCTGCTCCTGCCCACTCTGCTCTGAGTCTTCAGAAACCTCCGAGCTTTCTCATTCAGCCATTCTTGACTCTTCAGCTCAAGACCCCCCTCCATCCCTTCTCCTACCCTTTGTTTCTGCACTTTCTTTAGGGCAGTGGTCGGCAAACTCATTAGTCAACAGAGCCAAATAGCAACAGGACAACGATTGAAATTTCTTTTGAGAGCCACATTTTTTAAACTTAAACTTCTTCTAACGCCACGTCTTCAAAATAGACTCGCCCAGGCCGTGGTATTTTGTGGAAGAGCCACACTCAAGGGGCCAAAGAGCCGCATGTGGCTCGCGAGCCGCTGTTTGCCGACCACGGCTTTAGGGAGAAAATTGATGGGGATATACTATATATACATCTCAGCCTCCAAACCCTCTCTCAGGCACTCCAGGGCTGTACATCTCAGACCCTCCCGGCCCCAGCAGGAGGCTGTGGATGAGCTATTAAGGATGTGAAGTCACACAAGGAGAAGGGCAAAGGAAATGAACGTAGGGTTTGGCTTTTCCTCACCTTCTCATGCCTGCTAACCTCCATGCCTCGGACTCTCCTCTCTGAAATGAAGTCACAGCTGTACCTTCTCAGTGCTCTGTGGAAGGATTAAATAACGGAATACATACAAAGCACTTAGCGTGGTATCTAGTCCACAAGCTGCTGTGCTGTTACGACTGCTAATAAAAATAACTGGGAACAGGATGGTTTGAGATGGAACATTGCATCTCAGAAAGAACATGTCTTTTGAGTCTCAGCCGCCTCGCTCACTTTAGTGTTTGTGGGAACCGACCCCCCTGAGCCTGTGTCCTTAACCTTCTAGTGGACAGGGTGGGAAGTCTCTAGGACCACGTCTGGCACGCACTCTGCCTCCCGGGTATTAGTCACCTACTTTTGCGGTTGCCTTGCCTGATCTTGCCGAATGTTCCCGAGTGTCGGTAGCTGCTGCTTTGTGGAGTTTGCCTCCACTGGCGCGCAGCGCGGGAGGAATGCAGGCCAGCAGATGGGGGTTAAAGTCGGGGAATATTGTGTACTTAAACTGACAGTGATTCACAACACATCTGCACAAACTGCTAAGAGTCCAAGCATTTACCAAAGGGATGGAGGTGGGAGGTGGGAGGTGGGGGTGGGACGTGGGGCGGCGAGCAAAGGATGTTCCATCCCTGGGAATATAAACACAGCGCTGTCTGTGACCTAAAAAGGCTCGGTCGGGAAGGCCACGAAGCCTGCTGTCCATTGTTTGGGCTGTGCTCACCCTCCCCAAGGAAGCGCCCAGACAGCTACCTGTGCAGTGTCTGAGCTGTCACGGGTCGGATCCCACGGTGTGGGGCTCTGCGCGGGGCTCCTCCCCCGGCAGCGGCCACTGCTCTGTCTTGGGTAAGTGGCTGTCCTTGCTGAAGAGGGAAAGGTGCTAGGGAGGTGCCAGCTCCCTCTAACAAGGCCCAATGAGAGAACTGGCCAAGTGCCCTGGGTCTGACCCTCACCGGCCCCTGTCCCTCAGGTAGGCAGGCCCACCCACCCGGACAGTGACTAATCAGAATGACCCTGAGACCCAGGCCTCACTCACACTCCACGTGCCAGATCCTTCCCCAGGCCCAGCTCACCTTACCTCCCCAAGGTTTCAGACCCTGGCTCCCCCGTTACCTCCTCCACCAGGCCCCTCGATTCAGATACTTTGGTCTTCATGTCTGGTTTCTCTCCTTGACCAGAATTAATGTTGAAACTGTGGTGATGTTGACATGGTCTCGTGAATCCCAGCCTGGACCTTGAGGCTCCCTCTGGAACCTTCCTCCAAGGCTTTCTTTGGAATGGGACGGCCCCGGATTTGAATCCTTGCTCTGTCATTTAGTGAGTCAATTGCTCGTCCAGCTTTAGTTTCCTCGTTGGTAAAATGGAGAAAACTATACCTTCTTTTCAGAGTTGATGTGAGGATTAAATGAGATAGGCCAAATACATGCATTAAATAAAAGAATGATGAAAAACATAAAAGTAACGCAGACACTGGCGAGTGTTCAAATGGTAGCTATTTGTGTGTGTGTGCCCTTTAAAATACTTATTTCCCTTTTAGTCTTTATGCACAAAGTAGGCAATGGACTAAAATATATTCCTTTTTTCTTTAATGGTAATTTTTAAAATTTTATTTTTCAATTACAGTTTACTTTCAATATTATTCTGTATTAGTTTCAGGTGTATAGAAAGTGGTTAGACAGTCATATACTTTACAAAGTGGTCCCCCGATGTTTCCAGTACCCACCTGCACCATACATAGTTATTAAAAATCATTGGCTATATTTCCTATGTTGCTCTTTTTAAAGTTATCCTTCTTAGTAAAGATAAAATGCCTCTGTTTTCTCAATGTGACTTTCCTGGGCCACTTCACATTCTCACCGACTGTGAGTCAGTTTGGGCTGTGGGATGAGAGTGGCTGTGGTGAGATTGGTATTATTTTTGATTCCCACTTGATTTTTTAAAAAAAATGCATATACATACACATTATATTTGCACATGTATATGTGATATATATATGTGTGTACATATACATGTACAAATATGTCTTTTTGCTTTTATTTATCTTATGTATTTAAAAATTGGTGTGTTTAATGAGTGACACTGGAATTTTGCAGGTATCTGAACAGAGTAGTCCAAATAGGGTCTGCAGTTGGGCCAAGGAAGAGCTCGGGTTTGACTTCCTGGCACTGAACCCCATGTCCTGTGGCCATGTGTGTTGTGCTGTCACCAACACGCATGCCCTGATGCTGAGGATGGCATCTTATTTTTCTTGTATTCTTTGTGTCTGAAACCTAATATTTGTCCAGCAAATGTTGACTGATTTAAACAGTATCCCTTGTATAATGACAAGCTTCTCTTTTCAATGAATACATGCTTTTTCTTTAAGAAAATCATAAAGTGATTTCTGATGTCATTAATAGAACTCAATGGAGTGTATTCATTAAGGTTTTTCTCTTAATACCAGCATTGTTGCTTTCAGCGTTGACCTTAAGGCAGAGCACTTGTTCCTGAGACCTGAAAGAACTGGGGCGGTGGGGGAAATGTTTGCAAGCTTTCAGAGACAAGTCAGAGCCCAGGTTTTACCCAGAATGCAGAGCAGCAGCTTGCCTAGGCTGGTCAAGTTAACACGTGTTGCTTTCCAGGGTGACGTGAAGCAACCAGTCCTGTAGAAATAATTTCTTCTGTGGCTGGTGTCCTTAGAAGAAGCCGGCCAAGAAGGCAGAGACGCACAGGGAGAGCGCCACGTGAGGGCCCAGGCAGAGACTGGCGATATGCACCCATGAGTCAAGGAGCCCCAACAACTGCCAGCAAACCGCCAGAGCTAGGAAGATGATTCAGCCTCTGGGACCCAACTTGACACTGTTTTTACATTTCTCATCTGGTGCTTCTCTTACGCTCCCTGTAGTTTCCACTCCTAGTCCAGCCTTGCTCCTCCTTGGATCCTTGAGGGCAGGTACTTTTTCATTCATCTTGCCTCCCTACTTCTGAAGGTGACGTCCTATGCTGCCTTTGAACTTCTCCTCTGTCCAGAGCTGGTGTGTCTGGTTGCACAGGACCCCTCCCCCAAAGTGGCTGCTTTTTAAAAATTCTCATGAACATGCTGTACGGGCCAGTTCTTCTCCTGAGATCAGCTGTCCTCCGCCTTCCCCGTGCCCTCTGCCCCCAAGGTCTCGGTGTCCTCTGTGGCTTCCTCCCTTGCCCACAGAGCCTCATCTCCATCTCTGCCTCTGCTGGCCCCCGAGCCCTTCACAGTGCTAGGCCTTCCGGGGCCTTCAGAATGGATTCCTATGGCACCCCTTTCCCTGGTCGCTGGGGGACCCCTCTGGGGCAGCTCTCTGTAGCATCAAAAACAATTTGTTCCTGTTCTTTCTTCTCACCCCCCCGCATAAGCCTGCAGGGGCCGCAGGTGGTGGCGTCACCACAGCTTAGCATCCGAGAGATTCATTCCAGCCGCTAAAGCGCTAAGCTTTGCCTGTGATCACACATTTTTGCACCAGCCAGAGCCCACACATGCCTCCACAGACCGGCAGCCAGCGGCATGTGGAGATCAGCGGCTGCTTACGGCGCTGGCCAAGGCCGGCCCGATGAGGGACGAGGCAGGGAGGGCCCGATTAAGAGCAAGATGAGATGCATTTGAAACAACTGACAAGAAACTGTCCGTCGGAAATCAGAACAGCTGTGGGCAACTCGGCGCAGCAGATGGGTATGCAGAGAATGCTATGCAGCTTTAATCCCATTTAACACGCCTGTCAGAGAATTGGGTCCATCGCAGTATTAATTCGGGTTTTATGCATTGTGTGCTTGACGGAGTTCGGTCTTACCCTGCATGCTGCGCTCAGCATGGCTAGAAAGGAGATGATTTCTGGGCCCTGTGTCCAGCAGAGAGCAGCCAGGGCCGCTGTGCCGGGCTGGGAAAGCGGCGGAGTTCACACTGGGGCTGGGTGCAGGGCGAAGGCGGCACTGGGAGCCGGCTTAGAGGGCAGAGCTCAGCGGAGGCTGGGGCGGTAGCGCTCAAGCAGTGGACATCCAGCCCTGATTTACGATCGCTGTGGGATGGCACCCGCGCGGAGCTGCGTGCTCAAATTCTGAACTTGTGAGTGCTTCTGTGAAGGCTAGATTCTTAGAAGCCTAGGGGAAAATTAAATATTTCCATTGTGGGCCAAGCCAGCGCACAGTTTCTGGCCAGAAAAGGCAACTCTGCTGGCTGCAAGCCTTAAGAGGGACAGCATGATGGAAGAGGAGGCGGGGTTTGGGAGTCAACAGACCAGAGTTCGATTCCTGCCGTTTCCTCATCCATTTTTCCGTGAACGTCCACACGGAGTGCTGATTCTGTTGAAGGCATGTTCTCTGTGAGAGGGAAAAACAACCCTTTATTTGGTCAAGCCATGGTGGCTTGGGGTGCCATCCTCACCTGTCCCAACTGATACAAAGCCAGGCACACCCCCTCGGGTCAGTGTCCTAGGACAGTGGTTGGCAAACTCATAGTCAACAGAGCCAAATATCAACAGTACAACGATTGAAATTTCTTTTGAGAGCCAAATTTATAAAACTTAAACTCCTTCTAACGCCACTTCTTCAAAATAGACTCGCCCAGGCCTGTGGTATTTTGTGGAAGAGCCGCACTCAAGGGGCCAAAGAGCCGCATGTGGCTCGCGGGCCGCAGTTTGCCGACCACAGGCCTAGGATAAAGGAGGCTGGTCGCAGCAGGAAAACCACGCTATGCCGGGTAGGAATAGGTGTCCGTGTATAATCAGCAGCACAAAACTGCTTGCCCTGCCTTCCCAGGGAAAGGGTGCTTCTGTGCTTCGGGAAAGGTCCCCACGCACGAACATGGTATGCCACCTTCTGCCATCCTCCCAGCTCCGGGCTCTCGTCTGGATTCCTTTGTCCTGCTGGTAATAAGCTCCTTGTACTGTACCATTTTAAAACTGCTTTGGAATTAAGTTTTGCTTGTTTGGCTTGCAAAGAGTAATAGAAAAAGCTGGTTCTTAAACACAACCGCTGTAGGTTCATTCCATGTCCCCAACACTGCCTGTGAGGCATTGAAAACAGAAATCAAATGCCCGGAAACGTGTGCACGCTGCCCTCAGAGAAAAGCAGTGCTTTTGTTTCTCTGTGATGGGACCCAAGGCCGCGGAGGGACATGAAGGAGGCAAGGCTGGGAGCGCTCCCTGCTGTACTTCCATCTGGCCCTTGAGAGCTGGCACTGGGTCACCTGCTCTTTTGCTTGGTTCTCTAGTTGTATCCTTAGTTTCACAGCTTTTATAGCATTTTTTTACTTCAAAAGAAAAAATGTGCCCAGCCGGTGTGGCTCAGTGGTTGAGCATAGACCTGTGAACCAGGAGGTCACAGTTGGATTCCCGATCAGGGCACATGCCTGGGTTTTGGAATCGATCCCCAGTGTGGGATGTGCAGGAGGCAGCCGGTCAATGATTTTCTCTCTTATCCCTGGTGCTTCTGTCTCTCTCCCCCTCTTCCTCCCTCTCTGAAATCAACAAAAATAAATATATTTAAGAAAGAAAATGTGTGTCTCCTGCTTTTAAACAATTTCTTCTTTGCCATCTAGTTAGTATCCTAAGTGTGCACAGATGCTGACTCCGCTGTCATTGACTTGACTGCGCCACCAGAAAGGTGCTTTAAGCTTATTCACATGGGCAGGTTCGAACCATCACATCTCGCCAGGTCTCTGCAGCTGTGAATGTACCTGAGTGCGCATTTGAAATGATCTAGAAGCAGAAGCCTTGAGTGAGGATGATTGCTGATTTGACTTGCAAAGGAATGGAGCTCTGGCTGTGCGTTTGCTGTTTCTAGGTGTGGAACTGGCAGAGGGGGATGGAGGAGGGCAGTGGTTATCACGTTTAGTAGCATGTGAACTGCCAGCAGCGTGTTTGCAGGAACAGATCCCCCCTCTGGCCCCGACCCCGGGGTCTGAGTAAGGCGTCTGGGTTGGAACTCAGCAATCTGCCTATTTAGTTCGCACCCAAGCAGTCTAATGCAGGTGGTCCAGAGACCAGTCTGAGAAACACTGATATCCAAGGGAGAAATACTGGTGACCAAGAAGTAGATGCTCAAAACCACTAGTATTGAAAGAAGTTTAAAGTACAATAATATTTTTAAAGTACAATAATATTTTTAACCTGTTCAACTGGAAATATTTTTCTAAGTAATAGCACCCAGCACAGGCAAAGACACAGCTGGTGGCTGCTCTCTCGTGCTAAGAGGAGTGGGAACTGTGACCTGTCTCAGGGGCATGTGGCGTGAGGGAGGGCAAGAGGATTTGGTCCTGTGCATTAAAGAGCCAAAACAGGTTTCCATCCCTCTAACCCAGGACGATACTTCAAGGAATTTATCATAAAGGAGTAATAAGTGTGTGCCAAGTTGTACTGATATAGATGCATCGTTCTTTGTAGAGTTACCTATTTATTATATAAAAAATAGAAATAGTGTAAGTGTCCAACACAAAATGTGTTTGGTTAAACAATCATGGTGGAAGCCCTGAACAAGTATCTTAGTTGGTTAGAGCGTCATTCCATACGCCAAGGTTGTGGGTCAAGACATAATACAAGAAGCAACCAATGAATGCATAAACAAACTCTCTTTCTCTCTCCCTCTCTCCCATTCCCCTCTCTCTATAAAATAAAAATTATGGTAAATTAAACTGAAGAAATACTATTCAGGTGATAGAATTATGTTTGTACAGTGAAAAATATATATTTAGAAAAATAATTTGCCTACACTTTTCTACATTTTTCAAAATCTCTATAATGAACATATCTTGACTTTTAACAGTAAGATACTAATTAATGTTACTTTTAAAAGGGGAGGAAATACCTTTGGCATCTGTCAGTCCTGGATTTGCATTTCTATCACTGAAGGAGTGGGATTTGGGGCATTAATTTTGCTGTGTTTCATATTTCTCAACTGTAAAATTGAGTAAATGATAGCAGCATATGGGTTTGTCATGAGAATTAAAAGAGGTAATTATGTAAATGCACCTGACACATAAGAGTGAAAATGAATGTTGGATTTTGTCTCCTTTTTCAAACTTTTTGAAATCAGAAAATATACTAAACTCTGGACGAAGATCAGAAGAATCCATTTCTGTTTTACACCAACTATGGACTTTCAAGGTGTTGTGGGGTTTTTTGGATACTTTTCTGGGAAAGGGCTTCTTAGGGCATATTAGATGCTGTTGGAAATAGAAACTAGAACTTGTCCCTGACACCCTAATTGGCTAACTGCAGGCCCTGGCCCTATTCATTTTCCTTTGGTCAGCTTTAACAGTTTGGAAGATTTAAATAATTTTCCTCCTTATACAATTTTAATAAACAAAAATCTTCTGATCCTTTTCTAGAGAGGCAGTAAAGCTCAGACTATTAAAATTTTCCATTTCCTTAAAATCTCACAGAGTCCCTGAACCATTTGCAATAGCATCAAAAATGTAAAGCATGTAGGAATAAATTTAATGAAAGATGTGACAGAATTCAACCAAGAGAATTACAAAATATTATTGGGAGAAATGTTTAAAAACACCCAAATAAATAGAGGGATGTACTATGTTTATGTTCTGAAAGATTTAATACTGTAGAGAGATCTGTGTTTCCCAGATTAATCTATATGTATGTTTGCCAAAAGATATAGAGTGTTTACAGCAGCATAATCTGTAATAGATAAAAATTGACAACAACCCAAAAACACGTCAGCGGTAGAATAGATAGCCCAACTTGGGTACATTCCCCAAATAGAATGATATACACCAAAGATAATGAGCCTCCTTGCCATTCTCTGCGGGTCTGCTCCCTCATCACTTGCTTGCCATAAGCCTTAACCCAACTCTGTGTCTATGTTTGCTGATAGCTTCAGAGCCCGCTGCTGAGAATCTGTCTGTTGAAATTTCTCAGTTCAGGTTCCAGAAGGGAAAGTTGATGGGCTATCATCATTTATTTGGGCCAGGCTGTGTCAGCATAGCTTCCTGGCCGGACTTCAGATTCTGGGCCTTGGGTCAGGAGTCCACCCCTGATCCTGCCCTCTCAGGTCTGACCGAGGTGCGGACTGAGGAAAAAAATTGTGCAGCACAAAACATAGCTGCGTCTGGCTGCCTCTTTACACAGCTGGTGGCTGGGGCAGGAGCAGGGACTGCTCATCCCGTGGTGTGGGACAGAAGCCCACCAAGGGCGGTCTCTCCATCCCTAAGAGATGTAAGAGGATGAAGACACCATGATCCAACGTCCTTTGGCTCAGGGAAAATAGCCCAGGCCCACATGGGAGGCCTGGTTCTCCCCTCAGCCCTGGCGATGAAATGTAGTAGGCACTCCACATTTCTGAGCTTCATCACAGTTTTGACTAGACCCTCCCCCAGGTCCCCTTTGCCTATAAACACTTCCACTCTACAACTGTAGTGTTGTGGTCAGGGGAGAGACTTGACCTGCTCTCTGTCCCTCTTATACCTCAAAAGTTGTTTCTTAACCCAGCAGACCAAGCGATCCTGTTAAAATGTTAGTTGGACCAAGCCACTCTTCTCATCAAACTCTCTGAGGGCTTCTTAGTTCATATACAGTCAAAGCCAAAGTCCCTCATGTGGCCTGGAATGCCCTGCAAGGTCTTGTCCCCACATTTACTCTCTAGCCTCACCATCCGCTTCTTTCTCCTCACTCCCCTCCAGCCATAGGCCCCTAGCTGGTCCTCAATCAGGCCCAGTGTGCTCCTGCTTCAGGCTTGTTACACTTGCCCTTCCCTCAGCTCTTCCCGCACAACGCCACCCCATCCCATCACTCTAGTGGTCTAGCAGCCCCCACAACAACTGTTATCTGTATTAATTTTTCATTGTCTACCCACTCCCACCCACACACTACAATATAAACTTTGGACTTTGGTTTGCTCTCTCTCATCTGCTCAGTGCTCTGAATAGTGTCTTTAAAAAAACAACAAGCCCGGCTGGTGTGGCTCAGTGGTTGAGCATCAACCTATGAACCAGGAGATCACGGTTTGATTCCCAGTGTGGGGCATGCAGGAGGCAGCCAATCAATGATTCTCTCTTATCACTGATGTTTCTATCTCTCTCTCCTTCTCCCTTCCTCTCTAAAATCAACAAAAATATATTTAAAAAGAAATAAAATAAAAAAACCAAGATGGAGTTCAAGTAAATAAAATAATGTAAACTTACAGGATAGTGTGTGTTGTTTGTAGATGGTTTTCTTTTATATGGGACATCTGTGCCAGTCTCTTGCTTGAGCTTTTCTTTCCTAAGATGCTTCAGGAATAAAAGCCCTCATAGACCCACATCTAATTCTGTTTGTCTGTGGCACCTGGCAGTGCTGTGAGACAGGCCTTCTGCGCGCTGATAATCTCAGCCAGTTGTAAAGGAACTCTTCACAGATGATCTGCTGGGTATGGGCAGGAGAAATAAAAAAGGAAATGCCATAAAAGAAACAGCAGCATCTCTCTGGTAAAACCCACTAGCCCAGGAGGAGAGAGAGAATAAAGACACACAGTCTAACTCTTGAAACTGCAGGAGAGCATATTCTGGGTAGGATGTAACTCCCCAGACATCTGTTGGTGACATCTACAGTCAGACATGCATCATTGGAGGGATCTGTAAATTATATGGGGGACAGTTTAATGATCTGCAAAGCAGTACATCCAGCCAGCACAGATAGCATCTTCGAAATGGGGTAAGGGAATTAATTTGGGTGAGAGAAGAGAGTGGTGAGGTGGATGAGTGGGCGAGAGAGCTCTACAGGAACAACCCTTGGAAATATTAACCTTGAAGGTGGGGTGGGATGGAGTGAAGAAGGCAGTGCCGCTTTATATGTTTCAAGGAGGATTAGACAGGAGACAGGAGGAGGCCAGCACAGCCTAGGGGGACAGAGGAGGAAATGATCCTTTCAAAAAGGAGAAAAAGAAAAGGGGAACTGGATTCTAAAGAACAGAAGCCAGTTCCTTCCTCTAGCTCCCCTTCCATTTCAGAGGAATAAGCAGGAATAGTAGCAGCCCAATGTGGCTGACTCTAAATGCTTTTTAAAAGACATTCGAAGACATCGGTTTTTCAGGCTTTTATTGTGTTGGAACCTTTTTATTTTTCAAATGAGATTTATGTGGAGTTCCATAGGATATATGCTCCATGAGGTCAGGGACTTGGTCCTGTTGTTCAGCTTGTATCCCTAGAGTGTGTTATACCTAATAGGCATTCAATGAATACTTGCTAAATGGATGAATGAATAAATGAATGGATGAATGAATAGGTATATAGTTGAGCTGAGAAGGTTCTTTGCCCTCCTAGCAGATATCAAAGTTCCTTAGGGAAAGAACCTTATGTTAGGAAAATACTTCAATGAGTCACCGGGGAAAGAAGGCAACTAAGAGACAGCTAATGGCTTTGTGTAAGTAATAAAGCTGAATTTGATGGTGGAGAGAAGGGTAGCAACAAGCGAGGGGAGAGAGAAGGACGGAGAGGCTGAGTAACAGGTCTTGTCGTGAATAGTCATGACTAATACTTTTCAATTACAAGCTGTGTGGTGCTGTGTGGAAACTCCTTATCCTTATCCCCAATTCTCCAATAACAATACAGTCCACACATCTTCCCATGTGCGAGATTGGGGAGGTATCAAGAGGGAAGTGTCAATACCAAGAAGAAGATAAAAACAGTTGTACAGTTAGATAGTTTAAAACATCCATCAGAAAGAATGTATGCACCCCTACGTTCATAGCAGCACAATTTACAATAGCTAAGATCTGAAAACAGCCCAAGTGCTCATCAGTAGATGAGTGGATAAAAAAGCTGTGGTACATTTACACAATAGAATAGTATGCAGCTGTAAAAAAAAAAAAAGAAAAAAAAAAAAGAAGAAGAAGCATCTCTTATCCTTTGAGACAGCATGGAGGGACCTGGAGAGTATTATGTTAAGTGAAATAAGCCAGTCAGAGAAAGACAAGTATCACAAGATCTCACTCATATGTTGAAACTAATGAACAAAAAAAACAAACAAACTGATGAACAAAGTACATTTGGAGACATAGACACATGGAACAAACTGATGAATCTCAGAGGGAAGGCGAGGGTGGGAGAGATTAATCAAAGAACTTATGTGCATACATATATAAACCATGACACAGACAATAGTGTAGTGAAGTCCTGAGGGGAGGTGGGGCCAGGGTGGAGGGGGTGAATGGGGAGAAAGGGGGAACATCTGTAATACTTTCAACAATAAAGATAAATTTTTTTTAAAAGATAAAAGCAACATAAAAAGTTGTATGGCCCAGAAGTATGAGCTAGAGGTGACTGGGAAAAGGTAGGCCTCTAAGAAGTTGAAGACATCTTGAGAGGAGCTTGTATTGCCTCCTGGTTGTAGAATGGGCTTTGGGCCGCCCTTGTCTGATGTTAAGGGATAGCTGATATCAGGGACCTAGAGGAAGCAGCTGAAGCAGAGCTGCTGGGGATGAGAGGAGACAGCCAGGACTCTGCCCCCTTCTCCTGTCGCCTTTCTCACGGTGTCCTACCCACCTTTGGGACTTTTAAGACCTGAGCACAGAAAAATGAGAAGGAAGTTTGGGAGCGCCAGGGGTGGCAGAAGGAGATGAGCTGAGGAATGAAGCAGGGGGATTTGGATCCAGAACCATGGGATAGTGGGGACATTCCTGAGATAGTTATGTCCCCAATTTCCCAAATCAAGGATGCATCTCATTTTCTGATCTATACAACCTACCCCAGAGGGTGGTCAAAATGTAGTCACACTAAGAGAGAGCCACAAAACGGTTGTGATTTTGTGATGTCTGGGCCCTTCCCTGGCTGACTCCTTACCAGCCGCAATATGTGGAGCCTTGAAATTCATGCCTCAGGCAAACTAACAAACGACTCTCCTCCCCTAGTGCTCCATTGGGGTCACTTGCAATTGTCAAAGCAGCAAAGTTGAAATGTTTAGCTGCGAAATTACACCTAAAAAATAAGTTAAATAACAGAAAGCAAAAATTACCAGCTGCAAAGCGGCCATAGCGAGTGCCATTTTGTCAGCTACTTGTTGGAGATGTCCCAGAATGGCACTCTCCTAAGGGGCCTTTTTTCTAATCCCCCCACTGCCACACACAGACACACACACACACACACACACACACAGCACCAAATTCTGGTCAGAGGCTGTCTACTGTGAGGAAAGGGCAGATGAGGAAATATCTGAACTAAATACCTTCAAATAGGCCCTGGAAGGGGCCTGAATCTTTTAGGGGCGATGTAAGGCCTGCTGTGACAGGGAAAGGTCCGGGGCTACCGTCATTGTCCGTGAAGCAACTCCCCTGCCTCCTCATCCCAGCTCCACTCTGCCCATCAGCTTCCTCCTGCAGTCTCTGGTGGTGCATTGTAAACCACCTCACCGGAGTGTGAGAGCTCTAATCCCCAAGTCCTGCTTCTCAATCAGCGTCCATCTCTTCAAGCAAAGTGGCTGGAGTGCTTGGCTTGCCTCCCAGGCCGGCCACTTCCCATTGCCTCTGCCTGGGAAGCGGACAGTAGGCCAGAGTCCCTGGCGGAGGAAAAGAGTGAGTGGCCCAGCATGCCTAGAGGGATGGGGAGTTCAGAGGTAATCAAGAGAGGGTTGGGTGGTCCCATTTCTTGGCACTCAGCAGGAAGGACCAAGAAGAAGCTCAAAGTCATTACTTCATTCACTCAGCCACCCACCCATTTGTTAAGTCCATGAACCAGGCCCAGTATAGACACTGGGCACACAAATGAAAAGAAATTGCATTTCCCCGTAAGGAGTTCACAGTTGAGAAGCAAAGATTCTCCCATAAGTGGAACGTTGCTCTGCAATGTGCCAAGTGCAATTCATTCATTTATTGATCACCTACCATGGGCAGACACTGTTCCAGGCTCTGGGAATGTGAGTTCCCAGGGTGTTAGGGGAGCCTGGGCGGGTGGGGCATCTAATGCCTGCCTACTCTAGGCCCCTTTAAAGGCCAGAACCCCTGGAACAGCAAAAAGTGGACACATTCTCATCAAGAAGATACTCTAACGATGGTGACTCCATGTGTCATCTTGAACTCAGAGATTTATGTATTTTAGAACCCATAGGCCCTCGACAGCCATTGATACCAGCCTCTCTATTTTACAGGAGTGACAGTTTATAGAGATTAAGTGACTTGCCTAACCTCGGTTCCTGTTCTCAAGATTAGGGGGGAAATTCAGGCCAACCCTGCAGACTAGGAAGAGACCTGTGACAGTAGAAGAATGTACAGACTCCAGTTTGGATACCAAGGAGGGCAGGGCCAGGGGCATGGGATGGGAGGAGGATGGGTGAGAGCATTCCAGCCGAGAGAGTCCACTAAAGGGACAGGCGTGAAGCACCAGATGGCTGATTCTAACACATCCAGCTTGATGGTCACCACTTTATCCCGGGTGCCGCCCAAATGCAGTATGAGAGAATGCCCATGACAGGCTTTCCAAAATATGTTAAAGAGCAGTTTGCTTTTAATATGTTCACAAGTACATGGGTGTTGAAGAAAAGCCCCTGGAAGCTCATGGAAAGGAAAAGGAAAATAGCCACGTTTGCAGTTTGGGGTTTGGATGATGACTTCTGGGCTGCGGAGGTAAAACACAGGTCCTTTACTTGCAGGCAGCAGAGTGGCAGGTGGCTCAGGATCCGCGGCTGAAGAAGCTATCAGAAAACCTGAAAGACCCTTGTTGATAAGTTCCTGAAAAATGTCTTTTGGCCCAACAATGACCACTTTCCTTTATTGAGCAATAAGACTCCGATGAGAAATGCCAAATCAAGATTCCAACTATGCTCATCTGACCCCAACAGGACCCTTCTCTTTTGGGAGGGTGGTTTTATTTCCTTACCAGTACGATTCTGAGCAAGCTTTGTCAGAGAATACTGGGACTACAGGGTTATTTCTCCTCCTTCTGTGGAAATGTCATGTGAAAAATGCTGTCTTTTGTTTGGGATGATTTTGAAAAGTGATTTGGTGTTTTCCATATTTTCCATCATAACCAGGCTTTACCTTACCAATAGAAAATAGTAAATGTCACCTGAAAAAGAATACAATTATGCCAGTATCTTAATCCTGACCTATATCTGGTAGGTTTCTAAAAAGAAAATTGAGAATTGGCATCTTATTGTATTTAGCTAAGAAGCCAAGCTCTCTAGTGGAACAAAAGATGTCCCCCTTATGCCCCTCAATCTTACAATGTTAATTCATCTTTAACTCTCAATGAGAAAGCTTTCTTTTGACTGGGGATCTTTGGGATTATTTAATTACTTGAAAGAATTAAGTTTCAGTTAATGTCTCTAACATCCCAAATAGTAGATCTGTGATTCATTCATCTTTCGATGAGCTTCCAGGGGCTTTTCTTCAACACCCATGTACTTGTGAACATATTAAAATCAAACTGCTCTTTAAAATACACTGAGTGGCCAGATTATTATGATCTCTGAACACATAATAATCTAGCCACTCAGTGTGTGTGTGTGTGTGTGTGTGTGTGTGTGTGTACATATATACATATATATATATATTAGAGGCCCGGTGCATATTAGAGGCCTGGTGCATGAATTCATGCATGGGTGGGGTCTGGCCAGGGGGAGGGGACATGGGCAGTTGACCGGCCTGCCTGCTGGTCCAACTCCTGGTCGAGGGGACAATTTTCATATTAGCCTTTTATTATATAGGATATACACTGAGTGGCCAGATTATTATGCTTTCAGAGTTCATAATAATCTGGCCACTCAGTGTATTTTGGTTAAGGAAATTTTAATCCTCCTATAGTATGGCATTAAAAACAATTTTCTCTGGGGCTGGAGTGGTTATTTTGCCAAAATAGTTAGAGCAGTGGTCGGCAAACTCATTAGTCAACAGAGCCAAATATCAACAGTACGATTGAAATATCTTTTGAGAGTCAAATTTTTTAAACTTAAACTATGTAGGTAGGTACATTGTTATTAACTTAATTAAGGTATTCCCAAGCTGGCCTTTGCTAAAAACTCAAGGGGCCAAAAAGCCGCATGTGGCTCTCGAGCAGCAGTTTGCCGACCACTGAGTTAGAGTATCTGCATGTATTAGCCTTCTATTGCTGCTATAACTAATTATCAAAAATTCAGTGGCTTAAAATAACACAAATTTATTATTTTACAGTTCCAGGGGTCAGAAATCTAAAATGGGTGTCACTGGGCTAAAATCCAGGTGCTGGCAGGACTGTGATTTGTACTGCAGGCTCTAGCAGCGAATCCGTTTCCTTGCCTTTTCCAGTTCTCAGAGGTGGCCCACTTCCTTGGCTCACCGCCCCCTCCCTCCATCTGTAAAGCCAGCAACATCCAGCTCTCTCACTATTTAGTCTTTCATGGTCACATTTCCACTGACTCTCTTCTGTCTCCCTCTTCTACTTTTAAGAGCCCTTGTGATTACATGGAGACCACCCACATAATCCAGGATAATCTTTCTATCCCAAGGTCCTTAACATAATCACATTTGCAAAATCCCTTTTGTCATGTAAAATAACGTATTCCTGGGTTCTTGGGATTAGGACAGGGGCATCTTTGGATCTTTGGGGGGCCATTATAGTGCTTACCACGCTGTGTGTGTGTGTGTGTGTGTGTGTGTGTGTGTGTGTGTGTGTGTTGGGGAAAGGGAAATTATAGTGCAAATGAGTTTTAAGGCAAGGAAGCCATTGATTTATTCTCAGCATTCAGCTTGCTCTTCCAAGTTAGGTCTTGAGGCTCTTTCTGGATGACTCCCTCTTCTTAATTACTCATTCCCAGACTCCATGATCTGAGGGCCCGTGCCAGGGTCATAGTGAACAGTGATCGTTTCTCTGAGGTGATGCAGATCCAACGGGCCCACTCATTTTTGAAAAAGCAGAGGCCCAGGGGAAGAGAACCGTCATTCACTGAGGGTTTGCTTTGTGCCAGGTTATTTCCTTTATTTAATTGTCATAACAAACTGATGAATTGGGTACTTTTGCCCTCATTTTTCAGATGAAGAAAAGAAAGCCAATGATGTACGTAAAGTGGCCAAGTTAAAGGAATGGCAGAGCTAGAGTGTAAACTCCTTTTGGTCGGGTTTAAAATCAGCTCTCTCTCCGCATTTATGTATGTGCGGTTTCCCAGAGGCGGAGGGCATAGCACTAGTTTAAAGTCAGGGGCCTAATCTCACACCAGTGTGTGTGTGTGTGTGTGTGTGTGTGTGTGTGTGTGTGTGTGTGTGAGAGAGAGAGAGAGAGAGAGAGAGAGAGAGAAAGAGAGAGAGAGAGAGAGAGAGAGAGAGAGACACGGGGGAGGGGGTGCTGTACTAAGCATCTGGCAATATCAGAAGAGTTCAACCACTGGATTAAGTCAGCTATAGAAGAGGAAAGTAGACCAGGCTCTTCAATTTGGCTAACAACTATAAAGAGGTAGATTTTAATCTCAGGAGCTTAAAATTTCCAAAGGTGAGGTGAGTGTTTCTCTTATTTTTGGACTCTGTTTCTATATCTCTAAGCCTTAACAAAGTGTTTTAACCTAACCATATATCTATCACTAACTATAATTAGGATCAAATCAGCCTGGTCATGTAGATGGCAGGCCAAGGGATTTGGGAGAACTAGGCATTGGGGTTAAGCTGAAAGGATACACCTCAGAAACCCACAACCAATTTTAAAACCAGGTTGAGAATGTCTCTAATTTATACTAGTGGAAAGTGCTGAATCCTCTGGTTATCAGAAATGATTAAACTTTTGGTAACCAAAGACAAATAGAAGAATCTTTTCATTGTGCAAAGAGAACAATAATACTGGCTGTGCATGCTCATTCACTTTAGGGAAGTGTGTGTGTGTGTGTGTGTGTGTGTGTGTGTGTGTGTGTGTGTTTGTGCATGCCTGTGCACACATGCTAGGGTTTTATTATTATGTTTTTCTTTTCAGTTTCCTTTCTTTCCTCCTTTGGGAGACATTTTATGCTCAATGGACATGGCAGAAGCAAATAAAAATAAAAAGAGCCACAAGCTTGTTTGGAATCATTAACTCCAAAGGTTGCCTCCACTGCGTGGCTAAGGTAGAGGAACCATCCCCAGGGTCCTCAGAGAGCCCTCCCTGAATGCATTGCTCCAGACAATCGGAGCCCCGGCTCCCCCTGCACAGCTGGATTTGGAAAAGCACAGCATTTATAATGCTGATGGCAGAAGCTGTAAGTGTGGAAAAAGTGGAGAAGAAAAGCCTGGGGACAATCCCCCCAAGAGATGGGGGTTGAGCAGAAGAAATAATATAGAAAATTTACGCCTCAGTTGGTAAAGGAGAGAAAACAAAACAAATAAAAAATTTTAAAGAACAGGCCCAGACACCCACCTCCTGGGATGCCTGGCAAAGGCGTGGCAGGACCCTCTGCCTTCACTGTGTCGCCTTTGGAGCTCTTGAGCATGTACAGGAGAGCAGAGGCTTAGCGGGAAGGACACATCAGAGCAAAGCAGAGTTGATGGCAATGACACGTCTCTCATTCCAAACCACTTTCCCCAAGCCATTCGTCTTCAGTTTCCCTGCACGCTTTCATTTTAAAGTTAGCAAAACAACTGAAGCTTGGGCTCAACTTGCTTCACAAACTAGAACAGTGTGGTGAATTAAAGATGGCCAGACTTCTTTGACGCTCTTTCTGCTCCTTTTAACCTGAGCCGGCTCTGTGACTGCTTTGACCAATAGGATATGGCAGAAGTGATGTTGGGCCAGTTTCAAGAACTAGGTTTTAAGACACTAACAGCGCCTACTTGCCATCTCTTTGGGACCCAGCCACCATGCTATGAGGAAGCCCAAGCAGCCCCTTAATGAGACTCACCTGGGGAGGAACTGAGGCCTCCGGTTGGTAGCCCCAACTGAGCAGCCAGCCAATTGGCAGGACCCATTTACCAGCCGTGTGAATGAGCCATCTGAGAAGCAGATCCTGCAGCCGTAGAAGAGCTGCCCAGCTGCCGCTATAGGTCAGATATGAGCTGTCTCCTCTGGATCTACCCCAATTGCAGATTTATTGGGAAAATAAAGGACTGTTGCTTTAAGCCATTGTTTAAAGGACTGTTTTGGGGGAATGGTTTCTTGTGCAGCAAGCAATAGATAACTAGAACAAAGAAGAGTGGTGCTAAGCGAAGGGTGGAAACTATCCTCTTTAATGCAACCCCCATAGCAGACATTAATAATCAGTCACCAAACTTTTTGCCTCACTGAGCCCGGAAACATTATCAGCAGTACTCTGGGCAGTCATGACATGAAAAACGAAAGCATTTGTCATCTCTGGACTAAGTGGTGACTGGCTGAGGAGTGTGCCATTGAGATTAGATGTGCTAAGCCCTGAATTTGGGAGTTCTTTTGGTCACATTCCATTCAAGAGAGAGAGAGTGACACCCCCACCCCTTATCCAGGAGCCAGCCGGGAAGCTGATTGCATCATGAAACAGGAAGTTGTCACCTCTGCCTCTTTCGTGGCTCACTAGGTGGTGGTCAGTGCTACTGACTTAGTTCAGGGGCTCCTAGGGTCAAGCATGAATGCCTTTCCCATTCTCTTCCCTTCACCCCTAAAGGATGCCTGACAGGTTGTACCCAGGTGACCCTACTACAATTAATTGCCTGTATTCTTGTCAACCTTCTAAGGATATCCCACCCCCATAGCACCGCACAGGGTGCCTGGAATGCTGTTGCTGCTGAGCATATTTATTGAATGGATGTGGCCAAGCCATGGGGTCAACCCTTCTCATCTATTTCTACTTCCCAGCTCTTAGCACGGAGCCTGGCACACAATGGGTGCTAAACAAATGCTCATTAAATTGATTTTGATGGCATTATTCCCAAAATAGTTGCTTGATGAACAAGCGGAGTCTCTCCCTCCCTAAAAGATCTCAAGTCCTAACAGAATCATAATAGAGCCAGAGCTCAAAGCAAAATTATTCACAAATTCCAAGTGCCTCAATCCACGGGGTTTAATGAAAGTCATTCTGCAATTGAGAATGTTGTAGTAATTACAGGCAAGTTAATATCTCCGCCATATGGTTAGAAAGCAGGTCTCAATTCTGAAAGCCACTATCAGCACTTTTATTTTCTGCTGCTGCTTCTCGGCACCCCACCCCCTGCTGTCTTTGTCTCTTTTTTTGCTTTCATCTCTTTCTCTCAATCTCAAATTCCCTCTCTCCCATACGATTTTCTTCCTCATTTGTCCCCTCTTCAAGCCCCAAGTCACATTTTTAAAGCCTTTGAAGTGAAACCTCTAGAGGTGGAGAAGTAATTGCAACGCCAGAGTGGGTCATGACGGAGCATCGCCCGTGCTGACCCACTTGCCAAGAAAGAGAACCGAGGATGCTCTGACCCCCTTATGAATCGACCATGTAGCTGCGTCCCTCAAGTGTGGTTGCGTGATTGAGGAAAAAGACTCCAATTAATCTCTCTCCTGCTGAATCGCCCTAGCGCAGTGGTTCTCAACCCTGGCTGCAGAGAATCACCTCAGGAGCTATTAAAAGGTACTGATGCCTGCGCCCCAGCTCCTCAGAGATTAGATTCTGAATTAATTGTTTGGGATAGAGTCCAAACAGCATCGTCTATAAGATGATCCCAAGATAGAGCCAGGGTTGAGAACCCTACCCTGGAAACGCAGCCTTCGATAAATAGCTGTGGGATCTAGTCTTTCCCTTTTTGTCTACCTGTTACACTTGGAAGTGAGACAAACAATGACTACTCAAGTGATGCCAAATTACAAGGCATCCACTTGTGAACGGAAGGAGCCACATGCTAACCTGACAAGCTCAGGGGAGGCCTATGTGGCAGTCTTGCAAACTCAGAGACCTGAAATAACCACAAAGGATGGTTTGAAAATTAAATATTTAACTACAAACAGGTTATAGTGGGCAGTCATGTCCTAGGCCGATATCTTCCCTGACAAAGGTCAACTTAGATCTTTACTGAGCCCATTTGCCTTTTTGCCTCTAAGATAACATATCTGTGAGATGTCTGTGAGATGTCTGGGTAACTTGTAACTTCCTTTTTACCCCGGACCCCTCAGGGCACAACAAATGGCACCGGGACATTCCTTCATTGTTATTGTTATCAAGTTAATTGTCAACTGTTAATTACGTTAAAGTATCCTGTATCTATCTCTGTAAGAGAAGCACATGTCCATCATTTCACTTTTCACCCAATCCCAGAGGTTTCCCCGCTTTGCTTTGTCCCACCTCCCTAATCTGTCACCAATGGATTTCATGTAACTCACCTACGTCCCTTTTCTTTGATTTCAAGGTATAAATATAGATGTAACCCTGCATTCTCCGGAGCATTATCTCAATTCATTGAGGTTCTGCTTCCCGGCATATGTCGACAATTTGGCTCAAATAAACTCACTAAAATTCTTTACAGGTTTCAATGGTTTTTTTTCGTTAACATTTTTGGCGTAGTCATGGCAGGATTCCAAAGAAAACTCACCCGGGATCATCCTTTGGACTTGGACTTGGAGCTAGGATCCAGCAAAGGGCCCGTTGAGCCCACCGGTTCTCCGCCCATTGGGTGAACGTGGGTGAGTGATCTCTCGGATCCAGGACCGTCCCTTGTTGGTAGAGGGTCTCTGACTTTATTTGAGCTGTGTTTTAAAATCCTCGAGGTAGAACCAGGGTTGACAAAACCCCAGGTTAAGGGTTGGCAGAACCCAGGCTTAGGCTTTCTCTGGAGGAAAAATGGGTGGCTGGTTTTGATTTTGGCTTTTCAATTGGAATTTCTGAGAGTCTGAGCAAAAATAACCTTCGCCGTATAAATGAGCTGAACTCATTCAGCTCTGAAGATAAAGGGGCAACACTTTTTTATTTTTAAAGAATAGTCTGATTCTGAGGTGTTCTTAGGTGACTAAGAATTTTGTGGAAGTGTCAGAAATGCAGGAGCCCCGTCTGGAAGTTCCGACTGTAATTAACTAAATGGCTTTTCTAGGGGGCCACCATAAAGGCTTGGTCTGCCCGGGCCCCAAAAAACTTTTTTGTGGTTTTAGACAGCCGGGAGAGAAACTGAGGCCACATTTGACCTACTACATAACATATCTAAAGTTTGCTCAGACTACAGATATCCAAAAATAAAAAAATTTAACATGGGAAATTGTGCCTCCAAGGCTAGAAGCTCCCAAGACCCCAGCCCTCATTTAATACTTCTGATAAGAAGCCTTTACTTGCAAGTACTTAACAGAAATGAGAAAATTTAACTAGAACATATTAACTGAGGAATGGCCAGAAAGAAAAAAATGCAGTTTGTTTGGGGTACCTTTGTTAATATTTTGCATGCAGAAAAAAAATGCCGGCTCTGAAATTAAAGTGAATGAGTATATGGGAAGCGTATCTTGATTTGGAAACTAGAAGCTTCTAAGAAAAAAATTTTTTTTCTTCCTATCGATGGAAATTAATAAAAAAGATTTTCAGGGACTGTCTCAGAACTATTCTGAAGTTAACAAATGTCTACAGCCATTTTTGAATAGTCCTTTGGGAGTGGACTGAAATTCTAGAGAGGGGCAGTTCCCGAACCGGGGACAAAGACACTGCTTTGGTAATTTTAATGCTAGACATTCTCTGGTGTAAATTCTTAGTGTGTTTTCTGCGCGCCTAATAACAGTGTTGATGTTTTTGTGTCGCTTTGTTGTTGTTTAATTTGTTGAAAGAAAAGGCAAGTCCCACTTCGGGGAAGCCTAGTTGTGTGTGGTGGGGTTGAAAGTGTGAGAGAGATTGCAAGAACGTCCCAGCAGCTGCCAAGAATTCTTAATCTTGGGGGCTCTTCTTGCTCTCCCTCTCAGGGTTCAGCTTCCAGAAACAGCTAGTGAGATTTCTGTCTGTTTGTCTGAAATATAATTGTGGCTGTCTATCTCTTAGGGATTTCGGTTTGCTCTTTCCTTTGTTGTGAGAATAAACAAATCATCTTTTCTGTCTAAGAATAGTTTAGACAGCCTCCATTTTGGACTGTGACTTGGCAGCCGCCATGTTGGCCGCATGGCTTGATGCTTCCCTTGAAAGAGCAAGGGCCAACCCCTCCCTTTGAATTAGCCAATCAGGAAAGACTGTGTGCCTGAGCTCCAATCAAGAGCAAGGACAGGTCACGTGCGTTGTTAAGGCACTCTGCTTCAGAAAGAAACTTGCAGAGATTCTCAGAGCCAAGTTCAAACAGGAAACTTTAGGAGGGTAGCATGTGTCCAGTCAGGGACACCGGCAAGCCAAGAGTCATGATTCCCTGTGGGGGCGTCTGCCAGTGATACTCTGGGAATTTGCGTTTCACATATTGGGAGTTTATGTGTTATTTTCAATGCTAAATACACTGCTTGCAATAAGCCTTGTGCCTCATTTTAAAATCTTGCATATTATTCTTTATATGTTAAAGTTATAATTGAATCTAAAGGTATACAAATTTTATATTATTCTCTATGTCATTTTACAGGGATTATTACTTACCAAGAAGTTGTTGTCTTGGAATGTTATATTTTATAGAAAAGCAAGGTTTTTATCAAATCTATAACCATGCTACTTTTAAATTTTTGTCATTTGTGGACCGCTTTATTCTGATGCATTTGTAGGTATATATATGTCTAGAAAAAATCCATGAAAAGGACTCGGATTTACTCTAACTTGCAGGCTTCTAAGCAGGTCATATTTTGAACTGGATGAAGATTTATAGAACTTCAAGGAATAAATAAACAAAAACAACTATGGGACTAAATGAATTGAGGATAATTATTCTTATGATTCTATTTAAAATATTGTTGACACTTAAATCTTTTGTTTCCTGAATATAGGGAAAAGTAAAGAGCAGACATTCTGCATTGTAGGAACTAACAAATTGGTAACAGATTCATTTCACAGTGCGCTCCCGGGAGACAAAGGGTTCAAAGATCATGGCTTACAACCAGGAGATTTGCTGTCTTGGAAAAGACACCAAATAAAAGACTCTCCAACCTCATTGGAGGGGACCTTACCAGGTATTACTAACTAACCCATGTGCAACTAAACTTAAAGGAGGTAGCTCATGGATTCACATTTCTCATTTAAAAAAGGCATTTGACTATGAATGGACGTCTACTCCCATCTCTGACCCCATCTCCGTCTGCAGCGGAGATCAAAGACTTTTCAAGGATAAGGAACAGCTGGGACCTTTCGAGGACGAGAAGTCGCCGACCACGGAGGCAGACAGCTATCCCAAGATGACATCAACAAGGCCTGTATGATCACAAACTGATACTGCTTGAACCTTGTTTTATATCAACTGATTGTTATTGATTGAATGTATATAAAATGATTTTCATATTATTATTATCCTTATGGTTCCCTAGTGGAAACAATATCTGCCTCCCCAGACCTCTTCCTTTATTAGATATGAAAATTTAACCTAAATGCCTGCTAATCTTTCCCACCTAGTATACAATGATGTTCTGATTATCAGGTATGATCGTGAAATTAATGCTTGTTAGCCACACATTGGTCTTCTCCTACTATCAATATAAGCTTTGGTGGTTGTTGTTGTTTTCTGGCTCTATCTATTATAAAGGACCCACCTTAGGCAAATACCTCCAAGAATATCTCCCTGATAATTCCACTGGTAGAATTATATATGGATCTAACCTGGATGAATATTGTATAGCTATAGAGATGGATGATGAAAAGCTAAGAAAAACACCTGGATATGATGGCAAAAGGCTGGCAGCAGCCTGTCCTATCTGTCATAGCATATCTTGTCCTCAGACTCACCAGCCATGTTCTTGTGGCTGGATGTCTGTGAAGCAAGAAAGAAATCGATGGGTCCCTATTTCAGAAATTATTGGCATTACTTGGTGGGTAGATATGTCTGTAACTACCCCACCATCCTTGTGTCCTGGACGCTTGTGGGAAGCCCTATGGAATACTCTAACTCTAGCTCATTTGGGGGTCACCTCCACCCATTTAACTATGGCATGGGAAACTCAACATTTTGGCTCCACTCAGTATACCCTAACTGCTCCCAAGTCATAGCTACCCAATGGCAACAATATTTCTGGTGGATCCAACAACATTGGTCTCCCTAAAAGAAGCAAAAGGGGAATACTTGGAGGAGTAGGGGCTGGCCTTGGTATCCTGGGACAAGCTGAACTTGCAGCTAATGAAGAACATCATTCATTAGAAAAGGATTTTTATCTCAAATAGGTCATCTAGAGGGAATGCTGTTTCAGGAAGAAGGAAAAACAGTGGGAAGCAGCATGGAAAGACAATAAAGCCTTAGTTTCATGGATAGAACAGACTCTAAAAACTTATGCACAAACCCAATAATGGGAACGTGCCTGTGCCCTAACTCAACAGGGCCTATTGTCTATGTTAATGCAAGGAATCTGAAGTGGCTCTGCAACAATGGCCAACTATAATGGTTGCAGAAGCCCAGGCCAGACACTTATGGGACTCATATGGTTCCCCAGGAATTTGGAAAATTTTAAATGGGAAATGTTATCTACGATATTGTGTTTTTAAAAGCCCAGGTGTGAGTTAAATCCTAAGCTTAAAATTCCCAGTAGTTCAACTGGCTGGCGTAAGGACTATCCTCTATAATACTAGAATACTTCCAATGGGAAGTTTATGGGCCATATTTAAAAATAATAAACAATGTGAACCCATCTCACTGTCAGTGAAAATTGGAAAGGTGAATGGTTATGCCCTCAATCCATAGGGAATACTGAATTCACCCAGTCCTGGCCTATTGTATCTACCCCCATGAATAACAACATATGGTATATGGGAAAGGGGCGTTTTGCTGGGAAGGGTTAAAAAACTCTCCTGTTATAATAACTGATTTTTACTGTAATAACACCACGTTTACTTTAAATAATACTGGAATATGGTGTAATACTGAAATTATAGGCAAAATAACTTTGCCTGAGGTTCATAAAACCTATGATAATATTGATACTGAAAAACCAATGTATTGGGAAATTGAACTCCTCCCCATGAGGCCATTTTTATGGGAACTAATTGGCCAGAAGAAAATTAGAGCTTCTAGATAATGAAATAGTGGAGTCTTAATTCATTTGGCCAAACATATCATAAGGTACGAATGACAGTGGATGAAGGAGGAAAACATATAATTAGCTTAATAAAAATTATGATAATACATGTAAAGGGTTTTTCAGTTGGCTGTGATGCTTGTTCCCCTTAGACTTTTCCTTGTCTAGTATTAGACATTTTCTGTTCCTAATCAGTGTTATTGGTTTACTATTGTTACTTTTGTTCATGATATGTAAATGTTATATTAGATGCAGAAAAGCAGAATGTAAGACAAACAGCAAAAAGACTCGGATCATGGTGGCTCAAAATTAGAAATGATCCAGAATACTTTTTAACAAGGACATATAGGATCTGACTGCCTCCCATTTACCTGCCTTTTTAAAATATATATGTAATTCGACCTTAAATGCCATCTAAGGTTATGGTCTTGCCCCATCCCCAGTGGTCCACCTGTTCAGCGAGGCATGCTGACACTGAGACATCCTAGGAATGAGCCTTCCTAGCACCGTGGGACTCCATTATCCAACCAAAAGGTTGGTCATCAATGCATCCTTTGGATTGATTTATGACCAAAAGGGGAATGTGTGAACGGAAGGAGCCACATGCTAACCTGACAAGCTCAGGGGAGGCCTATGTGGCAGTCTTGCAAACTCAGAGACCTGAAATAACCACAAAGGATGGTTTGAAAATTAAATATTTAACTACAAACAGGTTATAGTGGGCAGTCATGTCCTAGGCCGATATCTTCCCTGACAAAGGTCAACTTAGATCTTTACTGAGCCCATTTGCCTTTTTGCCTCTAAGATAACATATCTGTGAGATGTCTGTGAGATGTCTGGGTAACTTGTAACTTCCTTTTTACCCCGGACCCCTCAGGGCACAACAAATGGCACCGGGACATTCCTTCATTGTTATTGTTATCAAGTTAATTGTCAACTGTTAATTACGTTAAAGTATCCTGTATCTATCTCTGTAAGAGAAGCACATGTCCATCATTTCACTTTTCACCCAATCCCAGAGGTTTCCCCGCTTTGCTTTGTCCCACCTCCCTAATCTGTCACCAATGGATTTCATGTAACTCACCTACGTCCCTTTTCTTTGATTTCAAGGTATAAATATAGATGTAACCCTGCATTCTCCGGAGCATTATCTCAATTCATTGAGGTTCTGCTTCCCGGCATATGTCGACAATTTGGCTCAAATAAACTCACAAAATTCTTTACAGGTTTCAATGGTTTTTTTTCGTTAACACACTCAACTAGATGCAACTATTTAATAAAACAAATAACATCTGGTTAGCTCAAAATGTATTCACAAATACTCTGATGAAGCCCTATAAAAACTCTTGGACTGGAGGTCATACAGTAGGCATGTCTTCCTCAGATCGGGGCTCTTTCTACTGCATCACACTGTGCCCTTTGCCCTTGTCTGTGATAGTTACAAGAGGAGTGGGCCTGCTCATCCGAGGGCTAAGGGTTAAGGCTTCCCTCTAGCCTGCTCTAAAGTGCTCACCATTGGGAAAACTGCCTTGGGACTGACAACAAAAGTGGGTGCCTCCTGTCTAAGATGCCATTGTTATTCTTCCCTAGAAGGCCAAGAGCCTGGAGTTTTTCCTTCTCAAATTAGCTGATAAGATTAACTAAAGGTCTCATGAAAGGCCCAGAGCTTTAAGGCAACAATAAAAGGGGAGATTTCAGGAGCTCCCAGAGAAGCACCAGCTGCTTAGTCAGGCATAACAGAAGGCTGGTGGAATGGAGTCAGAGTGGAAATTTGAAATGGGGTCCCCTGTTTTTTGGAGACATGCTTGCTGATTTAGGACTAGGTGTTGAGAGGTAGCTAATGACATATAAGAAGGAAATAACTACTGCTTGGTAGTCAAAACAAAACAAAACAAAACCACTCAATTCACCTGACCCTTCGTTTTTTTGCTGTCCTCCTGCCGGAGCCTCCATATTCCTATCTGCGAAATCATTGCCCCTCCTTGGGATGTTTCATGATGTTCTGAGAATCAAGAGAGATCATGTGTGTGTTCACTTGGGAAAAATCAGGGTGCTCTGCCCTTTTAGGCAGTTTTTGGAGGGAGTAGTTTGATGCAGCAGGAAGACCCGTGAACTAGGTGTCAAAGGCCTGGCATCCTGACTCCCTCCATCTCTGGCTAGTCATTAGACACCAGGCAAAATCCTCAACTGCCTCCTTCTCTGTCACATGAAATAACAGTTGCCGCACTATCCCTGAAGATGTGAAACACCAATGAAGGAGCGTGTGGGGAAGTGCAATACATACTATTGATTGCTGTATAAATGTCAACATTAGGATTACAACCCATATGCCTTTCCAGACATACCCTTTCCATTGAATATTGCCTATTTGTGTGGACTTTGAACTCTTCAAAACAACCTTTATACTGATCTTACCACTGTTCACATTGGTCTACCTTTATTTACGATGTGAATACAGAGTCTTGTAGTTCTTGTTACTGGCTCCCCAATACCTGTTCCCTATCAAACAATTTGCCCACACTATTCACAGCAGTTTCTCTTTGCCATTGTCTGGTCTTCGAATCAGCAGGTGATCCAACTTCTGGCCACGGAAGCATGTGGCGAAGTCTGCTGGGGGCTCTGGACCAGATGTCCTTGCTCTCAACTTGGAGACAGAGGAAGGAGAATCCCTTTCTGCCTCGGGACTGTGTGGTGCATGGCTGCGATGTTTGGAATGGCAGCAATAAGCAGTGACTTCCTTGAGTCCATGAAGGAAGCCGCTGCCTTGTAGTACAGCTAATACATCATGAGTTGCAGAGGGAAGACTTAGAAAGAATCTGAAACCATTGAGAGTCATTGAGCTGTTGAATCACCCATTCCTGGACCCAAATTCTTAGACCCCCAGAGCAAGGATGATGGGCCAAGTACAGAAACTCACCGGGGCAGAACGCTCCAGATGCCTAGCAATAGGCAAAACTGGGGAAACATGAACCTCACCCCAGGTTAACCTCCCCTCGCCTAACATATCACTGGTCAGACGGTTTGGACCTCAGATCTTTCATATCGCTGGTCAGGCAGTCTAGACTTTCTGACTTTTCCTCCCTAAAGATAACATCTAGGCCTCAGTTGTATTTCAGGGCCAGGCCCAGAAAAGCAGGCAAGAGATGCTGTGGCCTCAGGACCAGCTTTTCCCTCCCAAGTCACTCAAAAATGAACCACACCCTAAAGAAGAATATAACCAAACTGTTAGGGGACTCATCTGCATTGGGACGGGTGTTGCCAATTGCCCAGCTCAGGATTAGAGTAGCTCCCCGAAGTGGATTGGTTTGAGTCCCTACAAAATAATATATGGGCAACCATTTCAGGCTGCTATAGGAACAGATGCATATGTAGATCATGATGTTAATTAAGAATTACATGTAGCATCTTAATCAAACACTGACTGGAATGAATGATTTGGCATGTGCTAGGGATTTTTCTGTCACAGGTCTGCTACAGCCCTTCTTAGCAGGAGACAGGATTCCACTCAAAACATGGAAAACTAAATCACTGGTTAACATGAGCGGGACCCTGGGACTGCTTCTCACCACTCCCACAGCTCTGAAGCTGGCTGGGGTGAAGCCCTGGATCCATCACACCAGCATGAAGAGGGAGTAAAAAGGGGAAGAATGGGTGACCAAGCCCAAGGAACACCTCAAGGTCATCTTTCAAAGGCAGCATTTGTTATAATCACACTTTTGACCACTGGTGGTCTGGCTGAAGGAGAACTAATTCCATCCAGAAGAGCTAAAAATATTTGGATGTATTTAGCAAAAAATGTTCTTAACACCTCTGACTTTTGCCTTTCAGAAGAAATCTTTATATCTTGTCTAGTAGGAGTTGGGACACCTATTGCTAATGTACAGAATTATATACTCATTCTATTCATTTTGGGAAGAAAGTCACATACAGGGACCTTTATGCGTTGGGACCCACTATCCAGGAAAAGGATGCAGGGATGTTTTCTCTAAAGGTTGTGACAGTAGCTTCCTGTGGTGAATGTCTGACTTTTATTGGGGGTTCTAGTTATTGTCTTTCAGTATCTAATAACCACAATATGAATTGTCCTGATAATTTCACCCTCCCTTATAGTAATGGACATACTAAGCTGCCAGCTGGGTGGTTTTCGATTCCCTAAGAGTAAGTACTACAGATAGAAAGAGGAGGGAAATGTTAGGATTATAGGGCAATACAATCCTTAACGGCCATTTGTAACCTACCCACCACAGGAGGACAAAGATCAGGAAACACTTGCTGGACACCAGGAGCCAGACCATATAAGAAATTAAGACTGTCCTAAAGGCACCTGTTTGCACACCTGCATTCTATCTGCATTCCAAACTCACCAGCTCAGTCCCCAGACCCACTGATGACCAGAGCTTCCTGCCAGTGACTGCCTATAAGATGAAACCCCAGCTCCTGGGTGCTGCCATCATTGACCCAATGTCCCCTTGGCTCCATGCTATGAAGCCCTTCCCTTGGGATAGCCTATTCCCCACCCCCTTCCCTTAAATAAATTCAGCTTTCTTTAATCACCATCTGAGATGGCTATTTAGCTGCTCAGGTACCACCATGCTAACCTTTCACAAATATAATACATTTCCTTTTTGAGTCAATTTGAGAAGGTTTTTAACATTTCGGCAGCCAAAGGTATCTTAACAGATACACCTTGTAATGTGACCAATAATCCTATATAAATCTTGATACTTACTTTTCTTTTTTTTTCCCCCTCGATACTTACTTTTCTTTATTATTACCTTCTCTTTATGAAAAATATCTCCCATTTTCCCTATTATAAATATGATGATTGTTAATGATAGTAGCCTTGGCAAAGATGGAAATATTTAATGAAGAAAATATAAATAATGGCCTCCCAAACTGGAAAAGCCACAGCTAACACCTTGGTGTTCATTGTAGCATGATTTTACTTATAAGAAAAGATTGGAGAGGAGCAGGAAACTCACAATAGACTTTGCTAGATGTGTGTCCTTCTAGAAAAGATGCCCAAAAAAAGGTGGGGCAAATCTGGGAAACCCTGTTGGGAGGAAATGCCACCGTGTATAAGAGGTCTGAGAAGAAGGAGTAGTGGAGAGGAAATTCTGAAAGGTAAAACGCAGCCTTCACGATTTCCCCATAGGTGAGCCCTGCTCCTCTCCCTGGCTGTCCTCTCCACGGTAAGGAAGAAGGGCCTTCCCTTTTTCACTGTCTTCTCCTTCTCCGTGGGCTAAGCCCGGCCTAGACGAATCCTGACCCTCCGCCCTCAGGAGGTGAGCGCTGGAGCCAGCTGGCCCCTCGCAGATTTTGAGCAGCTTGTCCAGCTGCATCTCAGTGTCTCATTAAGGGAGGCGAGAGCTGCCCTTCCAGGAATCAGGACATAAAACTTACACGATGCTCAGAATTCAGAGAAAGGCAAGAATTGCAAACTTGGTTTATGGCAGAGGTGACATGCCGATGGCCTCTGAGCTGTGTGTGACCCACGCACACATACTTTGTGTTTTAGGCTGCGTGGTATTGAATAATTGGGGGGTTTTAGGAACATGCCCAGATTACAGATTTTTTCTTTTTTTTTTTTTTGTTAACTTATATACAAACTATATATTTTTCAAACAGAACTGAAAGAAACATTCAGTAGTTTCTTCCTCCTGACAAAAGGATTTCACAACTTTTACAGCCCATTGAACTTCTCCCCATTTAGATTAAATTTTTTTTAAATATGAAGATACAGCAATATTGAACTTGCACTTCAACATAGGAAGACATTAGCTGGAGGTGACTTGCTGCTCCTTCATCCAGGACATGATGATCGCATGTTCAGCACACTCACGTGAGGTGTGCAGATACTCACATGCCTCCTGTTTACTTATTTCCATGATCAGCCTGGTCCCTGTTGGATGGAATGGAGTTTTCATCCTGTTAGGGCTAGTTACCTCACTTGCCGGATTTGATCAAGTGGGACTGGCTCCTGGAAGGGCTGTTGGTAACGATTCTAGGTTCATTAGAAAAGAGCCACAGATTGGTGTTGCCACGAGCTCCAGAAGAGCATTGTCACCTGGAGCCAACCACTAAGCATTTTGAGGAGAAGACCTATAGGATTCCTTAAGTGAGGGAGAGAGTTGCTTTCGGAAAATGTGGAAGAAACAGTGGCCAGGCTACCTGAGTCCTGGATCTGACTCCACCCCTACCTCGCTGGGCAGGACGAGTGATCATTCCCGTTCCCAGTTCCTTGGCCTGAAAGAGGGATCAGTAACCCTTTCCCTCCCTACATCTCAGGCCCGCTATGGGGATAAAGTATGATGCTGTGCACACAAGGGCTGGGACACCCACAACAAGTGTTACTATTGTTGTTCTTTGTATTTATTTGATTTAAAATCCTTTCTGCAGGGTGCTCATTGTTTAGCAAAATTTGGAAGTGGGCCTCTATCCAAGACAAGTTATAGGTGTAACTTCTCTTTGTTTTAGTTTCTGAGTTGCTAAGGAAGTTCTGTAATATACATTTCATTTCATTCGACTGTGGAACTGGGGGAAGAACCTCTATAGATTAATCGATGTCTGTGTAAGGCCTATTTCCTGATTCTAAGAAGTCAGTGTGGGGAGTCAGCTCAGATGCTGTGACCACCCCTCCCTCACTTCCCATTAGGCATAATGATCACCATAATAATCATGAAAACTGCAGATATTTTCTCAGTGCTTACTAATAGTGAAGACATTTCAGATGAATTATCTCATTTAATCTCTATAATAAGTCTATAAGATATTTACTATGACCCCCGATTGCAGATGAGGAAACTATCCATAGTTCATGGCTGTAAAATGGCAGAACTGTGAGATTAGGATCACATCTAACATTTACTGAGCACTCACTGTGTGCCTGACGCTATTCTGAGTGTTGATATGTGCTATTTCATTTGATCTTTGAGACCAACAGGTTACTTTATTATCCAAGTTTTTATCCCTTGATAACAACAACCAAGACTCAGAGAGGTTAATCAGTTTGCCCAAAGTCACACAGCTTTGGAGGCCCTACAGGAGCTATGCCATGTCAGTGCTTCAGGAAAAAAAGTTCCTGCAATGCAGTTGTACCTCAGATTGCTGTGGGAGACATTTTATTCCTGATAAGATAGAAAGTAAATTCTCAGAATTCTGTTTGTGAGGCAGAGCCCATGAAATGCTTTCTTTCTTTTTTTCTACGGGGGTCGGGGGGGTGCGTGGGGTGCGTGGGGATTTTTCTCTAACATCTGTTATGCAAGACAGAATGTTCCTGACCTATAAGATACACATTGTAGACTGGTGGGCATACCCCTAAGGGTCCATTGCATTCACCCTGGTCCTAGCGGCAGCCACTTCCCAAAAAGCAGATGCATAGAACATTCCATCCCATGTCAGGAATCAGCAGCTGAGTCTCAGAGAGGTCGAGTTTGTCAAGAACACACATCCAGTTGGTCTGAAAGCAGGGCCTCACCTCCAGATTTTCTGACCTCCTCTTTTGTGCTCTTTGCTTCACACACATGTGGACAGACAGGTGGGTCTAATCAAGCCACATTTATTGAGGGCTTACAATGTGCCGGCCTCATCCAAGCACCGTGTGTGTAAAAACTCAATTCTCATGAGCATATTGGGAGGCACTATTATCATCCCATTTTACAGATGAGGAGACTGAGGCTCACAGAGGTTGGAAAACATTCCCACGTTCACACAGTAAGTGAGTTTGGCTTTAAGCCCATGTTCTTGACTTGTATGCTATGTGGCCCGTGGCTCTTTGTGACAGTCACATGAAAAGGCTCTGAATCTGGGAACCAGTGGATGGTGAGAAGCCTGGAGGTGGGTGGGAGAGGCAAGACTGGATGTGCTTGGAGTTTGTGGTGAGGGTCTGCAGCTGCTGCAGGGGAAAGGACAGCTCCTTGCAACTGGCTTGAAAAGAAACGGATCTGTTGATTCTCCGGTGGGCGAACATGTCGGTAACTGCTCTCACCTGGGGTACATGTTCACGAAAATGCCTTGATTTTTATGCCACTGATGAAAAATATTTTTAATATTGAACACTGTGAAGATTTAATGAGATAATAAAGTCAGCTGAGGTACTTAGCAGAAGGAGCGATTTAAGTTCAAGGTATAAATTGTCTCAAATGTTGTTTTCCTGGGAAAGGAATCTCACTCGATAATAATGCAGCACACTGCAGAATGGCCTTTTGGCACAAAAAACACACCAAGAAAGCTGTGTTCTCTGGAGACAGATGGGGACCCGGGGCTGCTCTCCCTTTCAAAGGTGAGCTGGAGCAGATTTCTCTCAGCAGCTGTGTTGGGGGGCAGCTGGAGCTGGGTGTGGTGTGAACGCAGGGAACCCTCCCGGGCGCTCCGGCCAGGCCACCAGGTCTGTCTGTGAGCGGCGGGACGGGTAGTGCGCACAGTCTGACTGAGGCTCAGAGGCCCAGGTGGGCCCAAACCGGGCTCATGGCCCCGTCCTCCCAGGGTTCGTAGACTTTGTGAGTGAATTTTTTCCCTCTTTTCCTGAGGCTGGTCTGCATTCTGTTTACCTGCGGGTAACCATTCATTACTCTCGTCTTCCTGTTTAATTCTATGAACACAATGAGATATATTTATTTTATTATTTCCCGAGCCCAACACGTGCTGAGTGGGTCATAAAATTCAAATGAACTCTTTCTTCCTGACTGAGTATTTACTCTTTGGTTGGGTGTTTTGTTTTAAGAAAAGCCAATGTGAGTGATTCCAAAATTGCAAAGACAGGTACTTAATGGGTGGTTTGTTTTATACAAGGACCTTTCTCCGAGTTACTTCAAAGAATATGTGTTCAACTAGGTGAGGAAAATTATTAGCTAAAATGTGATACACAAATACTTTGCCTTTGGGTGCTCAGTAAATATTTTGAGGATGTCCTCACTCCAGCCAATGCAGGGTCAGATACGCAATAAACGCTCACAAAATATTTGTTGAGTGAATGAATCCTTTTCCAAGTGCCAGGCCTATTTCTCCAATTATTTAGTGGACATCTGTCTTGAGAGCCTGTAGCAACCTCAAAATTTACATACACACATCACCTCATTTCTTTCCCTGAAATATCGTATTTCCCTCTGCGAGGAAGACTGGACAGCCTCTGCTTGAATTACAGCTTCCTCATTTACTAATCTGTGACCTTAGAACATTTACCTCTCAGAATATAAACCTCCCTTTGCCTCACTTTCCTTATCTGTAAAATGGGTCTAATAACAGTGTCTACCTTGTAGGGTTGTTGTGAGGGTTCATTTGGAATGACTGACATGGGTCTGGCTCCTACCTCACAGTCAATGGTGGCTACTGTTATTTCCAGTTTTAGCAAATACCTGGTTAGGAACTTTGCGACAGACTTTGTTGTCAAGCTCATCTCCCTTCCTCTCCCCAGAGCTCATCTGCCTCCATCGCTCCCAGTTTTCATCCACCCTAACACTGTCGTAGTTCAAGTGGCCCTTACTGCACATTTTGATCCCCTTTCTCTTTCACCACAACCTCTGCAGACCAGGGTATTCTTTCTAAACTGGTTATTTCCCTCCCCATTGCCTGCGAGTCCACCTTCCGTCGAACATCAAGCCCAGCCTCCGGTGAACTGCTTGCTGGCTCCAAACCCACATGCCTCGCTCACCTTCGGCCATTCCTTGCCTCTCCCAGTCTCCATACTCCAGCCACTGGACTCTGCTGCTCTGGGAAATATCACAGACTTCCATCCTCTTGGCCTTTATGACCTCTCTCTGGGGCTCCCTTACTTTTCTTGTGTCACTAATACCATCTAGGTGCAGTCTTCCTTGATCTAGTGAGAGGCCTACAGAAATAATTGTCCCTGCATATACACCCCACAGAAGCCCCTTCCTAACTGGATTATAGCACCTATCACTTTGTGTTAAGTACAGTGATTGGTTTATACTCCCCCCTCTGCCTTCCCCATGGATGTGAGCTCCTTGAGGGCAGGAACCACAGACCATGGATCCTTATTCATGTTTGTGTTGGGCTGGGGCCCAATATATGATTGTAGTTCAATAGATTATTTTTTTTCTATTAACATATTCTCATGACAAAATATATTTCTATATCTGCTCAGGAACAAATGAGTTAGGATGTGAAAGTCCCCTGTAATCACTGCACCCAGTGCTAACTCCTGCCCCAGTTTATGTACATCATTTCAGACATTTGCCTAGCAAATACACAAACAAATGTCTTAAAGCAAAATGGGAATAAATAATCCTGCTGACACCCTACCAAAACACAGATGTTTTAATAAGAGAGGTAAACTTGTGCTGTGTTAAATGGACTTCGAAGCAAGTCACATTCTCTGTTAAAAGAAAGTATGGAAAGGCTTGCTTCTATAGGAAGTAATAATGTAATTCTGCAACGCCTGCTTTTATAGGATGCCTCCCTCATAATTTCTCCTTTTCACTTGAAGGAAAATAGTACGAATGCACAGAGAGACGGTGGGGACATTAATTTCTCTTTTGAACCTAAGAAGAAAGCACATGCTTCTACCGAACTTCCTTTTGGCTTTGAAGGCAGAATCATTTTTCATTTGGAGCCCAAGCAGAATGTCAAAGATGGTCAGCGGGGGTGCCCTCCCTGTGGCACCGCTGAGGGCGGGGGTGTAAGCGTGGCAGGAGCTGAGGGCTGTGCGGGCACTTCAGGGAGGGCAGTGTGCAGGGCCAGCGGGCCCTCTGGCTGGCCTGGGGCTGCGGGCCATCTGGTCTCCTTTATCCATCACGCTGGCTCACAGGCTCCCTTTCTGACGCTGCTCCCTCCTTTCTGCTGTTCCCAAGCCTGAAATCATCTGATTCTTCCCTTGTTCCCACTTCCCTTAATTGTCCCCGTGGCAGCTTATTTGGACTCATTTTGCTGTCTGGCCCATAGCTATTTGAAGGCACATGTTTTAACCTGGTAGTTTATTTTTCTTTCTAAAAATAAAATAAAATCTTTTCTTTTTCTGCCCAGTTCACTGTTCTTCTAAACTACCTTGGCTGGACTGTGAGAGTCAGGGGCGCTCCTCAGAGGTTTGAGCCTCTCGCAGGCATGGGTCCAAGGCGGCCCAGACTCCCTGGGTGAACGGAAGCCTCAGCGTGGGCAGCAGCAGGATGTCCTGCTTCAGTTTAGCAATCCCACCTGGTCCCCTTCTTCCCACTCCTCTTCCTCATGGTCCCTCCTCCAGCTCGTCAGTAAGTAAACCTGAGAAATACTCTGAAAGAAGAGACCTCTCAGGCCTTGATTGTCACACTGGCCTGGAGCCAAGCCTGAGCTGCCCCACGTGAACCCAGGAGGGGTCTGCTGGAAGGCAGTCAATCCCCCAAAGTGACGTCATTAACCACCCCACCCTCAACAAACTCGCGTGTACACTACCTTCCTTTTCATTTAAAGGTAAGGGGCATGCAGGAGGCAGCCAATCAATGATTCTCTCTCATCGTTGATGTTTCTTTCTCTCTCTCCCTCTTCCTTCCTGTCTGAAATCAATAAAAATATTTTTTTAAAAAGGAAAGTCTTCTAAGACATTCTCTAGACTAGTAATAAAGCTCTAGAACACTTGGTTCATATACATACAAAATTGAGAAAGAATATGTGTGTTCATGTGTGTGTGTAAGCATGCTTAGAACCTGGCTAGTACAATTACCCTGGGTCAATGGTCTTTTCAGTTAATGAAGGTGATGTTTATCATTTCTTAGCATGCCTAAATATATATTTACTAGTCATGTACGTATGTACCCAAAACAGTATCATGTATTGTTTAGTTATGCTATGCATCTCAGTGTATGTATGGAATATTTCATAAATATAATCATAAAAACGGAGTCAGTATGTTGGCATTCTGCTCATACGCTTTTCTGATTGGGATGGTCTCATGAAAGGGGATTTTAATGCATTCTCACTTGAAATGCAGTAGGCACCAACCATGAAGGAATGAAGGAGCTAATTTATAGTTTTTTTGAAAATTGGGCAAAGGGAAAGTAAAAAAGAAGGTAAGTGCAAGTTTAGCAATAAAAGGGAAGTGAGACCCTCAATGCGGGGGGGGGGGAAGGGGGGGATTGGACTCCTTTCCCTGTAACCAAGGAGGTCTGTAAGAAACTGCGGAAGCTTTTGCTAATTTGAAATTCCACCAGCTGAGGAATAAAACGCTGCTGGTTATTGAAGAAAGGTCTTTGGCACCTTCAGCACCGGAAATGAAACTTTTCATTTTGCACTGACTTGTAGATTTGTTATAACCGCCTCCCTCCCATCTTTCAAAGGCTGAGGAACAGGCTGGCGTTATAGATGTGATTTGCATACATTGCCTAGATGACAGCAGATCCACAGTGAAAGGCTAATTAACTAAAGGAAGGCAACAAAGAAATAAGGTTTTGGCAAATGACAAAGCCACTCATGGAGCCATGTTTACGTCTACTTCAGCAAAAAACCTGTTTTTAATTAGCATCAGGATGTTTTTGTTGGATTATTTAGGTGGAGGTTCTTTCCCTTGTCAGGTGTTGCAACCTAGAGTCAGGTCTGGTGAGGGAAGAAAACCCCAATACACTCACCCCTCTTTCTGGGATCCCCTCCCATCTGTTTGCTCCTCAGTGCAGAACCACCCTGGCCCTAGGAATAGTCCAAGCCCTCTACCAACTCTCTGGTAGACCCTCGTCATTTCAAATCCTGCTGTAATCTGTGAGCAAGGAACCTGAATGTCATACTTAGAGTTAAAAACATTTCTACTCCCATTAAATCACCGGAGTTAAATAGGAAGCTGCTCAGTTTGATCCCGAGCCAGTTTGCCCTCACCCCCTACCTTTCACTCTTGACTTTTAAGCAGAAAGACACCCATCCGAGTCGGATTCCACAGGGCTGTGGTTAGGAATGAAACAAATCAAGAGGAGTCTTAGCTTTCATGAGGTTCCAAGTTCATTTACATCTTTCCGCCAACACTCAGCACTTTGCTTGGGGCGAGCTTGTCTGGGCTGCCTTTGAGTGCACCCCTGCAGCCACCAGTTACAATAACAGGGATTAAACTCTCCGCCAGGGAAGGCTCCTCCCAAGAAGGAAGAATAAGTATGTGAATGAGGGGAGTAACTACCTCATAGCACCTCAGGCCAGAGGAGGTGGTGGCTCTGCTCACTCCCCCTCTGCCATCTCCTTCCCTTCTCCTTCCCTACTTCCTTAGAAAGGACAGGGCCTCACCTACACACCAGGCCCCAGAGACAGGACTGAAGAACAGTGCAGGAGAAAAGGGGAGAGAGAGAGAAGAAGGGATTCCTTGGCCAGAAGGTATCAAGTCCCCACTTCTCCTGGAATATTTAGCCCCAGTCTCTCTCCTTAAGCTTCTCTGGCAGCTACTATTGAACAGAATGACCCTTTTCTAACTTGGATGTGGGCAATGAAAGCATATCAACATCTTTTCCCAGCTCAGCTGAGGTAAATTAACTCAACAGAAAACAGAAGGCAGAAAAATGTAAAGCATTTTCCTACCACAGATCTCTCTTTCTTTTAAGGTCATAATGAAAGCTGTTGGTGTTTTTAGTCCTATTGGGTGTTGAGCATGGGGCTAGTTTTTTGCAAATATTAGTCCATATAAGTCTCCAATTTAGACGCAGTTCAGATAACCAAGGCTTAGAGGAATAAGGGGACTTTGCCCAAGGCCCATGGTGGAGCCCAGGTCTCTTTGTTCCCAAGTTCAAGCTCTGTTACTCACATGTCCCCCCTTCCAAATCTCTGGCTACCAGTACTGCCCATAGTCTGGGCAAGAGGGGTCCCTGCCCTGGGCTCAGAGCTTTAAAGTGACCAGGAGGCTCTGCCTACCTAGGGCCCACCTTCCCCCTACCTGCCCTTTTACAGTTTATTGTAACCCCAAATTCCCCAAAAAGTGCCAAAAAGGGGAGACTTTAGAAAAGGAGAGACTTCATTCTGGTGAAACAGCTTGTAAAACAGAGAATGGCAGACCCAGTGGAAAGTGCAAGTGTACTTCACTGGTGAGGCTGCCATTTACAAAGTTCCTGCCCAGGTTCCCAATTGATCCGTTTTTTTGCAAATGAGGTTTCCAAATTCATATAGTTCTGATTGATCTGAGTCATGCAATTCTGATTGGTCAGTATCTTGCATTCTGATTGGTCATCATAGGGCAGTTCTAATTGGTTGGTATAGATGAAAATGAGGGTTCTGATGGGATGGGGCAAGTCTCAATCCATCAGTTGAAAGAATGCAGCAATTCCCTGCAGTGGTTGATTCAGACTGTGTAACCAAGAAGGGCACAGAGCAGGAACCTTAGAGTTCAGTCTAAAGTTGTTGCCTGTATATTGAATACTTGAGGAGCCCCTGTCAGCAAATGGCTGCTAGACGCTTATTTTTTTTTTTAAATAAAATCTGGGTCTTTGGTTGACCATGGGAATTCCATCTCTGCAGATACATTCATTCTTGGGGTTCACATCAAATGAATCTTCTCAGTGTCCACAATACACTCAGAATACTTAGGCCCTGGAACTCTCTGACCAGATGACTCCAGCTGGTTGAAAAATGTAGCAAATGAAAATACAGCATGCTCACTTCAATTTGAATTGAAGATAAACAGCAAACAATTGTTTAGGGTTGCATGAAAACTTAGACCCTAGTTAATGTCAAAAAATTACTCATCATTTATCTGAAATTCAAATGGAACAGGAAATCCTATGTGCCTTCTGGCAATCCTAGCCCCACCCCACTTCCAGAAGCTGGTGGGCTTCTTGCTGGTAGCTGTTTGGGTAGGATGTGCACAGAGCTCATGCATGTATACGTGGGTGTCCAAAGGCAGGCAAGCAAGGCCCTTTTCAGGGGTAGAAGGAGCCCCAGGAGGGAGAGAAGGGGATCTGATGGATGCCCTTCACCTGTGCCCGTTAGGGGTATGCTTGCTTCCCAGATCCCACTTAAAGCATCGGCTGCTTTATTTCCCAACTAACTAAATTTTCATTTGTGATTTCCATGGTCAGTTTTGTTCACAGAACGTGACCCCTTTTATTTTCCTCGACTCCTACTTGATCTGGGATGAAGTTGTAGGTACTAAAAGAAGTTACTCCGAATTGCCAGTCCAAAAGAGATTTAAATGTTGAAGCATTTGGCTTGATGGGTTTCTCAGTCTATGCAATGGGGAAAAAAAAACTGGATGTGAGGGTCAAAGTTTTTAAAAAATATATGTTCTTATTGATTTTAGAGAGAGAGGTAAAGGAGAGGGAGAGAAAGAGAGAAAGATTGCTGTGAGAGAGAAACATCAATCGGTTGAATACCCCCCAACCAGGATTAAATCTGCAACCCTACACGTACCCTGACCGATAATTGAACTGGCGGCTTTTTGGTACATGGGAAAATGCTCCACCAACTAAGCCATTCCTGCCAGGACAAGGGTCAAAGTTTTGAACTTTACTGTGTAATAAGGTACCTGACCATGAATGAGATGCTTCACTTCTCTGAGGTCACTTTTTCCCTTCATAACATGTGAAACATATCCCAATCCCCTGGGGTGTGTGGGAGGGTGAAATGAAATAACACATGAGAGTATCAAAGTACTTGGCAGGTGTCAAGCCCCATAAGTGCATTTAGTCTGAATAGGCAAAAACCCTGGGCATCCTCCTTTTGTCCAGGTCAGCGGGACTACCCACACATGGCCAGCCTGGGGGCTCTTGGATCTTCTGTGAAGCCAATATGAGATGGCTCCTGCGTCATGGAGCAGGGGTGTCACCTTTAACCAAGCTCTTTGCAGCATTTTGGATGAGTGAACCCAGGGGTGTGTCCTTTAAGAGCCTTCTAACTCTAGGTCTGCAACTCAGAATTACTCTATAACATGGAAACAGTGAGACTGATTCTGTCTAGAGGGTGAGAAGGACCCAGCCCACCAAGAGAGGGCTAAACCATTCATCAGAACAGAAGTCTGAATTATTGCCCTGAGCTTTATTGAGACTGCTAAGATCAAGTGATACTAAGAATTATTCAACAAACAAAAACCCAACTCCTTTTCAGTGCCAGGTGAATGCTCTGCTTTCTCACAGATAGCAAATGATGGAGAGAGAAATGCAGATCATTCCCAACACGTGGCACAACCATGTGCTCAGCGCTTCCCCAGCCTCCTCTAGTCAGAGTTCACAGCTCCTTCCTAATTCCTCCCTTCGCTCCTTCCCCTCCAACAAATTAACTTCTAATCACCTGCCAGCAATCTTCAGGAACTGCTTCAAGAGGAAGGTGATGTGTTGTGATCCAGAAAACATAGACTCTGACGTCAGAAACACTTGGGTCCCAACACCAGCCCTGCCATCTCCTGGCTATGCAATCACAGGTAAGCTACTTAACTGTTTTTGAGCCCCAGTTTCTCTTTTAACAGTGAATTATACAATCTGCCTGGCACCTGGAAAGCGCTCGTTAAGTAGTGGCCATTATTATTGCACATGATGCTTATCTATAATAATAAAAATGTAATATGCAAATGGCTGAACAGCAGAACGACCATCAGATCCACCACGCTATGACACGCACTGGTGCCAGGCCAGCCAAGGCGGGTGTGATGTGATTGTTGGGGGCGGGGGAGAGGGAGAGGCGGGCCGCCATTGTCCCACAATCGCCCCACAGAGGGAGGCCCAGGCCACCCTCTGCGGAGCGATTGACTGGGGGGCTCTGCGGAACCGGGGTGTGTGGTGGTGGGCAGCACCAGGCCAAGGCGGCGGGGGTGGGGGGTGAGGGGTCACGAAGCCGGGGCTGCAAAGCCGGCAGCCGGGGGAAGGAAGGCCTACCCTTGCAGAATTTTGTGCATCGGGGGCCTCCAGTTGTATATATGAGATTATACTTTATGCTCAACAAACGAATGGGATACTTTCTGAAAAGTTCTCTTTGCAAAAACTACGTTTCACAAAAGCAGAAATCTGACAAAGGCATAACCTGGGAATTTTTCTCTTGCCCTGAGCCCCCAGCTCGGAGGGCTCCTGTGAGTCTCTGGCATTTGCCATTCAGTCTCTGGCTTGGCTTGACAGGGCAAGACACACCTTGCTTCTGCTGGCTCACTGCTTGTCTGTCCCCACCGCCTCTGCTCTTCATTGATTTGGGTCACGTTTACCTGTAACCATGCCTGAGTATCTGCAAGACCAAACAAGCAGGCAGCAATGATTAAGAAAGCGCAGGCACATACCTTTCAGATAGCACAAGCGCCCCACTGGCTGGTAGCAGTGCCCCGACACGCTTCCTGCTGCCGTCCACTGTCAAACAGGTCTGCCCACCGCAGGCGGTAACAGCTCTGCTGTCCACAGCTGGGAAAGCCTGATTTTGTGAAGCAGAAGCCTTTCTATTACGCTGGACGCTGGTGTCTCTGTTTAGTTCAGGGGTTTCTGAGTACGTGATTGTAAATTCAGCATGTGTTGGTCCTTAAAGCTTAGGCTTGATTGGTTTAGATCTGACCTGCTCAGTGTGTCTCAAACGTGACAGGAAACATGAACAAGAGAAATGGACAGCCCTTTAACAGAGAATCTATAATAATAAAAGGGCAATATGCTAATTAGACCGGACATCATTCTGTACATCCTTCTGGATGAAGCCGGAGCCGGAGGGAAGCCTGGGTCCCGGGTGCCAGAGGGAAGCCGGTGAGGGCAGCTGGGGGAAGGAAGGCCTACTTTTGCACGGATTTCATGCAAAGGCCTCTGGTCAAATATAAAGGAAAATTTATCTTTGAAAAATTTTGAGTCACAGCCTTTCACCTCTATAAATGGAGTGCTTCCTTTTGACTTTGAGAATGATCCTTCCCTTTAAAACCAACACCAGCAGAAAGAGTTTTGGAAATTAATTAACAGCAATTTGTGTCATGAAAACATTTATTTCAGGTAAATTCCCCTCTCTATACGGGAAATATAGTATCTAGGTATCCTATCTTGAATATTTACTAGTAAAATTGAGGGGAGGCTACCTGCTTGCTATGTTTTCCTGTTTCGGATGAGAAATCAACCTCTGGATGTGACTTGAAGTAAAACAAGGCATAAAGAAACCGATTTTATCATAGGCTAATTGAGAGATTCCTATGGCATATTTCTGGTCACAAAAACATCACCAAACTTTTAAATAAAGAGCCAAAACACTGCTAATATTAATCATTGAAATAAATGTGAGCTATACATTCATTGAAGAAAGATTAATAAAAACAAGTGAGATAATCATTTCCAACCCATTAATTCCAGTTCAGGGTTGAGGGTGGCTGGAGCCTGTCCTGGCAGCTCAGGGTCTCAGCTGGGAACCCACCCTGGACGGGATGCCCTTCCATTGCAAGGCACATACACACACTCAAATACACACTCACACACACACACTCACTCACATACACTCACACTCACACACACACACTCACACACACACACACACACTCTCACACACACACACTCACACTGGGACAGTTTAGATCTGAGAATTTAGAAAGAATATAAAGTCACATCTTTGGGGTGTGGGAGGAAACCCGAGTCCCCCTGCAGAGATGGGCAGAACATGCCAAGTCCACACAGTCAGTGGAATTCGTATTTTTTTCTCATGGGTGACTTTGAACAAATGATGTTATTCAAGAACCTGCTGTATTACAGATTCCATGTTCTTCTTGGGGAAATGATTTATTCAGCACAGGGAAGCATGTGGCTTATTTTAGGAAAGCACATCTTAACTACTGGTGGTAAGATGTTTATTTAACATTCACCACCTGTCTCTTTTGCTGTGCTGAATTTTAATGAGATCTTTTAGAAAGTGATACCTAGTTATTTCTCTTGGTTCAGGCATTCATTCACTGAACAAATATTAATTGAGCATCTACTATGAGATGTTGGGTTGGGCAATGGGATACAACAAGATAAATCAGTCCCTGTGCTTGGAGAGCCTATAGTCAGGTGCAAGAGATAAATATTAATTTTTTTAAATCACACACAAAAATAATTTTGCACACTGTGATAAATGCTTTGATGCAAAAAACAAAAGTCTAAAAGGGTCATTGATAAGGAACCCAGGATAGTAAGCTGCTACAAGGAGATGTTGACAAAGTCATGAACTGAGTAATGTTATTATTTTTTGTATACTCAGGCCCTTGCCCAATGCCTGGAACATTGCCAATTAATTGTGTAAATTAAATAATCTTATATGAGGCCCTTTTTTGCTCAAAGTCTCTAATTTCAATAAGTAAAAGCTTGTTCATACTGTCTATTGAGTGCCTAGCATGGATCAGGCATTGTTCTAATTCTTTGTGTATATTAGCCTACTCACTTCTCCCTCAAAAATCTGAAGGAGGCAGGAGTACTATGCCTTCATTATGTAAATAAGAAAATCAAGGCACAAAGAAGTCAAGGCATTTGATCAAGGTCACACAGTTATTTGGTGGTAGAGTCTGGATTTGAACTTTGACCAGCAGACTTTAGAATCCCATCTTGAACCACTGTGCTACACAGCTTCTCAAGAGTTAATGGGCTCTGCATTGACTAAAGGGATGTGCTGAACTGTGATGAAATTGGAGAAACAAATGGAAATAGAAAATAGATAGCATGTATTCCCCCAGGGATAAGCACTCCTGTGGTTATAAGAGAGCACGAGAATATAATGCAACTATATCACAAATCACCCCCTCTCACCTGCCCCCAGCTTTTATAGCTTTGCTAAATCCCTTTCTTTGGCATTTTCCTCCATGACTCCACAGATGTCCCTGTTGCCAGGGGTGACTGGTCCTGCTTGGTGGCTTTTAGAGCTTCTGGAAGAATCCACCTGCTGTAGTCACCACAGGGCTTCACCATCCCTTTACCATTGTCAGGCGCCCCTCCTCCAGAGCCAGCAGCCTTAGCATCACCCTCATCTCTCCTTTCTCTGCTGGGGCTCTTCTCTCTTCTTCATGCTTTGGGCATCGCATGACATGGGGGATACACAGGTTGTGGCCTGGGTGACAGGCTGGATTGTACCCACCTTGTGGTCATCATAGTCTTTGCTTTTCTTCTGGGCTCCACCTCTTTCATCCTGAATCTGGGAGAATGTGGGTTCTCCCTTCCTTCCCTCTCAGGGCAATAGAGAGAGCTTCTGAGAAAACCCTCATGCACCTGCGCACCCTCTAGCACTCCAGTCTCCCTTCCACTTTGAGTTACCCTAACCCCCTGCTCTTTAGACTCAGATTAGTTTCCCTTTGACTTTTTTTTTTTTTTTTTTTAATTCTGGGTGCCTACTTTCTTACTTGGGAATTCCTGTTCCACCATCAACTTTTCTGCTCTGGGGAGACATGAGTTTACTGTAGAAGGCTGACAGGGCTGGAGCCAGTGCTCTGGGCCTGACAGCAGGACCTGGGCAAAAGCTGTGTCTTGCGCAGGAAAAGTAGAGGAAACATGACGACTTTGACCATGAGCCCCAAGGTCTGATCCTTGGAAAACTCTGTGTAGAATCTCTTCTGCTTATGGAGATATTACATCCAAGTAGGTTCACATTCCATTTGTTCTCAAATCATATGATAAGAAAGCTTTGTTTATAATACTTGAAAGTTTAGTAAACTGAGAATATGCAAGTGAAGGACTATGGGATTTCAAAACTTCTAATATGTCTTGTGCTACACGAGGTAAGGATGGAGGGGAATTCATTCCATCAAGGGGAAATTACAGCTTGTTTTATGGACGACTGCCCTATTGGACCTTCTGATTTTGCAAAGGGAAGTGAAGCTCCTATTCTGGAAAAAAGAGGGTCCAGACTTTAACTCCAAGAAACTAAACTGGAACAGGTTGTTGCCAGGGTGATGGAATGAAATCTCTGCAACCATATTTCCTTTGGTGAAGAAATATATGTATTTCATATCACACAGTCCCTGAACATTATTGTTAGTTGGTGGGAGATGTGTGTGAGACCGTTGGGCAGTTATCCTAACGGAGAAGTGGGAGAACTTTAGGCACAACTTTAAGAGACTAAGTCTTTGGGCCAGAGCTCAGGTAGTTATTGAACATAGTTGGCTGCCTAGACTGTTCTGGAATGCGCCAAGGCCACACTGATAGCTGTGCGTGGAAGGGTGCAGGAGACGCTGTTTTTGTTATAGTGCGTTATAGAACCATAGCTGCTGCATAGCACCAGTCACCTTCAATTCACTCTGCTCGGGCTTTCCATTAGAAACGCGTAAGCTTGCATAAGAGAATGCTTTTAGTTCTCCAGGAGGCCTCCCACTCAAATGGTTAAGCTGTCATTAACTATTCTTGTGGCTGACTGGGTATTAAAATTCCTGGAAGATGATGCAAATAGGTATGGACCACTTGGCCAGGTTGGTTCAGCTTCCCAAGCCTGAAGAAAAGGGAGGTTATACACTATCACATAACAGAAAAACCAGAAACAAACCAATGATTTTCATTGGCAAAGTGTATTTAAAATATGTAATTGAATTCAGCAGCAAATTCAGCAGCAAAATCAGCATATCATATGTATATTTTAAAAGAATTGACACTGTGAGTCATAGCATATATGAAAATCTGACCACTTGCAGAGAGGCAACATTTCAAGGCCATTCAGAATAAAAAGGGGCTTCTTAATAATGCCAAAATGAAGTTACTACTGGTTTTGGATTTGTAGAATGAATAATGCCATTACTCTATTTAAAAAGATTTGGGGGGGGGGGATCAAGATGGTGGCATAGATAAACACCTGAACTTGCTGCCTTGCACAACCACTTCAAAACTACAACTAAAAGACAAAATGGACATCATCCAGAATCACAGGAAGGCTGGCTGAGTGGAAATTCTACAACTAGAAGGAAAGAGAAAAGCACACCGAGACTCAGAGGAGGTGCGGAAGTAAAGGCAGAGGTACGGAGGCGTGTGCGCGGAGAGGGCTGGCAACTGAGTACACGGCTGGCTTTTTCAATCTGGAGGGAGACACAAGCTCCCGGCTGCTCTGAACTCCAGTTTCGGGCAAGACTCTGGGGACCCAGACTCATACGGAGAGAAACTGGACTGTCTGGCAGCGGGCAGAACTTGAGGGAGGCTTTCTCTCAGAGGTGCTTGCAGCGATTACCAAGGGACACTGAGACCCAGGGGCCTCTTAGGGCAGGGCTGATGGGAAGCCATTGCTGCTTGCTCTGCCCTAAGACTCTGCCCCACCTAAGCTGTGCGCAGAGGCTTTTGCATATGAATGGCCTTGGTCCTTTGAAATCTAAACTTACCTAACAAACTACAGCTGAGTCAGACCCAGAACATCCAAAAGAAAGCCCAAGGCCCCACAGCAGCTTGCATTGCTTCACAGCTGGGCCTCATCTGGGCACCTCCAAAACCCAAACAAAGAAGAGGCATCTGCAGATCTCTCTGTAGCTCCTGCTGGGTGGCCTCAGGCAGAAGCTAAATTAGCACCTCCTTGGAGATACAAAAGCCAGTGTACCCAGGGGTCAGAGTAGGATCATCCAGATTACAACTCCTCAGATCCATAAGGGACACACTCAGGGGGCAGACTCAGTGAGCACCAAAGCCCCACTGAAGCAAGTCTTGCCTCATAAGGGTGTCTCCAGCACAGAAGTTCTCCCATCATAGACATAGCTGATCCTCACAGCCAATGGGCCTGGAGGTCAATTCCTCCCAGTGATATCAACAACAATCAAGGCTTAACTACAACAAGACTGTGCACACAGCCCACAAAGGGGTGCACCAAGAGTGTCCACCTCAGGTAACTGGGAAGGCTGAGCCACTGGGCCCTGTAGGACACCTAGCACACAAAGCCACTCTATCAACTCAGGAAGCAGCCAAAATGTGGAGACAAAGAAACAGGTCACAAATGAAAGAAATGGAGGAAAGCAAACTACTGGATATAGAGTTCAAAACCACGGTTATAAGGTTTTTCAAGAATTTTCTAGAAAAGGCCAATAAATTTAATGAGACCCTCGAGGATATGAAAAAGGACCAACTAGAAATTAAGCATACATTGAAAAACATATTTTACATTATAACCCGCAACACATACACAAACAAACTGTTTGACTGAAATAAAAAATAATATACAGAGATCCAACAGCAGACTAGAGGATCGCAAGAATCAAGTCAAAGATTTGAAATACAAAGAAGCAAAAAACACCCAACTGAAAAAGCAAAAAAAAAAAGAATCAAAAAAGTTGAAGACAGTGTAAGGAGCCTCTGGCACAACTTCAAGCATACCAACATCCGAATTATGGGGGTGCCAGAGGAAGAGAGAGAGCAAGATACTGAAAACCTATTTGAAGAAATAATGACAGAAAACTTCCCCCACCTGGTGAAAGAAATAAACTTACAAGTCCAGGAAGCACACAGAACCCCAAACAAAAGGAATCCAAAGAGGACCATACCAAGACACATCATAATTAAAATGCCAAGAGCAAAAGACAAAGAGAGAATCTTACAAGCAGCAAGAGAAAAACAGTTAGTTACCTACAAGGGAGCACCCATACGATTGTCAGCTGATTTCTCAACAGAAACTATGCAGGCCAGAAGGGAGTGGCAAGAAAAATTCAAAGTGATGAATAGCAAGAACCTACAACCAAGATTACTCTACCCAGCAAAGCTATCATTCAAAATTGAAGGTCATATAAAGAGCTTCACAGACAAGAAAAAGCTAAAGGAGTTCATCACCACCAAACCAGTATTATTTGAAATGATGAAAGGCATTCTTTAAGAAGAGGAGGATGAAAAAGGTAAAGATAAAAATTATGTACAACAAATACATATCTATCAACAAGTGAATCTAAGAATCAAGTGAATAAAAAAATCTGATGAACAGAATAATCTGGTGAATATAATAGAATCAAGGACATAGAAAGGGAGTGTACTGACAATTTTTTGGGGGGAAGGGGTGTGGGAGGTGCGGGAAGAGACTGGACAAAAATCATACACCTATGGATGAGGACAGTGGGGGAGGGGGTAGGGGTAAAGGCAGGGGATGGGGTGGGAACCGGGTAGAGTGGAGCTATGGGGAAAAAAAAGAGGAACAATTGTAATAATCTGAACAATAAAGATTTAATAAAAATTTAAAAGAAATAAAAAGATTTGGGAATTTTGCTTTGATATAAGGGCAAGGAAGACATCTATTCAATTAGGTCCTTACTATCAGGTCCCCCGCCACCCCCATTCATTCTGTTAACTCAAATCAGAACAAATACTTGAGTCCTAAATTATTTCCTTGATATTAGTCAGAGCCCACCTCACTGGCTAGATGTACCTACTTTGCAAATGGTCAGGTTTCCCCATAGGGGCTGTAAGACACACACATGGTTGATAGAGATTATAAAGTTGCATAGGCCCATGCAATATATAAACATGTGTCTGTAATGTGTTTAAAATAAAGACAGATGAAAGAATGTGCCCACTAGATGAGGAGACAGGAATACGTGTGTGTGTTGTTCCAGATCTTCATCAGTATTGCTTCAGCTCATGTCAGGTATATATTATAGCCTACAGAAAACGTGTGCATACCCCCTTCCCCAAGGGAGCCCCAAAGAAAGGAAATTGCAGTAGGCACACAATTCATCTCTCGACACCCACCTGCCAAATGTTGGCAGACTACTCCGGATCACAACCCACATGTTGTGAACCACGATTTTACCTCCCTGGGTAGCATGTGGTTTTGAAAGGCAAAGGCTGGGAGTTTACGTTCCCAGATGCCATATGTATGCAGTTAGCGGACAACTATGGTCTCTTTATATGTACATGGCCACAAATCATTACAGATTGATGCCTGGCTGATGGACTTGATCTCCTGCAAATTCCCCATATGCTTCACTTTATTCCAAATGAGCTGGAGGAAAACATGCAGTATTTTGACAGAAAAATGGGCAGTCTCTATTTTCGGTGGAACTGTGGCATAGGAAGCTACAATGGGTGGTGGAGGGACACAGTCAACTTTTTCTTAATTTCCGTACACATTCAAAAGCAAATAGAAAGAAAACAACCTGCAGTCAAAATGTAACAGCCACCGGGGCTTCCTTTGACTGGAACAGAAAGGAATGGCCATCGCCACACTGACAAACCGGGGGGTTTCCGGGTTCCTTTAAAATTGTCTCACTTTCCTTTTGTTCTCTCCCATCCATCCCTTTTCCCCCTCCCCCTTCCTGTGTGTGTACATGTTATTTTGTTCACGTCATAAAGGATTTGAGACAGTCAACAAGAACAAGTGCAATTACCCATTACCCTCAGCACCATGGCAATTAAGAGCACAAGCTGCCCATAAAACCAATGGAACTTATTATTGTTGAGCCTCACATAACAGTTCTCCTACGGGTGTCCTTAGAATAAAGATCAAAGGAGGGGAACATATCTTACATCCTGCTTTATTATCAGAGAGGAGGAAACAAATCGCTCCCTCTTGTATATGTATCCATGGGAGTGTGTGTGTGGGGGGGGGGGCGGGAAGGGGGGTGGGCAGTGGGACAGTTTGAGTGAGGATGGAGGGCCCTCATCTCTTGCTTTCTTTCCCCATGAAATATTTCAAACAAACAGGTAAGTATAGAAAGTATCAGAAACATCCCGTGTATACCCTCACCTCCCAGGTTCAATAAAGCCTACAATGTTTCCATATTTCTTCAATATTTCAGATATAAGTGAAAATTCCTGCCTACTCCCCTTCACTTTTATCCCCTCCACCTCTCCAACGGTGATTATGAACATAGGATTTATTTTTTCCATACACACCTTATGCGTGCTCCTATTGGTTGACATGTGCATCGTTTCTGTTTCCACCACAACAGAACAACCTACATTGATGTACGTATCTCCTCCTGCACATTTTCAAGAGTCTCCCTAGAGCAGAAGCATTCAAACTTTAAAAAACATATTTTACATTATAACCCACAACACATACACAAACTGTTTACCCTTCTGTCTCAGGCCAGATGCCCCAGCAGCAGAGACCCAGTTAGAACTGCTTGTGCGAGGGAAAGCCTGCAAGCAAGTGAGGGAAGTGAGAGGGGAAGCAGCTGAGCAAAGTGTGGTTTCTGGGGAACCTTGGTCTCAGCCTGGCCCCTTAGGGAATGCTGGGCTGTGAAGGGCACCACAGGGTTTCCCACTAGGGCAAAGGGCTTGGCTTTCACACCTCTTCTTTGTCAGCCATTGGTTGCTCGCCACCTGGGGTAGAGGTGATGGGCCTGCAGTAAGGAGAGTGTAGCCTGCCAGGCATTTCCAGTTGAAGTGGCTCCTATCAGCCAGTGATAGCGCTCTAGAGAAGTGTGCAGCTGTGAGCAGTTAGCAGCTAATTCAGCAGTTGGGGGTGAGCACACCAGCTCCATAAAGGGGATCTGGGCGGGGCATCACTAGTTTTGACTACACCTTCCAACAAGTGATACATGCTGATATCTCTCCCCCCACCCCGCTCCCGCACTGTGTCCCTCCTCTTCCCTCCAATCCCCTTCCCCTTCCTTCTGTTCATTGCCCACTAAATCGATTTCATTAGTTTAGTGAATTAGTGAGGATAAGATGGATGATTCAATAAATGGTGCTAGAATAATTGGCTATGTATGTACAAAGTAAAACAAAATTATATCTCTAATCTACACACACACACGCACACACACACACACACACGCACACACCAAATTCTTAGGTGAACAAAGATCTAAATGTGTTGTCACTTCCCTCTCCTCTCTTTGCCCTGCCCCCCTTCTGTTCATTGCCCAGTCCAATTGATTTTATATCTTAATGGGTCACAACCTGAAGTTTCAAAAACACTGTTCTAGGATATATTCAGAAGGGGAATTGCTGGAGTAATTAGTAGATGCTACCACATGGCTCTACAAAGCATCATTTTTCCCCTGCCAATAGTATGAGGGTTCTATCACCTCCAGTAGATACTTGCCATTATTTTCAGACTTTAATTTTTACCCAAAGTTATGGTTATGAAATGGATATATCATTGCTGTTGTAAATTGAATTTCTCTGATTACTACTCAAATTGAGCAACTCATATTTATAATTCAATAAGGTTTCCCTTTTGTAACTTGACCATTTATATTTATTGTTCTTTGTTATTGTTGATTTCTAGGATATATATATATATCCTAGAAATATACACACACACATATATATGGTATGCAAATACCTTCTCCTTGTGTATGACTTGACATTGTGATGTCTTTTTAAATTTTTAATATTTCTTTAAAATTAAAACATTTTCAATTACTATGGACATGCAATATTATATTTGTTTTAGGAGTACAGCATAACTTATGAAATAATCACCCCATAAGTCTAGTACCCACCTGACTGTTTTCTTTTCATGTGCAGAGTTTTACATTTTTATGAAGTCAAATTGAACTATATTTTCATTTAGTTTTTATGCTTTTTTGATATAGTCATTATTAAATTCTTCTCTAGCTTGGAGACATAAAGACATTTTGCTCTGTTTTTTTTTTCTAAACAATTTAAAAATATTTTTATATTTAGATCTTTGTTCATTAATTTTGGGTGGGTTGCAGATTAGGGATATATGTTTGTTTTATTTTCTACATAAATATATATTTATTGAATAACTCATCTTATCCCTGAGATTTATAATGTGCCAGTTTCTACTGTATTCATGATGTGTGAACTTTTCTTATATACACATGTCTACTTTTAGGTCTTGCTATTCTATCCTATTAATCTGTTTGTCTATTCACTTGTACCAATATCATACTCTTTTAATTATCAGAGAGGAGGAAACAAATTGCTCCCTCTTGTATATGTATCCATGGGAGTGTGTGGGGGGGGTTGGGGGGGGGGAAGGCGGGCAGTGGGACAGTTTGAGTGAGGATGTAGGGCCCTCATCTCTTGCTTTCTTTCCCCATGAAATATTTCAAACAAACAGGTAAGTATAGAAAGTATCAGAAACATCCCGTGTATACCCTCACCTCCCAGGTTCAATAAAGCCTACAATGTTTCCATATTTCTTCAATATTTCAGATACAAGTGAAAATTCCTGCCTACTCCCCTTCACTTTTATCCCCTCCACCTCTCCAACAGTGATTATGAACATAGGATTTATTTTTCCCATACACACCTTATGCGTGCTCCTATTGGTTGACATGCACATGGTTTCTGTTTCCACCACAACAGAACAACCTACATTGATGTACGTGTCTCCTCCTGCACATTTTCAAGAGCTTTATTTGTTCCCTTTTCTCTCCTTTTTATTCTTTTTTATATTGAATTTATTGGGGTGACATTGGGTAATAAAGTTATATAGGTTTCAGGTATACAATTCTATAATACATCATCTGTATATTGTATTGTGTATTAATTGTGTAGTTTTATGATAAATCATGATATTTGATAGGGCCAAACTACCCACTTTGTTCTCCAAAATTTCTGAGATATGTTTGTCCTTTTTTATTTTATAGGAATTTTAAGACTAGCTTTTAAAATTTAATGAAAATGTATTTTGTATTTGCTATTTTATTTATTTCTTCCAGTTTCTTCTTATTATTATTGAAGTAAATCACTTAATAGTTCCCTTTGTGAGGGTCTGAAGGAAGCAAAGGCTCTAAGTCTGTATGTGGTTGAAAAGTTATACAGTTGAAAGATTGGTCATAAAATTGTAGATTGACAGTTATTTCCTGTCAACCCTGAAACATTCTGTTATTTTTTGTTTAAGGAAAAGGCTGCTGAGAGCTTTAAAAGTCTTCTTGTTTTCCTTGATGTTCTACAGGTTCATCATGATACATCTACATGTGGATGTATTTTTACATATTCAGTTCAAGACTCAGGGATGCACTTGTAACCCAAGGATTTGTGTCTTCTTTCAATTATAGAAAACAATTTATTATATTTTTAGATATTTTTTTCTCTTCATTCTGTTCCTTCCTAAATTACTATTTCATACCTTCTCCTCTTTCTTCAAACATCTAATACCTCCTCTGCCTTCATCATTCAAAACAAGTCCTTTACCTTCTACGCCAAGTTAGCCTCTCTCAGGTTAACTCTCTTTTCTTTCTTTCAGATTCAATCCATTAACAATCCTCTTGACTCTCATTTTAAAATAAACCCCAAAGTGATCACTTTTCACCACCCTCACTGTCACTATCCTATAAGCTACCATTATCTTTCTCTTTTTCCTTTTTTAGCATTTACATTTTAAAATTGCATCCCCACCCTTGTCCTTATCTTTCATTTTCCTCCCTAGTGCTTATCACAGTCAACATCACATATAAATAACCTTCTTTTTCCTCTATTAATATTTCCACTGTTTCTCTTTCTCACAAATATGTAAGTTCTGGTTAGATAAGAATAAAGATGCTTAGAAGAATAAGGGTTTTTGTCTATTTTGTTAATTATATGCTCAGTTAATTATATGCTCAGAACAGTGTCACATATAATTCATTACACATTTGTGAAATAAATACATACATTTAAAGGAAAATTTATCTTTGATTTATCGAGTCTTGGGCATATCCTTTTGGGCTGAAATTTGTGGTGGATGAGAGATGGAAAACTAAAATAAATGTTGAGAAATATATCTCACATAAAGAACATGAGACTGTTTCAGAGAATCAGCATTCCATCCTGGATCTTAGCGTTGATGTGAATTTTAAAGTAAGGGCATCATGACTGCATTCTAAGTTGAGGAGATGGTGACACAAGCAGAAGAAAGAGAAATAGGAAACTTTGCAACCACCTGCCCAAGTGAAAACTAAATAAACAAACAAACCAGCCAACTGTCTTTCTGGGCTTATGACCGAGGTGCCAGAATTCACGGGAGACTTTCCTGGAACATGTGTTGTGTAACAAGTCCCGACAAATACATGGATCATCAAAGCGATTTCTATTTTATATACTGAGAAGCTTTATGATCCAGGAAGTGGTCAGGCCATCTGGGATCTCCTGCTTCTCCATATGGAGCTCTGATTGAATATGTGAGAATAAGGGGAAAGCTCAATTTTAGTGAACATGAGCTGTTTGGAGTCAGCATGGAGGGGGGTGCATCAAAGGTGGTGCTGAAACAAAGGGATTACTTTCCCACCAAGTCCTTGTAGAGGAAGACAGAAGGTAAGAATTCATGACAAGAAAGGAAAGAAGGAGCCCTATTTCTCCCAGGTGATGATGTTATGGGATGCTGTCACAGACTTAAAGAACCAAGACTTTTATTGGGATGGAAAATAGTGAGAAATACATGAAAACAGCATGTCACCAGGAAAATAAATTGTTTTTAACTATAGGAACCAGCATGTATTCTTCAGGAGAAGTAATAATAAACTGCATTTATATAGCATGTTACACTTTTTCAAAGCATATAAGCCTCATAATTTGATATTTTCATCTCTCTGAGGTAGGTAGGACAAACCATTTGAAAAGCAGGAACTGAGCCATAATTCTTTCACCACAGTCTCCTGCCCTCCTCACCCTACCAGGATCTAGTATAGTGCTGAATGCATAAAGAGCTCTTAATTCCCCTTTATTATGGGAAGTCCCATTTTATAGTTAAGATTGAGAGAAATTGTGACGTTACTAGCTGCCAAACATCACATGGCACAGCTGGACCCAGGAGCACATTTAATGACTTTTAAAGCCTTGTGCACTCAATATCCCATCACATGCCCTGCCAAATGTGCCAATGTCCAAAGGCCACACAGATACAGGAAATACAAGTGTTCTTGGCAGTTATCTTGTGACAAGGGTCATTGACCTTCTTGATGAAGAGCTACTGTTGACTTACCTAAAATTTAATAATCTACCAATGAAGTCACTATTAAGAATTGCTCAACATAAGCACAACTTGCCAGCTATGAGAAGCTTGGCACAGCCATTGTGTTGGCTGAAATGTTCAAATTCATTCATCCCAGGAAATTTTATTAAAATATCTAAGATTGGCCTAACCTCAAGGAAGTAGTGCCAAAGAGGTTCAAGAAGAACAAAACGGTGTTTTTTTTTTTCCAGCCTGAGGTGACTTACTAACAAACCTCCCTCTTTTTTTCTCTTAAAGTCAGTGTCCAGCTCCAACACAGACATAGGTAACAGGCTTCCTCACTGCAGGTTTCCAGTGTGTATCTAAATGGAAACCCATCCCACATTGTAGGCATCCACCTGCTAATAGGAGACTCTCTCTCTCAGTTCACTTCACCAGCAAGTGTATGCAGTCTTCTCCATACCCTCTGCCATGCATGTTAATGTCTCCAGAAACCTACCAATTATGGTAATATACGGGGCCCACCAAACCCCACTGGATGAAAACACAGGTGTCTCTAAATTTTCTTCTTTCAATATCTCCCTAATCCATACATATATAACAACAGAGGTAGTATCAGTCACTAACTCTTTTTCTCCCTCAATTCCCTAACCTTTTTATTTTGTTAAAGTGAATTAAGTGACTAGCACATCATCATTAGGATCCCGCCATACACAAAATCATTTTTCTTGTGTCCCAAATGATTCTGGGTTACTTTGGCTCCACTAAAACTGTCAATGGTTAAGAGTTGTTGCCACTTTTCACCACGCATTTACATAATAAGAGCTAGGGCTTTCTATCTCCCCACGCTTTCCTTTCTTTATCCTGTTCTGGAGGGACCTATATGTCACCATAATGCTATTTAGTGATTTTGGACAGCTAAAGGGCTCAGTGGTGACTACCTTCCCATTAGCAGTAAAGAAGAGAGTGGCTTTGGACTAACTTATCTCAAAAAGTGAGAATTCTAGATTGGCAAGTTGAGCCTTGCTTTATCTCAATGGCCAGTTGACATTAAGAAATCTTTTAAATGAGAAGGCAATGATTGATAGGAGGGATGTATTTAGAAAGTTACCAAATTACTTTGTTTCTAGGTTTTTTCTTTGCCTCCTTTTGAAGTCTAGAATTAAAATATTGAGTTTGATTCATTTATTGAAATTTTATATATTTTACAAAAGGAATGTGAAGTTGCCTGCCACAAAAGATGTATTAGCTTACTAATGAAATGAATATAAAAAATAGATCCCGGCACTGCTTTTCAAATCAGGGTAAATGTGTTAGAAGAAACAGCATTATCTGTGGTGGCAAGAAGTCAGAGTTACAGAAGCATGGCTGAGGTTTCTAGAGCCCTAAGGAGAAACAGTTAACTGAACAATAACTCAAAGATTAGATGATGAAAAAGCCAGACGCAGACCCTGGCCTGGAGGGTACCAGAGGCCTGTTTTTTGGTAGTGACAGTTTCTTTGTTAGGAGGTGCCTTGGAATGTGAAATTCCTTCGTGTAGGTCTAGCCAACACTGTGCTCTGATCAAGCCAGAGATTTGACTCTGAGTTTCCTGGCTTTCAGAGAAAAGGGACAATATGGTCAGTTATCCAGCTTTTGATAGCAGAATAGAGGAAACTTAACAGGTCCTCAAGCTGATACATTTTTATTTTGGCAAAGAAAATGTCTCTTCTTTCACTTGCAACATGAACAAATTCTGGGGCCTAATGTATGATTATAGCTAATAATATTAAATGCTTCAGAGTTGCTAAGAGATTAGATCATAGATGTTTTCACCACACACAAAAAAAATAGTAATTATGTGATGGAATGGGGGTTTAAGTATTTGATATATTGATTACTGCAATATACCAAATATATCACAAAATATTAAGTCAACATATATTATACAATATTATATATCAATTATATCTCAATAAAACTAGAAAATAAAAAGGAAATGTCACTTCATTGTTGGCTTTGAAGAAGTAGGCTATTATATTATATATGAGCACCCATGGCAAGAGCCACATGACAAGAAACATTGAGCATCTTCTGAGAGTTGAGAACAACCCAGCAAGATGGGGGACCTTAGTCCTATAACTGCAAGTAGATGAATGTCAAAACCTGTGAGCTTAAAAGCAGATCTATCCCCAGGTGAACCTCTGGTGATCCTCAGCTCTGACTGACAGCTGGATTACAACCTGATGAGATCCTCAGGTGGAGAGCCCAGTCTACTCTCTGCCTGAACTTCTGACCTACAGAAACTGTGAGATAATAAATATGTGTGTGTATTTTCAGGCTGTTAACTTTGTGGTAATTTGTTACACGGCATAGAAAATAATACATCTGGGCATTAAAAGACCTGGGCACCTATCCTTGAACCAATCCTGTATAAACATGAATAGGTTATTTTACCATATGTAACACCAGAACTAGAACTTCTTGGGATAGATATTAGAACTCCAGGGAATAATCTTATAAAAGTTACTCTTGTTTATGTTTTTCTACTGATCCATAAAATCTAAGTCTAAAAATCCCTGGTTTTGAGGACATTCTAAATATGGAGTATGTGTTTTCTGGAGTGGTTTTTAATGCTCCCGATACAAGCTTGAGTGAGTGAGTGAGTGTGTGTGTGTGTGTGTGTGTGTGTGTGTGTATGGTGGTAAAGCAACTTATTTAATGTGATCAGAATATATGAACAGGGCACTAAAGATCCAGGGGAGTGTAGAGTGGAATAACAAAGTCTAATTATAAGTGACATGAAAAGGGTTCTATTACCAGGGGTCAGATCAGAGACACGTGACTAAGCAGACAAATATGAGAGTCAGAGTTCTTGGAGGTTTTGATGTGACACCCAACAGGAACAAATGAGTGGATGGATTTGGAGATTCATACTTTAGTGATGGTGGCCTGCAGTGACTTCCTTGTTTAGAATTAATTTTCTCCTGAATACCTTTTGGAAAGTCAAGGTTCAACATGATGGGTAGCCTCCTTCCTGCAGGTACTCCTCTGTTGGAGAGCTAGGAAAATGGTGACCTCAATCCACAGATCATACCTAGAGAAGGCAAATTGCTTGCCTAAAGCCACATAGCACCATCTCAGGGAATAAGTCTGCTGTGATTGAGGTCATTTTAAAAAATGGGTAGACTGAGTTTCACAAAATGCTTGGAAGATGCAAAAATGGGAGGTGGTGAAAGTTCCGGTGAAGATAGAAAAGCAATACCAAAGCAAACTGAGATGAGGAATGTAGGCAGGAAATAATCAGATGTAGTTCAGATTGGAGAAAAGAGAACCCAAAATATCTGGGGAACAATAATTTGAAACAGATACGCTCCAGGAAAAAGCAATCTGGAAAACAGTTGTACGGTGAGAGACCTGGGTAGCGCTGTTAAGATAAACAGGGTCCCAAATGCCCGTGCACTGGCCACATTGGGTTGGAAGTCACAGTTAGGGAGGGAAGATGTAATTCTGTGGGTCTAAGTATCTGAAGCCATGCTCTTCCAGCCTTTTTTGGCTATACACTCAGATCCCTCTGGCTAGAAGGAAAAGTCATAGATAATCCACTGCTAATGAAGACAAGGTCTGACAAATGAATCCTGTTAGCCCTCAAGGCAGCTGGAGCCCCTGGGCCAATTCTTCAGGCTTTCACCAATCTCTCTTTCTCCCTCTCTCTCTCTCTCTCCCTCTTTTTTTTTTTTTTAACCCAATGTGCATTCAAATATTACCATGGTCTCTGTGTGCCATAAATTTAAAAAGGTTAGGACCCACAGACCTACTAGAGTAGACCACCCCACTCTCTGCCTGTTCTTCTTCCTAAATACCATCAATTAAAAAAAATTATACCTAAGTATTGCACAGGTACTCCTTACTGAAAGAAGCACAAACACTAGGTTTTCAGCTTGATGAATTATGTAGACTGAGCACACCTGGGTAACTAGAATCCAGAATGAGATGTTGAACATGACCAGAACTCCAGAAGCACTTTCCTGCCACCCCAAATGGTACCCTCCTGATCACTACTCACCCCTTCACAGCATAGATCACTTTTGCCTGAACTTAGACTTGCAAATTTTTATGTCTGGCTTTTTTTGCTCAATATTATGTTTGTGAGTTTCTTGTATGTTGTTGCATGAAGTTACACATTTTCATTGTTGCATAGTATTCCGTTGTATAGATATATTTATTCATTCTATTTGTGATGAACATGGGTTGTTTCAGTTTGGGACTATCATGAACGTTTTTGTTTTATTGGTGAGCATATGTATATATTTGGTTTTGTCTCAACCAGCTTCTAAGAGTCTTTTGAGATAACCTTCTCCAAATTGCTTTATATACCTGAAGCTCCCATGAGCTCAGGACACATTTAATTATCTTTTTCTCTCTGTCTTCCTTGGGAAAAGCTGGAAACAATCAATTGTCATTATTAACTACTTGGAGGCCCAATGCACAAAATTTGTGCAAAGGTAGGCCTTCCTTCCCCTAGCTGCCAGCTTCGACACCCTGGCTTCGCGGCCCTGCCCCCTTCCCGCACCCGCTTTGGCCTGGCGCTGCCCATGTCCACTGCCACACACACCCCCCCCCCTCGCCCCCCGGTTCCCGGGTTTCGTGGAGCCTCTCAATCAATCGCCCCACAGAGGGTGGCCTGGGCCTCCCTCTGCAGGGTGATCATGGGGCGATGGCAGGGCCCCTGGACCAATCGCATTGCACCCGCCTTTGCTGGCCTGGTGCCAGTGTGTGTCATAGCATGGTCATCCGGACAGTCGTTCTGCTGTTCGGCCGTTTGGTCAATTTGCATATTATGCTTTTATTATTATAGATTATTCTCAACTAAGTCATATTAAGATATTCATTTATTTTTCTCAGAAGCATGATTACAAGTGAAATATGAAATGTGTACAAGCATCCTGTGAGAAACCTTTGTTCAAAAATTGAGCCAGTTTTCTGTTCAAACGTGCTACTATAAAAAACAGAGGGATCCCTGTCTAGTGAACCTACCATGAAAGAGGCATTGGATGTCACCACTGCCCCAGAGGAGACAATAAAAAGGGTCAGAACCCAGGGTTCCTACCAGGATTCCCTTTTGAGAACCCCATAATCAACTTCAAAGAGGTTGACCAACCTCTGTTTACCATAATGTGTATTCAAATATTATCATGGTCTGTGTACAACATAAAATATGAAAGGAATGCTCCCTTTTTTTTTTTTGATGCTTTAACAGGAACACTTGATAATTCTCCCTTCTCTGACAAAGACAGTAGAGATTTAATGCCTAACTGATGCCAAGATTTGTATAACACAAGTATCTTAAATACTCTCCCCACCACCACTTCTTGCCTTAGAAGAAATTTGTTCTCCAAGGAAGGCTAAGGGTGCTTCTCTGTTTCCTCTTTGGGAGAGGGGACAGAAAGAAATCAAAATTAAGTTGAATCTCTGACATGTCAGCCTGTTCTTCTAGTGCTCACATTTCCCTTAAAGCAAGCATTTTCCTCAGGTGAACTGGATACAATATGATGCATTATTTAGGAGAAACGTTTTGCAGTAGACTGATGCCCAAGGTATCATTCATATGAGGAACTATCCCTAGCCAGTTTGGCTCAGTGGATAGAGCGTCGGCCTGTGGACTGAAGGGTCCCAGGTTTGATTCCTGCCAAGGGCACATACCCCGGTTACGGGCTCGATCCCCAGTAGGGGGTGTAAAGGAGGCAGCCAATCAACGATTCTGTCTCATCATTGATGTTTCTATCTCTCTCTCCCTCTCCCTTCCTCTCTGAAATCAATAAAAATATATTTTAAAAAATATGAGGAACTAACACGGCAATAAAAAGATTTACTGGGAAGATATTGAGGACATCACAGACTTTCAGTAATGGCTGAACAGAAAGACTGGAACACGCATGAAGAACCAGCATGCTTTCTGTCCAGGGAGAAGGACCACCCAGTTTGGATTAGTGCTCCTTCCGTGGGCCAGGCACTGTGGGCTGAGGCAGCCTCGGGGACTCAGCCTGGGTCATGGGCTCGCTACCTCAAGGGCAGATCTGTTAACAGAAAAGACTCAGAGGAGGTGCTGGCAGACAAAAGCAAGGGTGATACAAGGGTGACAGCTGAAGTCATCAGCTTACTGATGGAAATAGTAACAGAAAAAGGAAAAGTGGTCTGATAAAGGTGCTAAGGTTGGGAAGTGTGTGTAAAAAGTCCTAGACTAATGACAGTGTGGGAAGATACAGGAAAAGGCTTTACTTAGGCATATGTCATAATCAGAGGCTAGATTAGCTCAGTGTATCTGATTGTTATAGCTACACATTTTTTTTCTATTTAAATTATTATTAAACTTTCTATAGGAAAGTAACTTGTTATTGTGAGTCTTCCCATTGAAATAATTGTTTTTATAACATAGTTCTCAATAATATGAGGTTTCTTAAGAAGCTAACTATTATAGCTGGTTGGTGTTTTTTGTGGGATTTTTTTGCATTATGGTCCATGAGACTGATAAAATTTCTGTTTCTCTGTAAACATTTATGTCCTCTCTATACATTTTTATCTTCTCTTTATAAACATTTGTTTATAAATATTTATAAATATATGTACTTATATACATTTTATATAAACACAGAGTCTTTGACATTATTGATCTATCTAAAACAGAGAGGGGTTTTTTCATTTACCAATTCTATTTTATTTTTGTCACTTTCTCCTGATATTTCAAAATTTTCCCTTTGTACATTTGCATACAATGAGTTTTTGGTATAAGAAACTTGTTAACTTTTATCTTCGTTATGAATTGAACCACTTACCAACATGAAATTATACTTTTGTCTCATGCTTATTGCCTTGAATTTTCTTATATCAGTATTGTGACATCTCTATTTTGGGGAGGGAGGATATGTTTAATATTTTTATATCTTTTTATTTAGGTTTATCACTTTTGATAAACTATCATTGAATTTTGAAAATCTATTTTGAAATCTTTGCATTTTAATTGGGAAGGTCAACCCACTTATTGACATAACTATTTTGATTTTACTTCTAACATATTTTAATTATCCTCTCTAGACTCCTTTGTCGTTTCCAGTTTCTCTCCCCATATAGACTATAAAATACTTACTTTTATCTCCTACACTGCTCTAGAATGTTTATTTTCTATTTTAATTTTATTTTTAAGTTAAAAATTGTTCTTTGATCAGTGTCTCTTTAAATAATAAACATCAAAAACAAACATGAATCTTTTGAGACCCCTTATTTAAGATAAAGAATTTAATATTCTCGAGGAGAAACCAAGATGGCGGCATAGGTTAAACACCTAACCTGCAGCCGGGCACAACAATTTCAAAAATACAACTAGAGGTCAGAACGGACATCGTCCAGAACCACAGGAAAGTTGGTGGACTGAAATGCCCACAGCTGGGGGGAAGGAGAAGGCCACGGGGACAGTCGGGGAAGCTGTAAAAGCCTGAGGTATGGAGAAACGGGCGGAGACACGAGCACACGCGCCTGTGGGGAAGATGGAACCGGAGAGGAGGGGGCGGCTGATGACCTGGCTGGAGTTCACTGGCAGGAAGGAGATAAAGGCTCCGGAGTGCGCTGAGCACCGGCTCCAATTGCACTGAACCCCATTCCGGGCGAAACCCTGGGAAACTCACTCACTTTCGCAACTCCGCCGCCCCCGCAGGCCGCCCGGCCCGGGACCCTGGGGACGCCGCCGCAGCTGCTGCGCCCGGAGCCCGGCGGCCTCCCAGCACCTGTCCCCGCCGCGCAGCCCCCGCGCGCCTGGTGTCGCGGACCGCGCGCCCCGCACACCGGATGGAGGCCCGGGCGCCCTCTCCGTGCACCTCCCGGCGGCGCTAGACTTCAGTAGAGTTGACTGAATTCAAGGGATTAAGAAGTATAAATTGGGGGGACGCCGCGGCGGCGACGTCCGGAACGCGGCGATGGCGGTGCCTGGAGCTCGGCGGCCGCCCAGCGCCCGTCCCAGCTGCGCGGCCCTCGCGCGCCTGGTTCCGCGGGACGCGCGCACCGCTCACCGGACGGAGGCCCGGGCGCCCTTTCCGTGCACCTCCCGGCGGCGCTAGACTTCAGTAGAGTTGACTGAAATGAAGGGATTAAGAAGTACAAATTGAGAAGTTTGAAAAAGATGGCGGCGGAGGTTAAAGGCTGTTCTGTTGCCTCGCACCCAGCGAAATCGGAGGGGATGATGTGTGGAGGTGTGTGGGTCTGGCTGGTGGTGGGGGGAAAGGGGCTTTTGTTCCAAACCTAAGGGAGATTAGCTCTCCATCACCCTGAAACCCATCTTCTGGCGAACCCCGGGAGACCCAGATGCCTGCGGGGAGAGGCGGGACTTTTGCTGAGGTGCGCCCAGCAATCAGTGTTTGCTGCGCTGGAGTGCGGAACGAAGGGACTTAGATACGTGGAAGGCAGAAGGACCAGACTCACAGCCATCGAGGCTCGCCGCACCATGGCCTGTTGGCGCCCTGAGACCCCGCCCCGCCCTGGGACCCGCCCCGCACGTTTTGAAGACCTGCCCAGCAAGTCTTGCAGGCACACCTGCGCCCCAAGCAACGGCTTATGCATGTGGGTGGCCTGCCCTCTGGCAGCGGACCAGATGATCTGCTGTTCTAGTCGGACTGCTCCAGGGCCACTCAGACAGGAGGAAGAAACTACAGTTTTTGCTGTAATCCTTGCTGAGTGCCTAAGGCAGTAGCTGATCTACACCCCATTGGAGACCCAGAAACGAGGGCATCTAGTGGTCTGTGGGAGATGACACCAGATTTCAACCACGTGCATAAGGGACACATTCAACGGGAATATTCAGTGAGCGCCAAAGCTTTGCTGCACCAAGACCCGGCCCATAAACGTGTCTCCTGCACAGCAACTCTTCCTTTATAGACAAAGAGAGTCCCCCCAGTGACACCAACAACAATCAAGACTTAACTATACAAAGGAGGACCAAGATGGAGGCATAGGGCGGAAGCCTGATTGTTGCCTACCACAACAACTTTGAGACTACGACAAGAGAGCAGAGCAGACACCATCCAAGACCACCATAGGGCTGGCTGAGTAGATGCTCTACAACTAGAATAAAAGAGGGGTATGTGGGATGATGCTGATGCCGGTGACCCAAAGACCACACTTTAAGAACTACGGCTCAGGCGACACAAAAGAACTATGGCTCAGGCGATACAACAGCGGCCTGGAACGTGCTCGGCGCAGTTCCCCCGGCGGTCTCCGGCTGAGGGGACGGCTCCACTGGCAGCCAAGCACGGACAGACGAGACCCTATGAGACATGGGGTGGGAGACTCCGCGCTTGCTGACCTCTGAGTCCGTCAAGAATCTCAACGCCCCGGAAGCGGCCAGGTGCAGACCCAAGGGCCGACGCAGCGACGCCAGACTGGCCCACCGCCATGCACCGGGTGCACCGGAGCTTCGCCGAGCCGCCGCCCGACGAGTTCTGCAGCAGCCATACTGGAGCTCTGGAAGGATGGCCAGGGGAATTGCTGAGGGGGGATTGACCAGCAGGAATTGGGATCGGGAAGACGGGGCCCCGCTGAGACCTGGGTGCGGGCGGGGTTGCACGCCTCTGGGCTCGGGTGTGGTCACACGCCTCTGGGTATAAGTGAGGCCTCAAGTCCCTGGGTCTAGGTGAGGCCACATGCCCCTGGGTCCAGGTGAGGCCGGACTCCGGGTCCGGGTGAGGCCAAGTGCCCCTGGACCCGGATGACACTGGATCCCGTGCCCGGGCGAGGCCAAGCGCCCCTGGGTCTGGGAGAGCCCACACACCCCTGGGTCCAGGCGAGACCATGTGTCCCTGGATCCGGGTGAGGCCGCGTGCACCTAGGCCCAGGTGAGCCCAAGTGGACCTGGGTCTGGGAGAGGCCAAGCGTCCCTGGGTCCGGGTGAGACCATGTATCCCTGGATCCGGGTGAGGCCTCGTGCACCTAGGCCCGGGTGAGGCCACGTACCCCTGGGTCTGGGAGAGGCCAAGCGTCCCTGGGTCCGGGAGAGACCATGCGTCCCTGGATCTGGATGAGGCCGCGTGCACCTAGGCCCGGGTGAGCACAAGTGGCCCTGGGTCTGGGACAGGCCAAGCGACCCTGGGTCCGGGTGAGACCATGTGTCCCTGGATCCGGGTGAGGCCTTGTGCACCTAGGCCCGGGTGAGCCCAAGTGGCCCTGGGTCTGGGAGAGGCCAAGCGTCCCTGGGTCCGGGTGAGACCATGTGTCCCTGGATCCGGATGAGGCCTCGTGCACCTAGGCCCGGGTGAGCCTAAGTGGCCCTGGGTCTGGGAGAGGCCAAGCGTCCCTGGGTCCGGGTGAGACCATGCGTCCCTGGATCCGGATGAGGCCTCGTGCACCTAGGCCCGGGTGAGCCCAAGTGGCCCTGGGTCTGGGAGAGGCCAAGCGTCCCTGGGTCCGGGTGAGACCATGTGTCCCAGGATCTGGGTGAGGCCTCGTGCACCTAGGCCCGGGTGAGCCCAAGTGGCCCTGGGTCTGGGAGAGGCCAAGCGTCCCTGGGTCCGGGAGAGACCATGTGTCCCTGGATCCAGGTGAGGCCTTGTGCAACTAAGCCCGGGTGAGGCCACGTGCCCCTGGGTCTGGGAGAGGCCAAGCGTCCCTGGGTACGGGTGAAGCCAGATCCTGGGTCCGGGTGAGGCCATGCGCCCCTGGATCCATCCGGGTGAGGCTGGGTCCCAGGCCCGGGTGAGACCACGCGCCCCTTGGGTATGGGTGAGGCCACGTGCCCCTTAGTCTGGGTGACGCCGTGCCCCTGGGTTCGGCCGAGACCAAACCAGAGGGAGTCGGACCTCCATTACCACCATTTGTCCACCATCCAGAGCTGAGGGGTCAGTGCTGACATGTACACATAAGGAACTATTGGACATCGAAATTGGGTCTCAAAAGAACTGTTGGTCCAGGGGGAAGCTCGCTACAGATTGATTCATTTGCCTGTCAGCATAAATATTATTGCTCGTCTCACATTCAGTTCTTATTAGTATATATCTAGTGACATATGATCTCGTTCATCTAGAGGAAATGATGAACAACATAGACTGAGGAACAAGAACAGAACCAGAAGCAAGGAGGCATCGATCGGACTATCGGGCCTCAGAGGGAGGATAGGGGAGGGTAGGGGGAGGGTGGGGGGGAGGGGGAGAGTTCAACCAAAGGACCTGTATGCATGCATATAAGCCTATCCAACGGTTAAGTTCAACAGGGGATTGGGGCATGCGTGGGGAGAGGGGTGGGATGGGAATGGGGGGATGAGGACAAATATGTGACACCTTAATCAATAAAGAAATTTAAAAATTAAAAAAAAAAAAGAATTTAAAAAAAAAAAAAGAATTTAATATTCTCATGTATTTTTTTCATGCTTTCTTCCCTTCTTATTTTCCAATGTTTGAAAATATAATTTGGGGGCGGGGGTTAGCACTAGCTTATTTTATTTAATTATTACTATAAGAATTAATTTTTATATTTTATGTCTAATCTTGTAAGAATAATTATGGAGGCACTTGCTTTTGCAAACATTTTTAGTACAATTATTTCTTTATTTACTTAATTAATTTTTAGGGTTAAATTTGAATTTCTTCAATGATAGTTTTTTCCATCAGCTCTAATTGCTTTATTGCATCAGCTCATAGAACTTTACTGCCTCCCACTGCAGCGCTTTTTCCCAGACTTACTTGCAGCTGTAAATGACCACGTGACCTACTTGTAGCCCAAGAATTTACACCTAAATCTACTGATGAGGATTATAGAAATGCTTTTATTTTCTTTTAAAAAACTTTTTTATAGAATTTTTTTGGAGACATTGGTTAATAAAATTATATAAGTTTCTGGTGCACAATTCTATAATACATCTTCTATATATTGTATTGTGTGTTCACCATCACAAGTCAAGTCTTCTTCCATCACTCTTGCCTACCTTCCCTGATCCCCCTTTCCTTCTGTTAATCAACATCTTAGTACAATTATTTAGATGGACATCCATGTCCAACTGGTTTCAATACTCATGCTGAGTCTCTTAATTTTGCAATTAACATGTGTTATTATTATAACGTTATTTTTTAGAAGATATAAAAAGCAAGTGGCAATACCAATCAGGATAGCAAATGCTTGTTAAAACTTTGTCCACTGTTTTCTTGCCTTTAGCCCCAGCAGCTGTTTTTGAGGGATGTCTTAGAAGCAGGTGTATGTTTAATGGCCATAAGACACGGATTTTTGCCCCTTTTCTTTCTAATACCAAAATCAAGCTTCTCTTCATAAAACCAAAAGTTCCTCCTGCTCTAGAACACACTCTAGATGCAAAGGGTTTGTGCTGACTGTTTGACTAAGAGAAAATTGAAGAATCCAGCAACAGCAATGTGAGGGCGGTGATAACCTTATTCAGATTTTCTCCCCTCTCGTTACTTACTAGTATATGCCCTTTGCATGCAGCCTTCAGGGGCACAAGCACCTTCTGCAGGGAGATTTTTGTCCATATTTTCTTCTTGTCTTTATTGCCATGTAGCAAATGTTTGTCTTTTGTCACTGCTTTCTATCACCTAGCATATTTTTAAAGAGCCATTTGTTTACTGTCATAAATGACTTTTCTGGTTCCCAGCACTTGCCTTGCATTTTGTATGTGATGTTAGTGGAGCCCTAACCTCAGGAGGCCACCTGCCTCTCCGCCATCTTACCAGCTTCTGGCTCTGCCTGTGTGTGTAGGGGTGTTAAACTTGCCCCTCAAAGCAAACCACTTCCGGTATTTTCTTCTTTTAATGCTGTGGTGCCTTTTTGTCATCCTATGTGAATGTAAGCTTCAGAGCACTGGGTTCTTGGAATTCAGGAAGAAAAAATACTTGCTAGAAACCTCTGATGACGCATTGCTCACAAGGCCCCTTAAATTAAGCTGTCTGCAGATTTTAAAAAGTGTGTCAAGGTTCTAAGTACCTTTTCTCATTTGAGATATTGAGATGGTTCTATGAGAGGACCTCTGCAAAGGTCAAGGGTGTTATTTTAGTTATTTCATATTTCAGGCATGCTTGAACCAAATGTAGACTTTGGAAAGTCTTTCTTATTTCTTACCAAGCCCAATGTTGATGTGGTTTCCGCTGATCCTTGTCCCACTGTGGGTTAGGTGAGAAAGGGTCACTTTTCTCTCACGGACACATCTGACTTTCAGGGGGCTTGTGGTCGGGAAAATACCAGTCTTTGCCCAGTCTTAGGGGGGATGTGGCAGGCGTGGTTTCAAGGTGTGACAGGAGGACTTGTGAGAGCGCTCAGGGCTGGAGGGGGCTTTGGGGCCTCCACAGGGGGTGTTGGTGAGCGACAGGACTGGGAAACTGCTATTCTCACAACTGTAGTGTCCGTTCAGAGCTGGAAAGGAAGCAGCTGGCAAATTCTGTGAAGAGAGGGCTCTCTTAGAACCGTGTTTGAGGTTTTAATAGAGAGGGCTTTCTTAGAATATTTTTATAGGATACAAGGGTTCTGAACAATAAGGAAGAGAGAAGAAGGTAATTTTCTTACATGGCTGGTGGGCTAGGATTTCAACAAATGAGTGCTATCTGCAAGAAAACTAGAAACAGGGTGACTCATCACAGAAACTGTGTCCCTAAGATGTCAAATGAATGGTCGTAGGTGGGAGTAAAACAGACATTTAAGCTGGTCTTGAGGTCTGGCAGGCCGAGGCTTGGAAACACTCTTGATTGGCTGATTGGTTATGGACGATCATGATAATGAGAGCTGACATGCAATGAATGTTTTGCTGAGAATGGGCTTACATTATCTCATCTAAGGCACACAGCAGTTTATACAATAGCTATTACTTTATTTTACAGAGGAGCGTACGAGTGACAGGCCAAATAACTTAACCAAGTCATAGAGCTAGTAGATGGTTGAGTTGGGGTTGGAACTTAGGCAGTGACCCTTAATTACCCAGCTGGACTCATGTTGCTGATTGGCCAGCCCCGCATTCTCCTGCCCCATCTCTAACAAAGGAACGGAAGAAATCCTGGAGCTTTGCTATTATTCCTCCCACATGAGGGTCAGCCCTTTGGTAGGAGCTGGTCTCAGCTCCAGGATAAGTGTTTCTAACGCATTGCGTGACTGCGTCTGAGCAGTAGCCTGCGTAGGGGGTCTAGCTACTCCTTCAGGAAACAACCATCGCTGGGCTATTTTTCTTTATTTATGGTTTGTGATCACTGCCAGAAAGTTCCTGGAGGAGTGCATTTAAATATGCCGCATTGGTATTACTATATGCGTATTCTGGGTGAAACATTTATGATAAATCAAGTTTTTAGGTTCCCTCTGAGGGAAGTGCTGATGGAGAAATACATCTGAAGAAAACTTTTCTCTTAGCAGTAGTTACTTGAGGAAACAGCTCCATTTATCTTGTGAGGCTTGTGTGAGGGGAATACAGACCACCCAGAATTACATTTCTGCTTCACACAAAAGGAAAACGAAGTATCCAAACTTAGCTCTAGGCTTCTTCAATCTTCTGTGCTGTGCCGTGTTAGTCCCTCTCCCTTTCCCCCAGCCTTCGCCTTCTCTACTGGCAAAATGGGCAAATGCCTACTTTCCTGTCAAGCCTTCTACCCCAGCCCAATTACCACCCTTCCCACAGCCTGCAGGGCTTTTCTCAGCACTCCTCCAGGTGGTTAAATCCCACACACCTGCCCTCAGGCGCACGGAGTCACTTCCTCAGAAACACCTTGGCTGATCCCTTTCCCCTCCCCAACCTAAGATGGTATCTTTTCACTATTTCTACTTCCTGACCATGCTCATCATTTGTAATTCTATACTTATTTGTGTGACATTAGTTTAATGCCTATCTTCTTCACAAGACTCAGAGTTTACTGAGAGCACACACTTCCATTAACGGCTCTCACAAGTGTCTTCTTGCCACATAGAAGGTGTTCTAAATATTTGTGGAAGGAATGTACTTCTCCTGGGATCATAGACATATGGGCACATAGCTTTGCTTCTTAGAGTCTGATATATATATATATATATATATATATATATATATATATATATATATATGTACACTAGAGGCCTGGTGCATGAAATTCATGGCCGGCAGTCAGGGCTGATAAGGTCCTTCCGGCTGCCAGCTGGGGCCTTCCTTCATTCCATGCCGCCCCCTGTTGGTCAGCACACATCATAGTGAGCGATCAAACTCCCAGTCTCCCAGTCGAACACCCGAGAGGACACTTTCCATATTAGCCATATATGGAAAGTGTTGGATTGTAAGCTCATTGACATAAATAATTGTAATCCCTAATGCCCCAATGCCCACCATAGTGGAACATGAAAGTGCTCAATAAAAGTGAGTGATATATGTCGTAGCAATATCTTTACCGATACAGCTCCTAGGACAATGGAGACTAAGGAGAAAATAAACAAATGGGACTACATTAAAATAAAAAGCTTCTGCACAGCAAAAGAAACCATCAACAAAACAACAAGAAAGCCCACTACATGGGAGAACATATTTGCCAATGTTATCTTCAGTAAGGGTTTAATCTCCAAAATCTATAGGGAATTCATATAACTTAACAAAAGAAAGATAAACAGCCCAATCAAAAAATGGGCAAAGGACTTAGACACTTTTCGAAAGAGGACATACAGAAGGCCAAGAGACACATGAAAACATGCTCAAAGTCACTAATCATCTGAGAGATGCAAATCAAAACAACCAAGAGGTACCATCCCACACCTGTCAGAATGGCTATCATCAACAAATCAACAAATGATAAGTGCTGGTGAGGATGTGGAGAAAAAGGAACCCTCGTGTACTGCTGGTGGGAATGCAGACTGGCGCAGCCACTGTGGAGAACAGTATGGAGTTTCCTCAAAAAAACTAAAAATGAAACTCCCATTTGACCCAGTAATTTTGCTTCTAGGAATATATCCCAAGAAAACAGAAACACCAATCAGAAAGGATATATGCACCCCTATGTTCATAGCAGCACAATTCACCATAGCTACAATTTGGAAACAGCGTAAGCGCCCATCAGCAGATGAGTGGATTAGAAAACTGTGGTACATCTACACAATGGAATACTACACTGCTATAAAAAAGAAGGAATTTTTACCATTTGCAACAGCATGGATGGAACTGGAGAGTATTATGATAAGCGAAATAAGCCAGTCAGAGAAAGATAAATATCACATGATCTCACTCATTTGTGGAATATAATGAACAACATAAACTGATGAACAAAAATAGAACTGGAGACATAGAAGCATCGAACAGACTGTCCAACCTATGAGGGAAGGTGGGGGGTGAGGGGGTAAGAGATCAATCAAAGGACTTGTATGCATGCATATGAGCATAACCAATGGACACAGACAGTAGGGGGTTAAGGGCATGTGCTGGGGGTGGGGGCAGTTGGGAAGAGGTCAATAGGGAAAAAGGAGACTCATGTAATACTTTAAACCAGAAGATGCCAACCTTTTGGACCTCACGGACCACCAGTGGTCCACTGACCAATGGTTGGCGACCACTGCTCCAAAGGTTTCCCAAGAATTTAAATTTAAAAAAAAGTGAGTGAAATTGAATGGGACTTGCATGACGTATACCTAAGCTTTAAAGTCATGGATAGGAAGCATTTCAGTTCAGTCTAATTAATATTTATTAGGCACCCATTAAATGTCAGACTGTATGTATCTATGTATAGTACTGAGGATAAAAATTGTGAGCTGATGATCTAGAAAGAAAGACAGACACACAAATAAATAATTAAAAACAATGAGAAAGATATGCATAGCATATTATGGGAGCTCAGAGAATAACAAGATGCCTCATTCCTTAGCCTGATGTGAATCTTCAAAGTTCAGAGTTAGAATTGTGAAGTGTGTGTGTGTGTGTGTGTGTGTGTGTGAGTGTGAGAGAGAGAGAGAGAGAGAGAGAGAGAGAGAGAGGTATTCTGGTGCTAGGGACAATGATAAAGAGCATGATATAGTAGTTGCTTGATGCTGTTGAAACATGAAGCATGAGGTAGGGAGTGGTAGAGGTGAGGCTAGAGGGATAAGTCGTGGCTGATCTTAGAAGACATACATAATAATGTGTCTTCTTTCCTTTATGTTTTTCTCTACAACCTGGGCATTGCAATTACTCATATTTTTCTTGGTCACTGAGACCAAGGAGAATGCAGGAAAAATTGAAATACTGAAGTTGAATAATTTATTCATTAATTCCTTCATTGATTGTTTACTTAGTATCTACTAAGAATTAAGCACTGAGGATAGTTACAGATTCAAATAAGGTACAGTGTTTACCCTTAAGGAGCTCAGTATAGTATTTTACTCTTGTTTACTCTTGTTTATGCAATGAGTTAAGTGTATCAGTGTAAGTCAGCATTTCTCAAACATTTTGGTCTTATGACTCCTTTATTCTCCTGAATATTATTGAATATCCTAAAAAACTTTTGTTTATGAGAGTATTAGATATGTCATTTAAATATACAGGTGTCCTAAAAATGTATACACACACTTTGAATAATTATAATGGCAGTGTTTATTAAAATATATTTCATTTTCAAAATTGAGCTATCCTTTGTTAAAGTGTGTATACATTTTTGGGGACATGTATATATACTATGAGAGTATCCTATATAATAATAGACAAATATGCAAATTGACCATACCTCCGACACACCCACAAGCCATGCCCACAAGCCACGCCCACCATCCAATCAGAGCGAGCATGCAAATTAACCCAAACCAAGATGGCTACAGCCACAGAGAGCAAGGTTTCCTAGGTAACAGAGGAAGCCAAGCTTTCTGCCAGCCGTTGCAGGCCTAAGCCTCCACTCAAGCTACAAAGTTTCAATTATAGAAGGTAAACAAATTCAAACAAATGGCGGCAGAATGGAGCTTGAGAGAGCAGGCCAGGGTTGCCGCCGGCAACAGGGGAAGCAAAGCTTTCCATACACCCTGGCCGGGCCCACCCGCTTAAGGCAACAAAGTTTCAATTATAACCCCAACACAAATGGCTTCGGGCCTCAGAAGGAGCCCCAGGCTTGGCTCTGCTCCAGGCTACAAAGTTTCAATTGTAGAAGGAAAATAAATTCCAGATACCAGGGCCTCCGCTTGCGTTGCCAGGGGGCGTGGCCGGCCTGCAAACCACCACAGGCCCCTCGCTCAGGCCGCCCCATGCCCCAAGGGTACCCCACCCTGATCAGGGACACCCTTCAGGGCAAACCAGCTGGCCTCCACCCCTGTACCAGGCCTCTATCCTATCTAATAAAAGAGTACTATGCAGATTGATCATCACTGCAACACACAATATAGCTGCCCCCATGTGGTCAAAGATCTTGCCCCCATGTGGACACAAGATGGCCACCACAAGATGGCCAGCAGGAGAGGGCAGTTGGGAAGCACCTGGCCTGCAAGGGAGGGCAGTTGAGAGGGACCAAGCCTGCAAGGGAGGGCAGTTGGAGGTGATCAACCCTGCAGGAGAGGGCAGTTAGGGGTGACCAGGCCGGCAGAGGAGGGAAGTTTGGGGCAAACAGGCTGGCAGCAGAGTGGTTAGGGGGTGATCAGGCTGGCAGGCAGAAGCGGTTAGGGGCAATCAGGAAGGCAGGCAGGCAAGCAGTTGGGAGCCAGCAGTCCTGGATTGTGAGAGGCAGGCAGAAGCGGTTAGGGGCAATCAGGAAGGCAGGCAGGCAAGCAGTTGGGAGCCAGCAGTCCTGGGTTGTGAGAGGGATGTCCGACTGCCCGTTTAGGCCCGATCCCAGGGATCGGGCCTAAACGGGCAGTCGGACATCCCTTGAGGGGTCCTAGATTGGAGAGGGTACAGGCTGGGCTGAGGGACAACCCCCCTCCGTGCACGAATTTTGTGCACCGGGCCTCTAGTTATTTATATACAGGGTGAGCCAAAAGTAGGTTTACAATTGTGAGGATGCAAAACACAGAGTTTATTCGTGTGTTATTATTTATTAACTAGTAGCCCATTTGTAGGAAAATCCTGCAAGCGGCTGTTGCGGCCACGTGCACTGCCGCTGCCGCCGCCTTTGCAGCCACCATGCCTGCACCAGCTCGCCACTGCCGCCCGCCCCACTCCGCCCCGTTCCAGGCTTTCCCTCTGGCAGCCACCTTGCTTTCTGCTTTTCCTCCCTCTTCCTTCTAAGTTGTCTTCAGTCTTCACTCCTCCCTCTCTCAGTGTATGCAAATTAACCTGCCATCTTTGTTGGGTAATTTGCATACTCACCCTGATTGGCTGGTGGGTGTGGCTTTGGCTGGTGGGTGTGGCTTGGGTGTAGCAAAGGTGCGGTCAATTTGCATATTACTATTTTATTAGGTAGGATTATTATATTATTTTCCATAAGGACAATTGTAAACCTGCTTTGAACCACCCTGTATATACAAATTAAAATAGAAAATTTAGAAAAGATTTATTAATTAAAATAATAAACAAATTAAATGTTAACATAACATATTTTCATGAAAATAACTATATCATCATTATTTTCTTTTCACACAAAAATTTAGTGAAAAGAGTGCCAATATTTTACAGTTTTGCAAGTCTCTATGCCTGGCTTAATAGATGTGGAATTCTCATATCCGTTTTCTGCATTCAATCTGTTGCAATCTGTTGTTTGGTTAAAGTCCATGAAGAAAATCCAGCCTCTACAGTTATGTGGTTGGATAAGGATGGAATATTTCAATAGCCTTTTTAGATAATCATGGATATTCTTCTTTGGCACTACACCAAAACTTGACAAGTGGTAGTTTCTTAAAATTTAGTTGCAATGTGAAATCTGAAATTAATTAACAAACTTTTTCTATCTGTCACATAAATATTTATTAGTCTCCCTTGCATTTTGAATGAATTTTTTAACTGGGCATGATTTTATAACAACAGGTAGTAGTCATTTGGAAAATACTGGTTCACTGAAGAAACCATAAGTACATTTCATTACTAAACATGAAATAATAATATAAATATGCTATAGTATAACAATAAAGTATCATAAGTAAACATAAATAAAACTTATTAATATCATGACTGACCTCATCAGAAGAGTATAACTACTGGGAAGCTGTAAAGCTCATGCTGACAAGTTTACCAAAATTCAAAGTTTTGTTTGAAAGTTCAACTTTCATCACTGGCAGCAAAGGGTGCCATCTGTTTCTTTAAAGGGACAGATTCACTTAATCCACTTTCTAGAAAATGTCGGCCAAATATGGAAGTCTAAATAGTCATAGTTTTTATGTAAGTCATTCTTTCAAGTAACAATGGCATTCCATGAAAACAGTGAGTACTTTAGCTTGTAATTCAATCACACTAATTTTTTTTTTATCAAGACATCCATAGAAGTAAGCCAACGTCTGTACTTCAATACACAGAAGTACTGTGTGTACCTACCACTTTGTCACAGAGAGTTTAAACATGTGTACCGAAGGGTCAAGTTTAATAAAAGTAATACTTTTTATTGCTTCTTCAGGATGACCTTAAGTAAAACAAGTGTTTGATTTTACTTTAACTGTGTGGTGTTGAAGAATACAATAACTACTCAGTCTGGTACTGTTGCCATGATCTGTGCCAAGATGCCAGCGGTTGGGTGCATCAGCACAGTGTCAACACGGTTGTTCCAGGATTAACCAATAGATTTTTTTTAAAGGTATTGAATGCTGAATAGTTCAGTGTCGCTCATATTTGTCACCAAGCATTCACATAAAAGATAATCTTCTTTAAGGATTCGTTGATACTGATATTGGACAAATAGAAGCAAAATAGCCATCCATGTCCATAGATTCTTCCCTTAAAAGGTAAATGAACTACAATTCTGCAAAAGAGATAACAGGTTAGTCTTTATGTTTCTAGCTAAAGCTTTAATTCAACAAGTTAGTGTATTGTTAGAAAGTGGCAGTGCTGTGAATTCATTTACTGACTTTTCATCCAGCAGGCATTCCACAATGGAACTGCCTAGGGCCGTGTTGTCTCTCAGCTGCTGTATGTGTGTCTCCAGCCAATGCAGCTCCGTGGTTTACCCTGTGAGGTGCCTCTGGGCCTCTTTATTTCTAGTCAAGAGGAGTAAGCAATAATTTTTGGCTTTTAAGAGCTTCCTGCACCTATGTTTAAAACATTTTAAGTCCTTTATCTTTAAACTGCAAACTTGCTTTTCAATAGATATTGTTGAATTTTCTTTTGTGTATTGGGTCTAATTCAGCCAAGGAGAGTAACTTAATAATGTGAATCTGTTCCTGAACACAGTTTTTTTTTTTCTTACTAGAAAAGGTTTCTCCTCATCCCACTAAGTACATGTTGAATAAATAGTCAAAGAATATTGATTTAAGGGGTACCACATGTGGTTCTACTAACATGTACATTCCACAGGTCATCTCAACAAATGTGAATGATGAAGCATCATTGCCCCAGAGTCTGAGGTGGGATATATATTCTTTCCAGTTAGTGATCATGTGTTTGCCTATTGTTACCTGAGCCTCACAGGGCCCCAAAACCCAGGATCGCAGGTGTCTAATGAGAGTGGCGGGAGCCGCTTCTGGCCTCAGAATGGAGCCAAGTTGGCTGTCCATATGCGGATGATCTCTTCCTACCTGAATGGCCCTGCCACTGACCTAAAAGACAGCACACAGTTAAAGCGCAGTGTGATGCTATCAGCCTACAGGTGAGGTTTTTAATTGCAGCAGCAGGAACTGTTAGTGCTGGAGGCGATTTAGAAGCCATCCAGTACACAGATAGATGCAAGTGCGGAGAGCTGAAGTTTCTTGCCTTAGTTCACCTGCTAATTAACAGTACGGCGGTGCCAACAAGTAAATGCTTTGATATACAGTAGAGTTGAATTAGGAGCAAATTCACATGTCAACTTTAAGGGTAACTCCCTGCCATCAGAAGAACCACACTACCTAGCTTAATTGTTACAATAACAAAATCATAATATGCATTAAGGTAATAGGGGGTCCATGCTGAGAGGGAGAGAAGGAAGGCCTCTTGCCCAGCACTATGGAGATCTCGCCCCGGCCCCATTCACAGCTGGACTCAATAGTGCTGTTAAGAGAAAATGACATGCCAACCCAGCCTTTCTTTTTTCATTTCTCCCTTTAGGTCAGTGGTTCTCCAAGTGTAGTGTTCATAACAATGATTATTCAGGGATTGTGTAATTAATGGGAGACTTAAGAATGTTCGAGCCAATTTTGCTAATAAGCAATATTTGCCAACTGGGAAACTAAGCTCTGGGTGAGATGGAAATCTACTTTACTCCAGTGCATTAAAAATTTAGTATTTCACACATTTGAGTTGTTTTCTATATTAAACTTTTAAATATGATTTTTAAAAGTGAAATTGGAATAAGTGTTTTGAGGAAACCTTGACAATTATTGCTTTAAGATCTACTAAAAGCATTTCTGGTCTCAATGCCAGTTATTAAGATGTTCTATTATAATTATATTTTGTAAATGTCTCCCTCCCCTTTCTTTTCTTCTCTTCTTCTATTTTATTTATTTATGCATTTATTTATTTATTTTAAATTATTATTTTTTGCAATCTAGCAAGATATCCCACTTGCTTTTCTCTCCTCTTCTTTTCTTCCCCAAATACTTTTTTGGAGCATTCAAATCCCAGAGGGAACTGTGAACTCTGACTCACCAATCCAAGCCAGTTTTTACAGCATCTTGTTCTGTATTTTTATATGCAGACAACTCCCCCCGCCCCCCATATCTCCTCTGCCCCAAACCCACACTGTTCCCTCCGTCCCCACCATCCCTGTGTTTTCCCACCTGGAAAACAGCCTCACGGAATTCTGGTCGGCGGGCATTGACCAGACTTCAATACAAATGCCCCTGTCGAAAATGGCACCAACTTAGGTGAAGAACAAAGACTCTGCGGCTTCAAAGCGGAAGCTCTAGTTTCTGCACAGAAGGGGTTTCACACAACCCCGGTTAACAACAACAACCACCTCGGGGGAAGAAAAGTCCCCGACTACAAAGACATGCCAAGCAAGCAGCCATCGGCCCTTCCTTTCTTCCTCTGGCGCATTTAGCACAAAACCTGTTCAGGAGAGCAATTCTTTGATAATTGTTTGGACCATGACCGTGGCTAGAAGCCCTTCTTCTGCCTCATAGAGTTCAGCAATTTGTGGAGATCTGAGTGTTCTGTGCTCAGCCAGGCTTAGAGATGTGTGATGCATGCACATACGCTTACACACGCACATGCACACACACAGACACATGCTCATGGTCCACACACAGACACACATATTCACACACACACACACACACACACACACACACACACACACACACACCATGGAACGAAATTGGTTTGCTAGAAAAGTATTTTGGCAACTTCCCAAAGATTACAGGCTAAATCATGTTTTTCCTTTTTTCTTTCTTTTTTATGGTTCCCTCTCTCTCTTTTTTTTTTTTTTTCTCTCCCCATTCTAGTGAACCGCTGAGGTGTGGCCTTATAGCAATGGCAAATGCATGCTCCCTGTAATTGCTATGTTTTTGAAGAAAAGAAATTGAGACTAGTGAGAGAGTATGGGGCGGACTACATAGGAAATGAGAATGTTTGGCTTGAGATAGCCCTAAATGGGAAATATAAGGGGGTGTCAGTTCTTTGTGGAATGAGGCAGGCATTAAATATGTAAATAAAGCAAACAATACTCATAAGTTCCATTCTTTTCTGTTAAGATCCTTCTCCCAGTTGATAACATATTAGTTCTCTTTTCTCCCTCAATTCCTTACTTCCCCTTTCTCTCCTCCAGCCCAAACTGCCAGGAGGTTTCCGTCCCCTCCATCCCCCTCTTGGTCTCCATTAGAGAGGTGGACAGGAGCCAGGCTTAGCGGTGGTCCTTTGCCATGTCACTAGCTACACCAGTTGTTGATGAAAATCTGGCACAGAGAGACGAGGCCATCTGTGGTGAAGTTTAAACCGATTTACCTCTCTGGCAAGCTGGTTGAAGTCTCTCTTTCTCTGTATTCAGTGAGGCCAAAGATGACAAAGGCAGTGGGACTAAAGCAATGGGATGAAGTTTGGGCAAAGACAGCGCATGAGAGCTGTTAGCTGGGAGGGTCACCTCGAGATCTGGAGTGCATAGCCATGGGCCACTCCAGTCCTGGTTCCACTCTGTGCACTTGAAGTGGCCAGACCCTGGGCCCAGGTACCATGTGGACATTAGGTCTTAGAAGATGCAAACGGGGACCTGTCATTTCTCTGTTGAACGTTCTTGGGAAAATCCTGGGCTGTATGCTGTGGTTTGCAGGGAAAACACCCCATTTCAGAGAACTGTTCTCAGACACAGTTAATGAGCTGCAGAAGAGAACCACCACACTCGGACTTCAAAACACGACTCCACAGCTTGACCAATTACCTGAACCACAGCACTTGAGTCCAAGAGACTTTGGTTGTTTCCAAAAGTCCAATCAACCCTTAAAGCTACCAGTGAGACTATTCAGTCACGCATGAAGTACGCTCTGAAGTCAATGCCAAATGCTTGGACAATGGCAGGATCCCTAGGCAGAGGCCAATTTACCATGAAGACAATACAGCTTAAGCTTCTGGGCTCCTTTTGAGGCCCTGAGAGGGAGCCTTAGCAAGGCTTATATTTGTGTTATAAAACTTGCAAAAATAAGATATTTTAAGCCCGATGAGTTGCCTGCTGTCTCCATTTCAACATTTCCTCTATTATATTCCTCTCCTGTGGCATGGGGTTGGAGTGATCCAAGGCAGTTGAGTTGAAGATATTTTGAGTTTGGGTTTAGTGAGATAGAGTTAACAGGATCAAAGTCAATTCCATGGATGGTGACTTATTTCTGGTCATCTTGGTATGGCAATGGTTTGCAGTTACGTACCTACAGCCCACTGATCTGCCTGAAAACAGGACACAAAGAGACAGGCCACGTGAAAATGTCCCTTGGTGCTTGGCACCGAAAATATGTGGGCAGTGGGGGAGGAGAAACAAGCTTAGAAATGTGTGGTGCTAGAGACTAGTCTGTGAAATGTAACTTAAAATTAGATTTCTAGAATTATTATATATTATTTTAATATTACAATAATCGTATAAAATATACTGTGAAGTTATTATAAAGATTTAATAAAATAGGTATGTGGAAGTAGTAACCGGTGTGTAATACAAATAGTTGGTAAATAAAGGTACTATTTTTTCTTACTTGAAGCATCTTAGTATCCATCACTCTGAGACCAGATATTGGAATTCTTGGGAGTTTCTGGTAACCCTTGAAGCATATTATTAAAAAATAAATGTCCGATGTTACTTTCCCCCTCCCCTTTTTTTTGCTTCTTTATTCTGCAAGGGAGTTGCTGGAGAAAATATTGAGGATTCTGGTTATTTGGTCTCCAGGTATTAGAAGTGCTCTCACTCTAAATGATTAAAAATTAAAAACATCCTTTAAGTTGCTTCATAGCAACACTAATAATAAGAATCTGGACCTTCCAAATGCCCTGATAACAAGCAAAATCCATCTGATATTATTAAGCAGCTCACTGCTTCATTGATTGCTAGATTCTCTGAGGATCGGAAGCACATTTGGTGCCCATCCCATGACATAGGTGCTCAACAGTAACTGTTATGCCTCTCTGACTGTTCTTTTTATTGGTTCATAGTGCACAGCCTCTATCCAGTCTGAGCGTTAAAGATGAAGTTGAAATGGGCCACTTACTCTCCATTTGGTGTCATTTCTGAAATAATGGCCGAAATAATCTCTAACTGGAGAGATAAAAAATAAAATGACACCTGCCACATTCTTGTCAGTTAATAAGCAATCTTCTGGCTAGAAACGAGCTTTTCTCTGCTGAAAAACAGGCCACGCGTCCCTGTCCCCAGCCTAGGCTACCTTCCGTCACACTCTTCTTCGCTTTCTCTCCCTTGCATCATCCAAAAGAAACAAAGGTGCCTCATTTAACGGAAAGCAACTGCCCCCACATTGGAGAACCAGATCCCAGTCCCTTTTAGCCCCGGCATCACCTTGGTGAAACTTCAAGAATGTGCCCATACACAAAAGCGAATTTACTCCTCCTTCTGGGAAACTGCTCCCTCGGGGCCCTGTCAGGTTTGCCAGAGCCTGTTGAAAGTTCAGCAATCTGAACTGTGTTTCAGGTCAGATCAGCCAAGGTCTGGGCTATGAGGTATTAGCATCTAGGGTGAGGGAGAGGGAGAGAGGAAGAGAGAGACAGAGAGACAGAGAGAGAGAGAGAGAGAGAGAGAGAGAGAGAGAGAGAGAGAGAGAGAGAGGATCCCATGTGTCCCACAAAGTGTCTCTCTCCTGCACCCAGCCATGAGCGTTTGAAATAATTCCTCCTTTGTCCGCCAGCTGGCTTTCAAATCTACTGGGATGAGCCTGCTGGACCTGTCTGGGAAGCTTGTTAAACTTCCCCCAAGTAAGTCAGGGAGAGGGCGGGGTGGGGAAAAGATTAAAGGGCGAATACAATCTGTGTGAGGCAGTGGCCCTGACTCTAAAGAGGCAGATGATCTAAGAAAAGGAAGAGCTTCCCTCTAAAACCAGAGGCTGCGTGCAATGTAAATGACCCCATGTGCAGCTGCCTCTGGCAGGCAGCCACCCGCCTCCCAAAGAATAAAGTCAGAGCAACAATTCCCTCCTGAACCCTGAAGCTTAGTGACTTCAAACGAGAAAAAAGAAAAGTGACATGTTTTTTTTTTTTTTTTCCCTTTCCCCTGTGAACTCATCCATTCCCCAAATTGTGCTGATGACCTCATCATCTGCAGCTGTGCGCTCCAAGCGCTCCCACCCGTCAACTCCCAGGGGATCACATCTGGTGTGGAGCCTTGGTACCTGGGGCGGGCACATCTGGAGGCAACTGCCTTTGAAAGTGGAGTGTTTTGTAAGCCCCTTTTGCTCTTGTTGATGTGGCCAAGTGGCAGGGGAGTCTTCAGCAAATTTGTCCCTTGGGAGGTAGCTCTCTGGACTTCATACAGTAAGGATTTGCAGGGGGGATGGTAAGGTCAGGGTCAGTGTTGCAGGTACCGTTTCATTTTCCAGTATTATATTCATGAGCAACCGCACGCAGCCTTGACCTTAAAGATGATATTGGTCTTTGAACCAATTCTGCCTGTGTTTGTGTTCTATGGTCGAACAAGGCCCTGATTGACAAAGGTTATTATGGTGTTAACTGATATGGATAATGACTCCAATCAACAGAATTAAACTAATTTTAGAAGCCTTCATGTTAGAAATGTCCCAAACGTGTCTGGATCTAGGGGATACAAATGTGAGAAGGGCCCTTTCTCCTTATTGTGGGAATAGAAATTGATCCAACTAATCCTTTGGAAAGCAATGTGGCAATGCTGTGTATATCAAGGCCTTAAAAATGCTCATATGCTTTGATCCAAAAGTTCTATTTCTGGGAATATCTTGTACAGGTAATACAGAAATGCATTAAGCTATTGTAAAAAACCTCCACTCCAGCATTATTTATTACAATAAAAACAAAACAAAATATCACCCCCTCCCACACAAAACACAAATAATCTAATTATGTTTCTGTTAACATCAGCTGTGTGTTATATCCATGCCATGGAATATTATGCGGCGATTAGAAATGATGGAAAACTGTTTATGATGCAATGCCTTGGACAGGCAATGCTAGAAAATACCAGAATATAAAAGATGATTTCAACTTTATATAAGATATGTATGCGTGGACAAAAGAATTTTAAAAATATATGCCAAATTATTTTATTTTTTTATTGTTGACACTATTATGTCTCCATCGGTCCTCCCCCACCCCCATGCCTTTGTCCACCTCCATTCAGCCTCCAACCCCCTTCCCTCTGGCCATCACCATACTATTGTCTGTGTCTATGGGTTATGCCTATATGTTCTTTGGCTAATCCCTTCACTTTCAAAATTTTTATTATTTTAAATGGAAGTTAATTTTGTTTAGGAGAATACCTTAAGGAATCCTATCTAATATAGAGGGAATATGCTAATTGACCATCATGCCCTCACAAGATGGTGGCACCCACAGCCAATAAAGAGGGAATATGCTAATTGGTACCACCCCTCACAAGATGGCAGTGCCCAGTCCCCTCAGCCCTGTCTCATCCAGCCTCAGTGCCCCAGGCCCCTCAGCCCCGCCTCATCCAGCTGGAGTCCCCCAGTCTGCTTAGCCCCACAGGGGAAAGCAGTTGGGAGCGATTAGGCCAGCAGGGGATAAGTTAGGCATCAATCAGGCCAGCAGGGGAGTGGTTAGGGGGTGATTAGGCTGGCAGGCAGAGTGGTTAGGGGCAATCAGGCAGGCAGAAAGGTGAGTGGTTAGGAGGCAGCAGTCCTGGATTGTGAGAGGGATGTCTGACTGCCAGTTTAGGCCCGATCCCCCAAGGAGTCCCAGATTGGAGAGGGTGCAGGCTGGACTGAGGGACATCCCCTCCCTCCCTCCCCCTGCATGAATTTCTTGCACCTGGCCTCTAGTCAGATTATAAACAGTGAGGGTAAAATTCATACAAAAACAGTAAAATGAAGAAATAGCTAAACTCAGTGAAATGCTGGCAAAAGACACAATAAGAAGAAGGAAATATAATTGACAAAGTATTAATATTCAGTATATAGAAAGAACTCCAAAAATTGAGAGGAAAAAAAGCAGACAACCACCATAAAATACAGTCCAAGATTTAAGCAAAATATTCACAAAAGAAAACATCCAAATGACCAATAACTATATTAAAATTTCCTAAAACCTAACTATAATTGGGTAAATCTAAATTAAAACATCAATATAAATACACAGCAGATATTTATTGCCATCAAATGTTTTTAAGGATGTGGAATATTAATAATTCTTATAACTCAATGGTGGTACTGTTCAACCTTTTGGGAAAAGTTTCCAGTGTGGACACAAAATCCTATGATGCAGGGATATATTTTTATCCCTAGAAAAATGCATGATTTTCTATATATTTACTGAAGTCTTGTTTTTCATTTCTCCAAACTGGAAACAACTGAAATAGTCATTAACATAGAATAGATAAATAGATTGTAATATGGAAAACTACACAGCTGTGAACATAAACACATTAAAGCTACATGCTCCAGCAAGCACAAATCTTACCAACATGTGTTGGGCAAGAAAAATGAGACATACAGAACTATCCAGTATTATTCCATGTATAAAAAGTTCAAAAAGAAACTAAATTATATGATTTAAGGATGTATGCTTAGACAGTAAAACTAGAAAGAAAAACAAGGTCATGATTACTAATTAATAAAAAATTAAAGATATGATTAATAATTAGAATATTGATAATTATAGAAGGTAGAGTGGTGATTATGATGGGAAAGAATGTGTGTGTGTGTGTGTGTGTGTGTGTGTGTGTGTGTGTGTGTGTCTATTTTGAGACGGGTCCTAGAGTGCCAATGATGTGGTCTTTTTTTTTGTAAACCTAAGTCTTTGCTATTCAACTTTTATGCATTTTATTGCATTTTATATTTAACAATAAAATGGAAACGTTGGGAGTTAGGAGCAGAGAAGTGGAGATGGGATACAGGGGGGTGAAAAAAAACACTATGAGAGTAGGGGCTAGAAGACATAGAAGGAGTCTAAAATCTGCAGAGAAATATTGTTAATTATTTACTCGTACTGTTGGATTGAACAAAGGAGTTTTTAGGACAAAACTATCCAATATTCGATTTGATATTATTAGTATACTAGAGGCCCATTGCACGATATTCATGCAAGAATAGGCCTTCCTTCCGCTGGCTTCACTCCCAGCCGCCCAGGAGCCGGCAAGTCCCCGCTCATGGCCCAAATGGGAGCCAGCAAGTCCTCGCTTCTGTCTGGAGCACCACTCCTATAGCTCCCTCCACTGCCCCCCTTTCCCCTCATAGCAGGAGTCCCATCCCTCCTGGCCACTCTGTGCCTGCATATGCAAATTAACCTCCATTTTTGTTGGGTTAATTTGCATACTCACTCTGATTGGCTGTGGGCATAGCAGAATGATGGTTAACTTGCATGTTTCTCTTTTATTAGGTAAGATTTCACCTCACTCTCACTCTAAACTTTCAATAAATTTTGTTAAACATTTTGTCTGAGATTTTTGAGAAATCAAAGCAAAGTAAACAGAGTTGGCATGAAAAAGAGAAGCGGGGGATGGAAGTAGATTTAGGTCAGGGATTCTTTGGGAAAGTTGAGGAGTGGTCATGGGAATGTGAGCCTGGATATGTAGAGAAATCTTGGAAATTGAGAGTCTCAAGGATCTGGAATGGGCTTAAGACAAATGGAACTAAGTCTCCAAAGAATGATGCCTTAACTGATGCCCATGGATATTGGTTAATGGCAGGATTTTCTCTTCTTGCTCCTTCTACTTCTTTACATACAGAAAGTTTTCAGTCATTATTTCTTCAAATAGGTTTACAGATAATCAAGTTTATCAATCTTTACTTTTTGATTTCTGGTTTTTAGAATATGCTTGAAAGACATTGTTTCACTTTAAAATATTTAAAATTATAGATATGCCTAGAATTTTACTTAGTGTAAGGATGAAGGGAGAGCTCCAAACTGCCCCCTCCCCCTAAGAAAGCCAGTTCAGTCTTTTTCACCGATAATTTAAAATGCCTCATTTAATCATATATTAAATTTCCTGTTTATATACTCTCTACTCTGTTCCATAGATTCTAATTCTGTGCCATCTTTAAAATTAGTATAGTTTTACGATAAATTTAGAAATCTGATAAAGTCTTCTTCATCAGTGTTTCCCTGGTACTTCCCATTTGATGATTCTTTTATTTTTTTAATTTAAAAAAATTAATAAATCTTTATTGTTCAGATTATTACAATTGTTTCTCCTTTTTTCCCCCCATAGCTCCCCTCCACCTGGTTCCCACCCCACCCTCTGCTCTTACCTCGCCCCCACTGTCCTCATCGATAGGTGTACAATTTTTGTCCAGTCTCTTCCTGCACCCTCCATACCCCTTTCCCCCTGAGAATTATCAGCCCACTCCATTTCTATGCCCCTGATTCTATTATATTCACCAGTTTATTCTGTTCCTCAGATTTTTAATTCACTTGATTTTTAGGTTCACTTGTTGATAGTTATGTATTTGTTATTCATAATTTTTATCTTTATTTTTTTCTTCTTCCTCTTCTTAAAGAATACCTTTCAGCATTTCATATAATACTAGTTTAGTGGTGATGAACTCCTTTAGCTTTTTCTTATCTGTGAAGCTCTTTATCTGACCTTCAATTCTGAATGATAACTTTGCTGGGTAGAGTAATATTGGTTGTAGGTTCTTGCTATTCATCACTTTGAATATTTCTTGCCACTCCCATCTGGCCTGCATAGTTTCTGTTGAGAAATCAGCTGACAATCATATGGGTGCTCCCTTGTAGGTAACTGTTTTTCTCTTGCTGCTTTTAATATTCTCTCTTTGTTTTTTGCTCTTGGCATTTTAATTATGATGTGTCTTGGTGTGGTCCTCTTTGGATTCCTTTTGTTTGAGGTTCTGTGCACTTCCTGGACTTGTAAGTCTATTTCTTTCACCAGGTGGGGAAAGTTTTCAGTCATTATTTCTTCCAATAGGTTTTCAGTATCTTGCTCTCTCTCTTCTTCTGACACCCCATAATTCTGATGTTGGTACACTTGAAGTTGTGCCAGAGGCTCCTTACACTGTCTTCAACTTTTTTGATTCTTTTTTCTTTTTGCTTTTTCAGTTGAGTGTTTTTTGCTTCTTTGTATTTCAAATCTTTGACTTGATTCTTACATTCCTCTAGTCTGCTGTTGGGTCTCTGTATAATATTTTTTATTTCAGTCAGTGTATGTTTAATTTCTAGTTGGTCCTTTTTCATATCCTCGAGGGTCTCGCTAAATTTATCTGCTTTTTCTAGGAAATTCTTGAAAAACCTTATAACCGTGGTTTTGAACTCTATATCCAGTCATTTGTTTTCCTGCATTTCTTTCGTTTGTGATCTGTTTCTTTGTCTCCGCATTTTCACTGCTTCCCTGAATTGGTAGGGTAGCTTTGTGTGCTAGGTGTCCTATATGGCCCAGTGGGTCGGCCTCCCCAGTTACCTGAGGTGGACACTCTTGGTGCACCCCTTTGTGGAGTGTGTGTACAGCCTTGTTGTAGTTAAGTCTTGATTGTTGTTGTTATCACTGGGAGGAATTGACCTCCAGGCCAATTGGCTGTGAGTATCAGCTGTGTCTACACTGGGAGAACTTCTGTGCTGGAGACAGCCTTATGGGACCAGACTTGCAAAATTGCAAAAGCCTCTGTACTCAGCTTGGATGGGGTGGAGTCTCAGGGTTGAGCAGACAGTCTTGGCTTCCTGTCAGCCCTGCCCTTGCGCACGGGCCTCCAGACCTCTGCCTTTCGTGGCTCCCCTGAGTTTCCGCCTGACAGTCCAGATTCCCCCCATAAAAGAGTGGGTCCCCAGGGGCTTGCCCGGAAATGGGGTTCAGTGCAGTTGGGAGCTTCCAACTCCCTCCTCCTAGAGAAAGCCAGTGGCAACCTCAGGAGTCTGTCTTCTATGCGCGCACTTGTGTGCGTGCGCCTCGAGACCCCTGCCCGCCGTGGCTCCCCCAAGTCTCCGATTCTCCTTGTGCCTTTCTCTCTACCTGACAGTCCAGACTAACCCCGTATGAGCCTGGGTCCACAGCGTTTCGCCCGGAACTGGGGTTCAGTGCAGTCAGGAGCTTCCTTCTCCCTCCCGCCAGAGAAAGCCAGCCAGGCACTCAGCCTCCCTTCCTCTCTGCCCGTGTGTCTCCGTACCTCAGTCCTTTGCAGCTCCTCTGATTCTCCGTGGGCTTTTTTCTTTCCTCTAGTTGTAGAATTTCCACTCAGCCAGATTTCCTGTGGTTCTGGATGATGTCTGTTCTGTCTTTTAGTTGTAGTTTTGAAATTGTTGTGTGAGGCAGCAGTTTAGGTGCTTACCTATGCCACCATCTTGGTTTCTCTCTGATGATTATTTTAAATCTTAGAATCATTTTGCCACTTTTGAGAACAAAATAAAACAAAACTCTGGTAGGACTTTGATATGGAAGTCATTGACTTTATAGATTGCTTTCATTAGCAACACAGAGTATTCTTATTCAAGATCCTTCTGTCTCTAATTATTCAGTTATTTTTGTATGTTAGTCTATTGGATTTTATCAATATTTATTTTCTTTATCAATATTCTAAACATTTATCATCTCTAAATAAGCTATCTTGTTTATCAGTTTCGGCATCCAGCATTGACGTTAGAACCTAGTTTGATAGATATTTGTTTACATGAAAAAATGAGCTGCATTTCATTGGGAGATGTCACTGGGTTTTAAAAAATAAAAACAATTCTATTTCCTTGTATTTAATGGAAAGTCTCAGATTCTGGCACTGAGTTGACAGTTTTTGGTTTGGGTGGTGTGAGTTTTCAAGTTTTCTTGTGTTTCTCTGTTTCCATAGATATGTTAGTGGGCAGCTGAGGGGGATATACCACGAAACTCTAGCCAGGCACTATTTTACATAAGTCTGTTCACTGACTAATCCTATATAATAAAATCCTATATAATGAAAGGGTAATATGCAAATTGACCCTAATAGCAGAGACCTGGACGACTGGTCGCTATGACGTGCACTGACCACCAAGGGGCAGATGCTCAATGCAGGAGCTGCCCCCTGGTGGTCAGTGTGCTTCCACAGGGGAAACTCTGCTCAGCCAGAAGCTGGGTTGACCACTGCGAGCACAGCGGTGGTGGCGGGAGCCTCTCCTGCCTCCATGGCAGCACTAAGATGTCTGACTGCGGCTTAGGACATCCCCTGAGGGCTCCTGGGCTGCCAGAGGGATGTCTGACTGCCAGCTTAAGCCAGCATGGGGACATCCCCCAAGGGGTCCCAGATTGTGAGAGGGCACAGGCCAGGCTGAGGGACCCCCAAATGCACAAATTTTCATGCACCAGGCCTCTAGTAAATAATAGGATTCCAAGTCACAACTCATGTGTCTTAGTGCTGCTCGAGCTTACATATCTAGTTTGTTGTTTTCTACATTTTAAACCTATTCTTGTGACCGTAATGGATATATGCATCCAATATCTGTATATGATTGAGTTTTGAATGTATATGACTTCAAGGTGTGTTTAGTATGCAACGTATGTGGCATGTTCTACCACCTGTCACTGTTGCTTTTCATCGGACCAAACCAGAGCAGGGATCTTGCTGCTTTTATTTAATTCCAACTTTAGTCCTTTTTGATAATCAAATGTCAATTGCTCAGGACCAGGGATGGAAAAGTACTATACTGTGTGCCTAGGGGGTCTTGAAATAAAAGGTTGGGTAATTTATGTTTTTAATATAAGTGATTTAGAGCCTGAGGCTTTGATCCAATTAAGCAGAGAATCAAATTAGCTGGAGATTAAATGAAGGTGGGATGAGGGGAAGCCTTGCTGGCCCCTGCATTTTCTTAGGAAGTCTGGGTGAAATGTAGTGGTTCTCAATGTTAGATGAATGTTTGAATTCCTTGTAGTGCTTTAAAAAATACTGATGCCCAGTCCCCGCCCCCAGGGATTTTAATTGAATTGGTCTGATTAGCAGTCTGGGTATCAGGAGTTTAAAAATCTCTCCAACTCATTCTAATATACAGCCATGGTTGAAATGACATAGTTCTCAATCCCCAATGAGCAATGGGTCACACAGGCTAATTGAAAAATGTAGAATCCATTCTACTTCTACCTAGATACTGTCTGAGGCAGTGAATTGGAGTAGGTTCTAGGAATCTGCATTCCCAACAAAAGTCCACTTGACTGTGGTAGAAATGAGTCCTGCTTTACACAAAGATGGGTCTTTCTGATAGTAGTCTCCTCTATCCCCATCTACTTTAACTTGGCTCTCAGAATGTCTTTCTTAAATACATCTCTCTTCCCCAATTAAAAACATCAACTGGCTGCCCAGCCAGTATGCTCAGTGGTTAAGTGTTGACCTATGAACCAGGAGGTCATGGTTTAATTCCCAGTCAGGGCACATGCCCCATATGCAGGCTCCATCCCAGGTGGGAGGCAGCTGATTGATGATTCTCTCTCATCATTGATATTTCTCTCTCCCTTCCTCTCTAAAATCAATAAAAATATATATTTAAAAAAATTCACTGGCTTCCCATTGTCTTCAGAGCACCATCTTTAGTATGGCTTTGAAGGCCTTCCTCCCCCGGCTCTCTTACATCTTCTCGACCTTCTTCGTCATTCCAGTGCAACCCCTCTCTTACGTATACATTGGGTACTTTTCGGAGTTGACTTCTGCCTTCTTCTTTCAATGTCTTTGCTTACACAGCTACCTCTGCTTCCCAAGGCCTTTCCCACCTAAATTCTGCTCTCCAGCAGCTAGAATGCCATGACTTCCATGAAACTGTGATCTTTTCAAGTTAGGATAACTCATGCTTTTCTCTGTGTGCTAATTGCAAGGGATGTGCATCTTTCTCTTCTTTGGTTTGGTTTGGTTGGACTCCAGCTGTGGAAAGTTAAGTTTATCATAACCACTCTGTGCATAGAAATTATCTTCACTGTCAATGCCAGGCCTCTCTACTATGTTTGAACAGTATCCATAGATGTGTGTGTATTCTTTTAAAATAAGCCAATTTTTTTGCATGTAGATGCCTTTAAATTACACAAATGGTTTTGTGCTCCTTACTCTTTCTTTTCCACCCTAGATATTTACGATCTATCCACATTGCTGAATTTAAATCAAATGTATTACTTTTACTTGTTGCATTATATTTCTTAGGGGGCATTCTCCACCACATTTATTCATCTGTTTCCCTCTTAATGGATGCCAGTTTTCCCCCAACTCGCTATTGTCTCAAGGGGGCTACCATGAACATTTTTGTGAGTGACCCTTGTTGGATCTGTGTGATAATTTCTCTGAAATTCGAACTGAAGAATGGACTTCCTAATCACAGCACATCTGGTTTCTCAGTTTCCCCAGATACTACCAGAATGCCCTGCAGTTGCACCTCTCCTCGGGTCTCAGCCACTCACCTTTTATAATGTACCTCTTCTATGTCCCCATAAGCCAAGCTGGCAAGGACAGGCACCATTTAGGAACTCAAGATCTTATAGGAAAAAGTGAGTCAAGATCTTGAGATTGTGTTTTCACAAAAACTCTTTGAGATATTTTTATTTCTGCTAAAACAGTAATTATAAAAACCATGTATTTAGGAAGGAGTTCGTCAATGATATTTTATAAATTAAGAGCAATAATAGATACTTTTGTGAGCAGGAGTAAGCGATCCAAAGGTCTAATCTGTCACAAGAAAAAGTTGTCTAGAAAACATGGTGCCTACAGCTTGATTAGGCCAATTTTATGAGCATAAGTAACTCAAGGTCACGCAATCTGAGATTTTTTTCAATTGGAAAAATAATCTGAAAAAGTCAACTCATAAATATTAAAATTTTAGAAAAGGGGAAATATGTTGGTGAGGGAATTACTATCAAAGAGTAAGTTCCTTGAGAATAGAAAATTATCAGGTATAGTGAATAGTTTTTGAGAACTTATAATGTACCCAGTACTGTACTAAACAATGTTTACACATTATCTTATTTAATTCTCATGAATCCTGTAAAATAGATATTATTTTTATCATCCCTTTTAAAAGATGAAAACAGTAAGACTTAAATAATTTGGCCAAAGTCATGCAATTACTAACTAGTGAAGCCAAGATTTGAACCTAGGGTTTTTTGTTTTGCTTTGTTTTTAAATTCCAGATTTCTATATCATAACTATTACAGAAAAAGCACAGGCTTGGAATCAGACAGACTAGATTCAAGTTCTTGCTTTTCCCATAGCTTATTAGTTATGTGATGCTGGGTAAATTACTTAACCTGTTCTGAGCCTCACTTTTCTCATCTATAAAATGGGTCCAGGAATCATTTCTCTCTCTCTCTCTCTCTCTCTCTCTCTCTCTCTCTCTCTCTCTCTCTCTCTCTCTCACACACACACACACACACACACACACACACACACACACACACACACACAGATGGAAGAGGCCCTAAAAGGGTTATCTGAGAAGCCAGAGGCAACCCTAGTCTATTTGGCAGTTGCCCTGAAGACTGACCTGACTGCTGCCCCTCCTAACCATAGTCGGTGAGTTACCACCTCCAGAGATGGAGAAACCAAGATGCCAATAAGCAACAAGCTCATTTTGCCTCCTTCACGAGGCCTCATGCAGGGGTATTGTGGGCTCACACCGCTATGAACCAAGCACACTCTCCCAGGGAACTGCTGGAGAGGAATTTAATGATCCCCTGCCACAGCTTCCTGGTGAGCCGGGAATTAAGTTGTCATTCCCCCTGGATGGGCCCCTCTCTGTGGCTGCCCGTCCTGTCTCCTCTCCCCTCTCAGCTGCCCTGGGACTGAGAATGCTGCCGAGCATTAAGAAGGGCTTTCCCTCTCAAAGGCAGCATTGGGCAGTCACTGCCTCTGGTTCCTAGGGCTGAAAACTCCGGAGAAACCTCTTCCAAGAGGCTCAGCATCAGTTACCCGCAGCTAAAGTAATGCGATTTGCAGAGATCTCGAGAGAGTAGCTTTAGCTGTGGACACCAAAGAGACAGTTCAGCATTTGGGATTCTCCGGCATCTAGACCATTGTTAGCTCTCCAAAGGGAGGCTGCTGCCCTGTGAAACTCAAAGCGGCCGAGAGCTCCACTTTCAATGATACCTCTCAAAGGGGGAGAGCTCAAACGGTTCATAAAAATTATAATGTCAGGTGAATTTCATGGTCTAGACAGATCTGACATGCCTCCCCCCGCCCTCTTTTTCCCTTTAAGGTTTCCCCATAAACCAACAGTAATGAAAAAAATCTAAAGTTCTTCTGGGAAGGGATTGATTTATTAATAGGAGCTACTGTTTTTCTGCATTGATGGCTCCAGGGACTTTCTCTACATGGTTATGATGGCTGGCTTTCCCCACCAAGCCTCCAGAGCTGCTAGCAGCCACTTCATCAACACAGGATGACAAGTTCATTGTTGTTCTCTGGCAGCTTTGGCTCTCAAGAACTACTGGAGGTTTTAGGCTAGGAAGATGCCCCTGGGAGAGCAGTATTGTGTGGAGTAGTACATCTGCTTGAAGAATGCTGGGTCTTTTAAAACTGAGATAGAACCACGCCCTTGCTCCATCCCCTCACCCCTACCCAAGGGAGTATGGTTCCTTCTAGAGCTTCCCAAGAGCCAGTCAGCTAGAAATAAAATCAATTTCTGGCAGCCCAGGATTGTGGGAGTCCAGCTTGAGTAACTTAGACTTTACCACATGCCCCAGCTTGTGTAAACAAGGGAATTCACATTAATATGAATAACTCAGATTTCCTTCTTGTACTCATTTTCCGATGCTGCTGTAACAAATTACCACAAATTGCGGAGGCTTGAAACAACGTGCATTTATTTTCTCACAGTTTTGTAGGATAGAAGTCTGACACAGGTCTCACTGGCTAAATTCAAGGTGCCCTGGGTCTGGTTTCTTCAGGAAGGTCTAAGCCAGTGGTCGGCAAACTCATTAGTCAACAGAGCCAAATATCAACAGTACAATGATTGAAATTTCTTTTGAGAGTCAAATTTTTTAAACTTAAACTTCTTCTAACGCCACTTCTTCAAAATAGACTCGCCCAGGCCATGGTATTTTGTGGAAGAGCCACACTCAAGGGGCCAAAGAGCCGCATGTGGCTCGCGAGCCGCAGTTTGCTGACCACGTGTCTAAGGGAATATCTGTTTCCTTACTTTCCCTAATCATTCCTCATTCCTCGGCTCATGGCCCCATCTTACATCATTCCAGCTACTGCTTCTGTTGTCATCTCTCTTACTCCTCCAACTCTAATTCCCCCAGCATCTTTCTTGTAAGGATCTTTGTGATCCCATCAAACCTACCTGGATAATGCAAGGTAATCTCCTATCTCAGGATCCTGAGTTTAGTGACAGTTGCCAGTCCCTTTTGCCATGGAAGGTAATAATCACAGATTCGGGGAATTAGGACATGGACATATGTGGGGGGTCATTATTCCGCCTACTCCACTATCTTGATCCCATTTGCTTATGCAGGACCACTGACTCATGCAGTTACTCCTAAAGTGTTATCTGGAGTTCCTAAAAAATATCACCACTCCATTGCCAGTGCTCAGGACAGATTCCCTGGTGAAGGTCTGCTGATACTCAAAAAGCTTCACCTGAGGAACCTTCACCATGGCACCAAGATGAGAACTGTGAGGCCTGAACCTGGAATGTGGACCTCCAAGGCTCCCAGGAGATCCATGATCCAGCAGCGCTGGATTCCCACAGGGGAGATGTGGCGAGTGATCCTCTCTCTGGTTCTGGGCTGTCACGTGGGCCTCACATAACATTGTTAGTGACTGGAGTTCTACTAGACCTTTCTTGAAAATAGCTTCTGGCACTAACTCTCTCTCGGCAGGGATGCTATACCAATCCGAGAGGCCAGGTGGGGTTCAGGTACAGGCATGGGATGTACTAGGTGCCACAGAATTTACTGGGGATTCAGAGATGACAGTGTCACCTCCTGAGGCTCCCCACAAGTCTACCCATTAGGGAAACCTTGTAACACTTTCCTGAGCATAGACATTACCTGGGGATCTTGTCAAAATGGAAATTCTGAGTCTGTGGTGTCTGAGATGGGCCTGGACATTCTGCACTTCTCACACTTCAGGTAGCAAGGGTAGGGGAGACTGGCCCTAAATCAGTGATCAGCTATGATATGGTCTGATAAGCTCTTGACTGGCAAATCCGCAAACGTGAGCACAAGGGAGTGTGCCTACCCAAGGCTGGGGGAGGGGAGGTATGATTAGAGGACATGACAAGTTTGAATGGAAGTTTTCCAGACAAAGAACTGGCGGAAATGGAATAGTAAATACAAAGGGAGAAGATGAGAGAGTTCTAGAACTACAAGTGTCACTGAATGACAGCAGCAAAGAACTCACCGGTGGGGAGCGGCATGAGATGAGGCTACTGAGGTAGCAACATGAGTCTGTAGCCTTGCACCCAGGCTAACAAGTTTGGACTTCCTCAAGTAAGCAAAGAGAAGAAGTTTTTTAAGCTAAGGGAAAGGAGAAAATGGAGGCAGAGAATTATCCCTGTTACTACCCACTCTGGGAAATGTCCACCTTGTTTTGGTTGGCAAATTATATAAGGGCAATTAAATAAGTGACAGGAAACTTCATCCCTAAAAACAGACCTTATTTAGAACCCAGAGGCATAGCAGGGCAATGCCATAGCTGAGGTCAGCCAAGCTCAGTTGCATTACATGGTGGCAGGGCTGAGCCAGGTCTGACACATTGAAAGTAAGTCTAGGTGCATGGATGGCATGGGGTGGGGGAGAGTAGGACCTGCTCTGCTGCTTGGTGAGGACACTGTCCCAAGCTCTTCTTTTTACACTGCTTTCCCTCGTGTCTTTTTATATCAGCCTAAATAGATAAAAAGAGGGAGAGCTCAAAGAGGGAGAGCTTATCAGAGAGTAAGTAGTCAGCCAGTCACCTTTTAAAATTCGTGGGGCCGGGCTCAGAACTCAACCCCCATGCCCCACCCCTGCGCCTGCCCAAAGATCAGCATGGAAGTGTAGAAACAGACCTGGATGGAGGTGCTGAAAGAAAATTACAGCCTGGAGGGCAAAGATTCCCCACGATGGATAAAATGCCTCTCACTGATTGATTACCTATGTGCCAGGCTTTTTGCTAGGAGTTTAAAATGCACCATCACATTTAATCCTTTATGATCTGGTGAGACAGGCATTATTATTTTATTTTTTTTTTCAAATGAGAAAACTACAACTCAGAGAAATAATTAAACTTTCTAAGGTTATGTGGCTGGAAATGGTAGCAACTAGGATTGAATTCAGGACTGCCTGACCCCACAGCCAATTCTACAAAACCACCAGGATCGCCCTGCCTAGTGTGGCTCAGTTGGTTGGGCATTGTCCCATGCAACAAAGATTGCCGGTTTGGTTCCTGGTCAGGGCTCGAAACCTGGTAGACAGCATGCAGGAGGCAGCTGATCAATATTGTGCTCTCACATCAATGTTTTTCTCTCTCCCTCTCCCTTCCTCTCTCTCTAAAAATCAATAAATTATTTTTAAAAACCCCACCAGGATCAACAGGTTGAAGTTCAGGGGATCAATGGGCTTTTTGTGGCAAAGGATGGGTTCAACAGGAAGGAGTAGTGAGGTGGTCCAGGCATGTGATTGGGAATCTGGGAGTGGCCATCCATATTACTCTAGTCAGGGAGATGGTGAGAAGTGAGCCAGTATCAGGCAGGTCAGTTATTCAGCCAGCAAGACCCCAGTTAGAATCCTCCAGTTACAATGGTTCGCATTCAGAGGCAGTACAGAGGTGATGCTGGTGGCCAGGGATAAGCCGGCAAACAATAAAGACAAAGATCAGTGGGCTGGGGCAGAAATCCACTTACCTGAATAGGACACTAGTTGGAGTTGGGTCTCAGGAATAAGTCAGAAGCCCAATTTCAAAAACTGGTCAAGCAGTCAGAGCCTATAAAAAAGAAGTGTCTTAATTAACCATTGGATGTGAGCCCTCGAGGTCAGGGACAGGTGTTGTTCCAATCAAAACCAAAAGGTATATCCAGGGCCTGGCATGCAGCAGGTGGTCAATATACACCAGATGAATAAATGCCTGAGTGTGGGGATGTCTGCTCTTTCAGTTAAAGCTCAGGTTCCCATGAAATCTATTTTTCTCCCATCCCTAACTGGTTTCCAGTCTCTATAAATGTTAGAGCACTTAAGAATCACCTGTTTTAAAATGCAAATTTTAAAATTGCCAATTTTCATGGCCTGACTTCAGTGGAACTGACGTTGGAACTGAGGACTTTTTAACAAACACCTCAGGAAATTTCGATACAGGTGGTCCTACGCTCGCATTTTGAAAGCCATTGCTCTATAGCAAGCATGTCAAACTCAAAGGCTAACACAGGCCAAATAAACAAGGTTTAAATTTATGTGGGCTGCAAAAAAAAAAAAACACACAAAAGCTTCAATTTTCATAGAAACGTAGGTTTATTTCGATAGAGACATGCTGAATACAAAGGGCTGAAATAAATGAGTGATCGTTAACATAAAATGATAGAACATTTTAATAAAAATTAATATTTCTTCTTGAACATTAACTTACCAGACACTGAATAACTGCACAAAGTAATAAGCGTAACGCAAATAAACCTATTTTTCTTGTTCTCCGAAAGCAAAATATTTCCTGTTTCGCACACCAAACAAGTCAGTCCAAGACTAATGACGTGGCAATCGGCTGCTGAAATATTCGCTGCTGGTATTAGTGGCGAGAAATGGTGCACCTGCGCGTAAGGTGCATAAGGGAAATGAATGCAACACGATTATAGTAATCAGTCATTAACGAACGTTGTAGTTCATAATTAATAATGATGTATAACAGGATATTGTAAAAATTAAGTTACAAAATTTTTATTAAAACGTTTCTTACAGACCGTTATATTGGCTGGGCCGCAAAAATATTCGTTGTGGGCTGCATGAGGCCAAGTTTGACATGCTTGCCCTACAGCCGTGGTCGGCAAACTGCGGCTCGCGAGCCACATGCAGTTCTTTGGCCCCTTGAGTATGGCTCTTCCACAAAATACCACGGCCTGGGCGAGTCTATTTTGAAGAAGTGGCGTTAGAAGAAGTTTAAGTTTAAAAAATTTGCCTCTCAAATTTCAATCGTTGTACTGTTGATATTTGGCTCTGTTGACTAATGAGTTTGCCGACCACTGTTCTACAGCCTTCTAATCCTTACACCTGGGGCCACTTGACTCGTTCCCTCCTCCCTCCAGCCTGTGTCTAGCTCTCCTGACCAATCTTGATCCTCAGTATGATGACTTGAATCTTTCCATTCTCTGAAGCCACTTCCATGCTCTGCTCATCCCAAAGTTATCCATCTTCAAGGCCCAGAGTAAGTGCGTATCCTGCATGAATGTGTTTCTGATAACATCAGCTCTAGACTGGGGACAATTCTATAAGATACTAAAGGTATTCCCTGAAAAAGGACTTCTATTGGCAATACACTTGGGAAGTTATTCAAAGTTAAAGAGCTCCCTTTACTTCAGACTTCTCAGAGCCTTAAATATGCTAATGAATAATATGACTCTCTAAGAGAGGGATCCCCGTGTTTCTGGGGATGATTTGGGACATACTCATTTTCCTAGTCTCTGAACTTCTTTCTTTTTTGTGATTCATAATACAAAGTGGGGCACTTATTTATATTACTGTTAATCTTTTTCTCAGCTGTGCTAAATGCCACTTGAGGTCAGGAATCAGGTATTATACTAGCCTCTCCACTCACCACCTATCTTAGGGCTTATTCCTTAGGAATTTAATACATGCTCAATTGCAAATAAAATTTCCCAACTAAAAGAAATGAGTCACTAAAATGGATCTAGAACTTAGGTTTCAGTCCAATATTGTCTGATCCTCAGGAAGTGTTTTTTCTAAGTAAGTTTCTAAAAAGTAGGTTTTGTTTTTTTAAGCCTTTTGTCTTATCACCATCATATAGACAGCACTGAACTATTAAACTATTTTTTAAAAAATATGTTGTTATTAATTTCAGAGAGGAAGGGAGAGGGAGAGAGAGATAGAAACATCAATGATGAGAGAGAGAGTAATTGATCAGCTGCCTCCTGCACACCCCTTACTGTGAATTGAACCCTCAACCAGGGCATGTGCTTGGATCCGGAATTGAACTGTGACCTTCTGGTTCATAGGTCAATGCTCAACCACTGAGCCACACCAGCCAGACTATTAATTTTTTTAAAATATATTTTTTATTGATTTCAGAGAGAAAGGGAGAGGTAGAGAGAGATAGAAACATCAATGATGAGAGAGAATCATCGATTGGCTGCCTCCTGCATGCCCCACACTGGGGATTGAGCCCGCAACCTGAGCATGTGCCCTTGGCCAGAATTGAACCCAAGGCCCTTCAGTCCGCAGGCTGATGCTCTATCCACTGAGCCAAACCAGCTAGGGCCTATTAAATATTTTTTATAAAACAATGTTAAAAGTAATTTTTGCCTCTTAAGGAAATCTCAGAACATTCCAACAAGTAGAAAGAACAGAAGTTTGTGGCTTAAACATATCAAGTTATCCTCTTCCCCCCTTTATACTTACATACTGAAATGAATTTATTTATTTTATACCAAGCTTCTTTATGTGCCCACCAGGGCAGGGGATCCTGGTGCTGCTGGAAGCACTTTGGTCTGCACTGGCCTTGCCAATTGGCACCAGTGTGGCTTGTCTCCTGGCCTCCTGGTCAGTCAGTGTCCCTCACAAGCTCAGACTCTGGTTTGGTATCTGGAGCTCTCTCAAATGCCAGCAATTTTCCTGCAAGGGCTCTCTCTCAAGACAATTTCTATTTCACATGAACATGTACTGAAGGTGGTAGAAGGGGCTCATGACAAAGACAGCTGCCAAGGAAAAGCTTGACTCCCAAGAAGAGTGTCAGTATCAGAAGGACTAGTGCCTGGCGTGGGCTGAGGCTGGCTCAGGGCAAGGAAGAGAAATGGGAAGGAGGAGCTCAGTCGGTGGCGCATGATGGTATGTCACAAGAGAGGGAAGAGAAAGCCATGCTCTTAAATTCTCATCTGTCTCTTCTTCTCTACTCAGGAAGATTGTCTTCAGACTGGAGGGGAGCCACCCAATATGGTTGAGAGGTTTGTGTTTCATTGGATGTAGGAAAAAAAAACAACACGTTAGTTGAGAGTGAAAATGATGGTGACAATTATGTCCTAGTCTTTAAGGCTCTGATTATTAATCTCTCAGGAAACTTAAAACAACTTTAAATGTGATCATGAACAGGGCCAATTATTTCCATGGCATCATGGAGAACTGGAGAGACGCCAAGGGAGTCTTTCCCTGCACCCCCCCGCCCAATCCTTTTATTCAGTCTGCTGAGTATGAAAGGCCAAAGGACTTCTGAAAGTGTCTTTGGCAAATTTTTTGGATAAATTTAAAATGTAGATGATTTATAAGTACTTGGAAAAATATATGGAGATTGCCAGGAGCCAATATAGGTTTATTACAAAGACATATTTTAAGTCAATAATTTCTTATTAAAATAATAAAATTTAAATAAATCTGATCCATATATTAATAGAAAAAAACCAACATCTATGTTGTGATTAATTTGTGACCTCAACTGGTTCATATATCTTCATATCTTGTCTTTCAGTCAGGTATAATTTATAAATTTGACCCTCATTTTACAGATTCTTGGAGAAGCTAAATAATTTATATATTCTTCCTCACCTAGTATATTGTGGAATTTAAAAAGATTCTCTAACTCCAAGGCCTCTACTTGTTTCTTATATCATACATCATACTCTCTATAGATATTGTGTATCTTGATTTGAGCCAGTAATGGCCAAATCTTTATTGACATCCTCATGGAAAGTTCGGGGCATAATGGATAACTGCAAATATATTGCATTGTGACTGGCTGACCGATGTAATCAATTAATATTGATTTATAAATTGATGTCATCTTCAAATGAATTATTCAGAAATGTGTGTGCCAAGCTCTCTTCTTTGTCCAGTTCAATAATTTTAAGTAATACATAAAAACGTGAACAACATGTATACCAGGTAATATTAGCACACTCTGCAACTTAGATGTACCAAAATATAGCTGTCTCCTTTCTCTATATTTGAATTCAGCTTTTCTCTTAAGTCCTAGAGCTCACAATCTATTCCATCTCATTTTATTATGCTGATTTTTTCTATCAATATAAATGTTATTATCTAAGTCTTAATCCATTCAATTTGAGGTAAAGCGCAGTATTTCAGGACTTCTTCCCCTTCACTCTCCTTCTTCCCTTTTTCCAGAAGACATCTGTGCACAGAGGGAAGCTTTCAGAAATAACATCATGGCCACAGGAGGAGGGCCCTCTGACCTCTGTGTCCTTGTCCAGTCTCTGTATGTGATGAAATGGAATCACCTGGCCTCTGGGCACAGAGCAGCATCTGCTGACATTGAAAATCCTTCAGTTGTGATGGCTTCGTATTCTGGGTCTCATGTCTGTACACCAGGCCACTGCACCCCCTTTGTTCTCTTACTGGGGCACAGTGAGCTTCTCAAGCTCTCGTGTGCTCTGCTCAAGCACCACCTGTTGTATATTCCACTGCCCTGCCACATGGGACAATCTGTTAGCAAGTCACAAACCCCCTGTGCCCAAGAGCCTTTCCCCACCTACTCAAGATTTCTATGGTCTCCTCTTTCTCCCCTCTGCCCCAAACCTTGAGCTTCTGAATGGAGATATTAGAAAACCTGGCAGGAGGTGAAGGAATGGAGGTGGTCACAATAACTGATTACTCTCATCACCTAGTTGAAGGTTTGCCATGTGGAATTTTTGAAATTGTGAAGAAAACTCCCTCAATTGGTACAGATAAAATTTTGAATGCAAGTCTGTCCAACCTCAAAGTTGGTCTTTCAGTGTCAGAGTATTGTATTACTAGTTCAACTTTGAGGATAATTAAGACAACATATATATAAAGTAGCTGATATGGTTGATCTTCAATATTTGGCCCCTATTTTGAGTATTCTTTGAAGTATTTGGATTGAGAATACACCTACCAACTATCCTAAGTTTATCAAATTGCTGGAGAACCTGAGCCATACCCAGCAACCTCCTAGTATTTATATTACATAAAAGAGTTCTGGAAGCATCAGCAGATTCTCTCTTATGAGCGATTTGATGTCCATGTCCCTGACTATCAGGAGCAGGCATGGTCAACAGTACTGAAAAGTCAGAGGCAGGGGTCAATTCAGTGAGGCTGGGAAAGCTCTGCTAAGTTTCCCCTCTAGGAATAAGTCTATTCCTCCCATCAGCAGTTTTTCATGTTGCTTGCCATTTTGCAAAGAACAGCAGCAAAAAAGTGAGTTTGGGAGGGGGGCGGGTAAGGTATGGAAGATGGATTAAGGAAGCCCATAGCTTTTGTCTCATTAAAATCTGTCAAAGTCAGAGGAACAGAAGGCAGCAAAGAGCTAAAATCAGATGTCACTAGCTTTCAGAATACGTTGACACGTCGGGGAGCAAACTGTTGTGACAATGTGCCCTTTATCAGCCTTGGCTCTCAACTGGTAATAATAATAAAGCCCTTTGCATGCTACGCTGGGGAGGCAGACCACAGTCTAGCACCCAAGGACAGGAGGTGCCAAGGACAGTTACAGCTGAAGGGCTAGGGTCGTGGTCTGCAAACCGCGACTCGCGAGCCACATGCGGCTCTTTGGCCCCTTGAGTGTGGCTCTTCCACAAAATACCATGGCCTTGGTGAGTCTATTTTGAAGAAGTGATGTTAGAAGAAGTTTAAGTTTTAAAAATTTGGCTCTCAAAAGAAATTTCAATCGTTGTACTGTTGATATTTGGCTCTGTTGACTAATGAGTTTGCCTACCACTGGGCTAGGGGACCTTTGCAATGGACCTTTATTGGCTTTTAGGAAACATTTTGTCTTGACAAGATGGGCTTAATGTGATTTTGTTTGTGGATCTGGACTCATCATGAATAGTTTAGATCATCAACCTTTTTACCTATAAGGATGAAAATAATCAAGCTTATCTTAGAGAAATAAACAGAATCTTATCAATCCAGACTCTACAATTAATACTGGATGCTATAAATGATTGGCTAAGTACTTAAAATCGATGAAGGAGAATACTGGCTTGCATAAAGGTAATTTGGTATAGGGGGAAAAGTATGGATTCTGGAATCAGCAATGTCTTGAGGATTTGTTAGATAAACCTATTGAGTATGTCTCCTTGGGCAATTTATGTAATTTCTCTGTGAGTCAGTTTCCCCTCAAAGGAGGGATGCTTATTTCTTATTCAGAGTTATTATGAACATTTATTGAAATAATATATAGTATACTATATATGGTGTAATTGGCACTCAATAAATGCTAGCTTTCTTGTCTTGCATATTTTCTTAATATTTCAGAATATATGTTAAGTAATTATTCACCTGAAGATAAAAGGATTAATTTAGGACTTGGAGCTACTACAGTTAGAATTTGGTTCCCCAATCTTACATCTTATTCTGTAGGTGCTAAACAACCCACACACTTCCTCTCAAGACCGGATCAGATCATATACCCAGTGTTGACATCTCTTCCTGAACGCCTGCTCCTCAGGAAAGAGGGTCATTTGTACCTCTTTACTACCCTGATCTGAATCTTTAGAGTAGGTATTGTTCTCTTGCTGCAGAGAAGATCAAGTGGCTCCTCAGGGAGAGATCATTTAGAGAAAGGAAATGAATATTTCCTTCTAAAGATGGTGAGCAGGGAAATAGGCCAAGTAAATATGATGCTAGCACAGCTTTTAGTGACCATTTAAAAAATCAGAAACCAGGAAATATGATCAGATAAGGTGTTTTATATTTTTAAAAGTTTATCTGAAAACGTAAAACTTAAATTCACACATATATTTAACAACTGGTCTATATTATGAAGAATGAGAGTAAATGAAAAGAGAAAAGCACTTCACAAAAATAGAAAAAGTAATACCAGTTAATCTAATATTTGCTATGGAGACATATGGCCAAAGTAATCATGCTAATGGTTTAACATAGAAGTTTATATGAATCAGTGACTCATTTTTAATGGTATACTTACTTCTTTAAAGTGAATACACCTTTCATTTTTCTTTGTTTTCTGACCATACTGTATAAAATCTGATCAGGATCAAAAGTTGAAATTCTGGGTCCCTAAGATAAATGTCAAAATAGTTCTCTTTCCCATTGATTTAGTATGAATTTGTTGCTGTTGTTACATGCAATTATCAAATGGCAAAACCATTTAAAACCCGGGTCAAAATAGCAGAAGCAAGAAACACAAATGGACTGGAAGGATAATGGAGGGAATCTAGTGAGTGAGTGGAACAGGCAAGCTGTGGGGGGTTAGGTTTGCAGCTGGGCCTCAGGGAGAACCACATCCAGGGACTTAGGTGTTCCCTGCCCCAGCTCTCCCTCTCCACTATGTCTGCTTCTTGATGTGTTTCTCACTCACATGCATCCTCCACATCATGGGAAGCATGGCTGCTGTGGCACTTCTGAGCCTCACAGCCCATGGCTCCCATCACCTGATAGGGGCTGCCATGTCCCTCCATGTCTAGCTGAAGACATCTGGAAGGACAATTCTGATTGGACAGCTTTCATCCTGCCCTAGGCTCAGCCAATTGTGATGGGGGTCAAGAAATACAGTAGCAGCTCCTAAATGAAGGGAGGTGGTTCTTGGCAGAAGGACTATGCCCTGCACCAGCCAGTGTGGCTCAGTGGTTGAGAATTGATCTATGAACCAGGAGGTGGTAGTTCAATTCCCGGTGGGGCACATGCCTGGGTTGCGAGCTTGATCCCCAGTGTGGGGTGTGTAGGAGGCAGCCAATCAATGATTCCCTCACATCATTGATATTTCTCTCTCTCCCTCTTTCTTCCTTTCTGAAATCAATAAAAAAGTATATTTAAAGAAGTGTATGGCCCAGATAGTGATATTTCTTTAAAGGGAATGCCAGGTTCCTTTCACGAGTTATAATTTTACTTCTGTCTCATATTGTGTGCTTGAAGGTAGAGCATAGTGGAGCTGTTCTACCTGGGTATGAATGCTGGCTCCTTGGCCAAGTACGGGTGTGACCTGAGGAAATTGTTTAACTTCTTTTGGCCTTGGTTTCTGTATTGGTAAAATGGGATAATGGTAATCCCTTCCTCATGAGGTTTAGGTGAAGGTGACATGAGTTAATGCATCAGAAGTATACTTAGAAGAATGTCTAGGTCAGTGGTCGGCAAACTCATTAGACAACAGAGCTAAATATCAACAGTACAACGATTGAAATTTCTTTTGAGAGTCAAATTTTTTAAACTTAAACTTCTTCTAACGCCACTTCTTCAAAATAGACTCGCCCAGGCCGTGGTGTTTTGTGGAAGAGCCACACTCAAGGGGTCAAAGAGCCGCATGTGGCTCGCGAACCGCGGTTTGCCGACCACTGGTCTAGTGCATGCTAAATGCTAATAAATATTGCTAGTATTAAAACACGTGCCAAGCAATAAATAGTAAGGCAGTTCTCTCTAATTTTCCCCATTTCTCCATTCTCCCCACTCATTTCCCTCTTTAGATAACCATTAGATAACTATTGAAAGTTTGGTGTATATTTCTCCAGAATTTCAAGGCTTATATTATTAGATTTCACAACTTGCTTTTTTCATTCAGCATCTTTTGATTTCAATACATTATAGATCCATACTAGTTATTTTCTAAAACTAGCAAGGGAAGAATAGACATGGAGGTAGATATTATACTAGCAGTAGACCTAATACCCATAATTATCAATGTCTAAAAATTCCCTCATTTATATCCCTGGATAAATTCCTGGAAATAAAATTATGCATGTTCAACAGTGTCTATGGCAGATACTTCTCATCTGCAAGGTAGTATACTGTGTTCCCAAGACATTGCTGATTCCAGACTCTTCTAGTGTTTATTTCTAGTGGAAGAGATTACAGGAAGTTACTTTAATGACTATGTTATGAAAGAGGTTTTTTTACTGCTCTTCAAAACTTTTATTGACCACTCTTGTTATACTTACAATTATAGTTAGAATGTTCTCTGGTTGATCCACAGGCTGTTGGTTCTTTCTTTGTGATTAAAATATTTTAATTGATTTAAGAGAGAGAGGAAGGAAGGGAGAAAAACATTGTTTTGTTGTTCCACTTATTTATGCATTCATTGGTTGTTTCTTATATGTGCCCTGACCGGGGATTGAACCTGTAAGTGGTGATAACTATCCTTAATAGGAAGTATTTTTCAGTTTAATAAAGTTTTGGTATTTTTTTATTTCTTCTGTCTTTCCTCGTTATTTACCAAAGTTGTGAGTACTTAGTAGATGCTCAATAAATGAATTTATATAAGAAAATTATAATGAATGTTTCTAAAAATAAGTTCATTGTCTCTTGCTTTGGATAGAAGTGATAGTGGCTTTAGTAGACATCTTAGTCTTAGAACCAATCATTTCTCATGATGGCCACTCTTAATTGAAAAATCAATCACAAGTTTGAATCTGGTAAATAGAAGAATTTCCTTTCTTCACCTTGGTCTTGAATCTTTCTGTTAGTGACTTGGGAAAATGTTAATGGAGATCTTGCAATACTGTGGCAATAGTTACCTTTTAGTAGAAATCCCTTTCTTATACTTACTGCTGAGAGAACAGTGCCAAGATGCAAGATTAGAATTCAAAGATAAACTCTAGACATTGGTGGAACACTAGGTAGGTGAAAGGGCATGTGTAGGATGCAGTATGAACAGGAAAGAAGAAGAAAGCTGTGATGTCATTGTCTAACAAAAGAAGTTTCCTTGCTTATGAATTACTGGAAAGAACTGAATTCAGCAACATGTGTGCCTTGGGTGGAGAGTTGATGAATAAAAGATCTCATATGGTTCATGGTTTCCATGAAGACAAGTAATAAAGATGTCACAATGAGGACCCAGCAGGGAGGTAGGAATGGCTCTTGTGGATTGGAGTGATGAGGACTTCATTGGAAGGGAGCTGATGGGAACTCTCCTGGTTCATTTCATCAAGTCACTTGTATGATATGAAATCTTGGGAATCTGTATGAGGTCAAACACAGAATCAAATGCTTCCTACGGCCTTTTCTGGAGAGGGAATATGACATCAAAGTTTGTGAGATAAATTTGGTTTGCCTAATTAGGTCATCTAGGAATACGTAAGGTCTATATGCATTTTGCCCAAGCAATGTTTGACATGAATATTATACAATATTTTCTGTTAATTACACTTCTGAACATAACATTGTGGTAAGAGTTCTTGTATTTTATGAAATCTCAGGAGTAATCATGAAGGAGAATGCCATCCAGCAATATTTTATAATACTAATTACCTGAGGGAATTCAGGAATATTTGTGCAGATGAATGCACTATACAGGTAATGAGCTCTTATAAAAGATGAAGAGCTTTAATTACAAAACAATTATTATAGTGCATGACAATTTGAAATTGCTCTCCTTATTTTGTGTTGCATTTAGTTTTTTTATTGGAAAGCAAAACAGAAGAGATAAGAATTTGTCACCTATTTTTAGTTTTACTTTTAATTATTCTAACTTATCCAAAGCAGCTAGCTTTTGATTTCAAATACTACTCAGAAACAATTTTCATATGTTCAAAAATGAAACTATGATGAATGTATGTCCCTTTTGGTTTCTTAAATGACAATGTTGGTGCATCTGAATTAGTTCATAGAAGTTGCTCCAATGATGCACTGCACTTTTGTGTAACTTCTATTTTGCTTAATTTTCTTCCCATGCCTAAGGACATACCATGTTCACCATTTACTGTATGCTTTCAAACATGTTTATAAAATATTTCTTCCAAACTTTACAGAAAAAAAGTTAAACATTTGCAGAAACCACATATTCTTGGCTTCTGCTTTTTGTCGTGACAATTCCTTTAGTTACACCAGAAATCTTTTTTTAAAAGAAAAGTTCACAAAAATCCAAAAGATAAGATGCAAATGCTATCTTTTGTAATTTTAAGATGATCTTGTTCTGTAGTTTCAACCAAGATACAAACAATGTTGGGTATGTAAAGAGAACAAAACAAAAGCAGAGGCCAGTATTAGGAGTGCTTGCTTTGCTATGTGTGTGTGCGTGTGTGTGTGTGTGTAAGCAGTGGTACAAGTACTTTTATTTTAAGCAATACCTGCTCAAATAATTAATACAATGGAATCATTTGGTGAAATAGCAAGTTTTATGTAGGAATAAAGAATTTGTGAGCAAAATAACTGAAGAAAGGCATTTTAATGTATTTGAAAAACAATAATTGTATTGCCCATTGTTGATTCTCTACACAACAGTTAATTTCTACCCCTTTTTGTTGTTGTTGTTGTTTTGTTTTGTCTTGTTTTGTTTTGATGTGGGTAGAGACAACAGCCCATATCAGGAATTGAAAATGCAGACCCTTGCTTTCCTACCTTCTTTGATGGGGGCGGCCTTTGGACACAATTGTGGCCATTGAACGTAAGGGGGACTTTGTCGGTGAGCTTATGGGAAATATCTTTCTCCCTGATTACAAGAGAGAGAGACACTTGGGGAAAATTTCCATGCCACTCTGGCTTTCCTTGCCCCATCCCCCCACAATTCTTTCCTGCTACCTTGGAGGTTGTATGAGAATATGATGCTGGGAATGGCTGCAGCCATTCAAGGCGCCCCAGCACAGAGAATGGCAGAGAAACACATCTGGGAGGGTCTGCATCTTGATGTTGTTGAGTCGCTGAGTCAACTAGGGACCACCCAGCTATGGGCTCTTATTATTCAAGTCACTTCAGTTACACATTCTACTACAAGTATATGCAGCCAAACTCATTTTAATTAAGTAGGGTATCCAATTTTTCACATTACAAATTATTGAACTGGCAGAAAATAAACAAACACATGATTATAGCTGCACCATGGGTAATTTTGGTACCTGGTTGACATCTGTAGTCACAATTCTTTGTTTTGTAACCCAGGGTCTGTGAATTTATAAAGATTTTCATTCCAGAATCCTGCTCTCAACACCCCTTCTCTACTGCATTTCTCCTATCCCTAATGAAAAGCCTTTAGCCATTTCTAATTTGCATTTAAACCTTCCCCAGATTCTCTACTTTTTGTGCCATCTCTTCCACCAATCAACATGAACTACTTCACAGGATCCAGAGGAGTTCCCGGGACCCTAAACGCACCATGCTATCTATACCCAATGTGACGTCCCCACTTACTGTCTTACAATATGTGCTTGTTCTCTGCTCAGGCATTTCAAAGTTTGATTTTATTAATATTTTAATATACACATGGTACTTTCTAAGGATCTAAGTTCCCAGATAGTTAAGATTATGTGTACTTTCCCTAACCTGATATAGCCTTTGATATATACAATAACACATGGAACAGAATATCCACTTTTAGAACTCTCCCATGAAATCTGGGGTGTATGTTGCATGATTTATATATAGCAACCTGCAAAGAACTTCTTAATAACTAGTCTACTGATCAGTCCGTATTTATTGCCTGTTCATTCTTTTTTTCCTGTCAAAAATATGCATTGAAATATCTACTAGTAAAAGCAATACACGCTTATGTAGAAAATTTCGAAAATGCCGACAAAGAGAAACAAAAATCATCCAAGTCCCTGCACTCTAAAACAATGTTGCTCACCTTTTGGCGTTTTACTTTCTAATGTGTTTTTCTTTGCATAGATTTCAGTGGGGTGTCCTGTTTGTTTGTTTGTGGCTATTGCAGACGGAACTGAGATAACAGGAGAAACTGAAGGCCTGTGTTAGTTAGGAAGGGCGCCTGCCAGACTCCTCCTGAGCTCCCATTCATCATGGAAGAACAATTACAAAATTTTGACTGCTTGTTGTATTCGCGATGTCCTTTCGTCCTCGAAATAACATAATTAGGAAGCAATGCTATTATTTACACTTTAGTAATGAGGTACCTAGGTCAGGGAAATTGAGGAATTTGCCGAAAGTAAGACAGCTGCTGAATCCTGAAGCTGGAAATGAGGCCCATGTCTGGTTGGACTTCAAAGCAGGCCTTCCTCATTCTCTTGTGCTTCCACCAGCAGGCCCTTGGTCCTTTGGTTCCCAGCCTTTTAGTTTATAGAGGAGGAGACCACCAAGAAGAGCTCTTGGGAAATGAGTGCTCTTGCTTGCTCTTCCTGGGCTTCTGTGAAGCTCTATTGGTCAGTCTTTGACCACTTAGTGCCTTTTCCCTCCGTGCAATCATATGCATTTGTTGAGCCCTTATTTATTTTTTATTTTTTATTGTATTTGTATTGATTTCAGAGAGGAAGGGAGAGGGAGAGACAGAGAGAGAAACATCAATGACGAGAGAGAATCATTGATCAGCTGCTTCCTGCATGCCCCACTCTGGGGATCCAGCCTGCAACCCGGGCATATGCCCCGACGGAGAATCGAACCCTGACCTCATGGTTCATAGGCCGATGCTCAACCACTGAGCTACACCGGCAGGGTGAGCCCTTATTTAAATGGGCAGGGCTTTGTTCCAGGTGCCAGAGAAATCACTCCAAATCATGAACACCAGTCTCTGAGATTCCAAATTCTAAGAGTTTTGAGACACTCCTTGATGAAAGATAATGTCTCTGATTTAATGTTCCCTGACTCAGGTGCCACCTCTAAAAGCAAGGACACTCTCTGCACACCATTCACCTTTTAAACAGGGTGACCCTTTCTGAGCAGAGCAAAGAGGAGATCCTAGAGCTAGAGACTGACACAGGACAGCCAAGATCAGTTTTATTTGGGGTGTGTTTGCTTTCTTAAGCCCAAATCTTAGTCAACACTGGACACAGCTGTCCTTTCTCAAGTTTTCACTCCTGGACAGAGTGTTTGGATTTCAGCTCATTGTTTAATAGTTCTAGAATTCAAACAGTCACCTTGAGGCAGGAAGGTTAGCACTCCATTAAGATGGATGGGGTAAGTTCACACCTCTCACTTTTACTTTATTTCTTTGCTTTTCTTTCCATTTGCCTGCGAACTCAGCAAAGCTGAAGCACATTTACTACATAGTCTGTTTGTATACCCACTGGGATGAAAAGTTAATTTACTGAAGAACTCGGATTTTCCAGGAAAAGGAAAATCCACGGAGAGTTCTAACCTGTGTAAAATACGACAGGATTATCAGAGGAATAAGAAATCTTATGCTGGATCCTTTGGTCCTTAAATCAATCCCCAAAGAAGTTTTAAAGCCCATATGCTTTTTGGATGGTTCTTCTGGAGCTCACTATAATTGTTCTTCATATGATACCTGCTAAGAGGGAGAGCTTAATCCATCCGTATTCATGTGAAACACTGGAACAGTGTATTTTGGTTCAGTTAGCTCTCACAAATATTGATTGAAAGGCAATGGGAGGGGATTAACATTTGGTGAGTGCCTACTATGTGAACACATCATGTTGGGCACCGTGGCAGGTCATGAAGATGACACCAGGTTCTTTCCTTCGTTCTGATGAAGAAAAAAATATATATACTATTTCCTCTAATACAATCCAGACTATGAGAATGAGAAGGATTGTAATAGAGATTCATGCGATAGAACCATGGAGAAAGGGACAACTTCATTCTGGCTGGAGCATTTAGAAAGCTCCTGGGAGGTAAATTGAAAGCCAGCTTAGGGACCTGGAAGGAGAAAGGCAGCTGAGTGGGAAGTTCTTTTAGCAAAGGGATTAAGGGGAACCAGAATACATAGTTCTGAGAGCTAAAAGCTCCTCCCAGTTACCTGTAGTTAGCATGGCAGAGATACGCTAGATGCTCCCCAACCCCATCTCCTCTTCTTGAACATTCAGAAAGACTGCGTTCCCCAGCCGCCCTGAGGTTCCATGTGGTTATGTTACTGTCTTCCAGCAAATGAAATGAAGGTAGAGTGATTGCATGCCCTTTTCCCCCTACGTTTCTCTCTTTGCTTGTTTGGCTAGCTAAATGTAGGGGATCCAGCAAAGTCCTCTGAGGAAGCCCCGGCAGAGAGTGGTCCCATAAAATCATCAGACAGAAGACTGCCCACCAACTACCTGATTAGACGGTGAATTGAACAAGAATTATTATGTTAAGCAACTGAGATTTGTTGCAAGAATTAGGATAATAAATTAATTTAAACTGAGATTTGTTGTTATAGCAGCTAGCATTATGCGGGGGGGTGGTAAGCTGAAAAGTAGGTCTTAAAGGCCTTTGAAATCCTAAAGAAAGTCATTTACAAGAATTAGGATAATAAATTAATTTAAACAGGAATAAGGTTCCAATTAATACAGGCCAGCATCAGGAAGAAGGTATAGCTCATTCCAAGTCATGATTTGTGTGTTTGTGTGTGTGTGTGTGTGTGGGGGGGTGGTAGCTGGTTTTATGCTGACAACTTAATTTAGGTTCTAAGTAAAAATTTTAGGAAGGGGGGGGAGCTTCTGCAGTAAAGAGGTACTTGGGCATTTTATAGCTTGTGGAAAGAGGAACAGGACGTGGTGTGCTCTGAAGGGGAGTCTAAAGCTGGCTGGCTTGGGACTACTTTAAAAATACATTTTATTGCTTTTTTGATTATAAAAGTAATACACACTCCTTGTAGAAAAATTGGAAAATATAAAAATGTCAATGGAATAAAATAATAATAATAATTTGTAATCCTACCACATTATGGTGTATTTTATGCCAGCTTTCTCTCTCTCTCCCCCTAACCCCCGTCTCTGTCTCTCTACATATATCATATGCAATGTACATATAAATGATTGGATTATACTAATTGTAACATATATATTATATAATCTATTTTTGTCATTAAAATTTTTCACAAACTTGTTTTTAAATGGTTGTGTGATATTTTCATTATATGGCTATTCCCTACTTTTTGGCATTTCCCATAAAGCTGGATATCATTATTTCTAGGCTTTTTAAAATTATTTTACCAAGAATGTATATCATTATTCATAAATATTTGCTTGGATTCTTGATTTGTTAAGGATTGATTCCTACTAGTAGTAGAATTTGTAGTAAAGAGTTTGAAAATTGTAAGAGATCTTAATGGGCATAGGAAAATCGTTTCTAGAAAGGTTGCAGCAGGTTATTTTTCCACCAGTGGAATATGAGACTGTCTGTTTTATAACACTTCCATCTGTATTGAATAGAATAATTAAATACATTATCGATGACATTTTATCGTTTTCTCTACAGTCCAGAGACTCAAGGACAATAAACCCCTCATATGTTTGGGAACTGATTTTCAGTTGGCAAAGGTGGCTGTCTCCTGCTAACGTGGGTATAAATGTTTTATTTTAAGGAACCACAGGCATCCCCAGATCATACTATGTAACAAGCCAATTGCATTTAGTACAGGGTGGGCTACACTGTGATAACAAACTACCTCAAAATCTCAGTTGCTTAATACAATAGAATCGTATTTCTTGCTCCAGCTACTTGCACGGTAGGTCAATGGTTGGTTCTTTTTCATTCATAGTTGCTCTAATCTTGAGAAGAAAATATAGTAAGTCATGCATTTTCTCATTATTTTTTTTTTTAACCTGGAAGAGACACATTATTTCTACTCAAATCTCCTTGGCCAAAGTAAGCTATACTGAGTACAGACTGTCGGAAAGGACAGTGCTACCGTGAGCCCAGGTACAGACCAGGGCATAGGCACTGGACAGCATACCTGAGTGTCTAGTAACTGGCATACCTGAGTGACCTTTAACCCTTAAGGAGGGGGCTGCTCCCATAGCTAACCTCCTACAGTGACTCCTGGAAGTGTCCCTTGGCACTCTCTTCCCTCTGAGCTTCTAAGACAGTGGTCAGCAAACTTGGGTTCATGGGCCAAATGTGCCTGTTGTCTGTTTTTTGTATGGTTTGAACATTTTTAAATAGTTGCAAAATGTGCAAGAAAAATAATATTGTGTAACATGAAAATTTTATGAAAGTCAAATGTATGTGTATAAATAAAGTTTTATTGGAACACAGCTGTGCTTATTTATGTATTCTCTATGACTGCTTTTGTGCTACAGTGGCAAAGTTGAGGAGTTGCAACAGAAACTTTTACTCTCTGGCCTTTTACAGAAAATGTTTGCCAATCGCTGGCACCTGGCGTGAACCTGAGAAAAAGCATGGTCATTTCAGTATGGCTGCCTGGGAAACAACGATTTGCTAGATGTTTCAGACCCAACTCATTGGACTGCAGACAAAAGAAGTTTGAAATCTCATGGTTGATGTGCACAGTTACTGTGGTTATCATAGCTGTGCCATGGAGAGAAGCAGGAGGAGAGTTGAGACCCGACAGCCAAATTGGACTGTGATTAGAGAGGAAAGCCAGTTACCGGGAGCTCACCTGAATTAGATGTTGGCGTTGAAAGCCAAACCAGATGAGTTTCACACCAGGACCTTTTACCTCCTTGAGGATTTGTTTGATAAACCTACTCAATGTTATAGAGTCAACCTGGATACAAACATAAGTCCTCCTTGCCTCCTGTTAAAAATAAATAAATAAAAAGGAAAGGAAGGAAAGATTGGCTCCCCAAATGGAGGAAACCTGATGTTTGCCTTAACTTTCCTAGCTTGTTCCTCTTGGAAGTCTGTGCACTTTCAACTGTGATTTTTAAAAATGTTTTGGACTTCTTTTCAGAGGTTTCATTAGCATTTAAATAGAAGTGGCTTTCTGGGTGATTTACCAGCTGCGCTGTGTGAGGTTTTCAGAGTATATGCTCCATCCGTTGTCAACACAGTCCTTGTGTTAAAACTGGGATTTCTAAAGTAACTAACATGTTGATCCCGTGACAGAATGCCATTTCTCTTCCTGTAGTGGCTAAGTAATAATGCACCAGTTAGCAATGTCAGGAATGAGATGGGAGACGTATCGCATACATATTCCAACTGAGGTCAAAATCTATTCTTCTTAAATGTCAAAAATGACATTCCTAATACCTATGTATATAGATTCCATTTATTTGTGCACTTAAATTAACTCCTTCCTAATCCAGCTTCCACAGCTGCCAAAGACTTCCTCTGAAAGGCATTTTCTTCTAAACTAGTCATAATTCACATCCACCTCTCTTGTGGCTCTGTGCTGTGTAAAGGGTAAAGGGGAATGGTTTTATCTAGTTTCCAAACGTAAGCTGTTCTGTGGCTTAGAAACAGATGCCTCTGGGAACTCTTTTCCCTCTTCTCTCCTGAGCTAGTTCCATGTTGCATTCTCTTTCTTTTGCACTTGGTCAATTTTCTTATAAGACTCTAGCTGTTGAGTATGCTGTCTTTCAGAAGGATATTATTATTATTAAAATATTGTTTGTGTGCAAAATATTGATATAATGCCAACAGACTTCTAATTACATGATATATATTTACATAGCTCATTAAAAACTAAGTTGATGTGATTTCCAATCTAAGTAAGGACACATGATGTGATAAGTGTACTCTTGAGGACAGGCGGGCAGAACTGTTGAAATCTAGGTCAACCAGGAAAATCTAGGCCATAGCGTTGCCCTGCCCATTTAGTACTCTGACTATATAGAACACTGGAGATGGTTTGGAGCTAAAATAGAAAATGATATTGTGAGAGGAACCCTGTTGAGCATTCTCACATACATTATCTCAGTCCTCCTCTGAGACAGGGAGAGCAATTTTTTCATCTATAAGAAAATTAAACTCAGAAAGACGAGTGACTTGCCTAAGGAAGTCATCACTGGGTAAAGATCAGATCTAGTTCTCTTTCCCCATGGTTAATTATGCTCTTTTGTGATGCTGCCTCCCCAAGACTGATGGGATAGGTACAGACCACAGGCCATACTTTAAAGTTTGTAGAGGGAGTTTGTGTTTTGGGGTGTTTTTGTTTGTTTGTTTGCTTGTTTGTTTGTTTTTAGAAAGAAATCCTTAACTCAGATTAAGGCTTGGATCTTTTGATCACATATTTATTGCACATCTGTACTGGACACTTGCCAAACTCGGGACTAACTCTTATCTCTAGCTTTGACCCCATTCTTATTTATTCTAAAATAATTGATTTTAGACATCATGATTTCCAGACATCATGAGACCTAAAAATCAGTCAAGTCATTATTATATTGCCCCTTTATTTTGTCTCAAAACTTTATTACACAATATTCACAGGTCACCACATAGTTTTCAGTCCTTTATGAAATTTTTACCTTTTTCATCTAACAGACCTAGATATCCCAAGCTACAGGTGGGGTATCCAGAGAAACGGACATCTGATTCCAAGGAGAGAGGTGTTCTGGATCTTTTTATAATCTTTCTTGGGGTAGCACTGATTGGCAGCAAAGCTATCTGAGCGTAAGTCTATACTTTTATTGGAAGTGGGTTCATAGTTAAGTCTCTGTTCTTTATTAGCAAGGTAAACAGGAAGTCGAGGAAACTTTTAGTAAAAGATTTATTCTTGTAACTGGAAAGAATTACATGTTCCCTATATTATAATAAAGTAAAATAAATCTGTCTGAGAACTGTGCTTCAGATCTTGAATTGCCTTATGTTAGAATAACATTTAACATCAATGTTTTATAATTTCTATGGTTGTTTTTTTTTTTTTCAAGAAAACAGTTCAATTTATAATGAATATTCATATGGAGAATTTGACCAAAGATTTTCTAAAACAACTTTATAAATGATTGCTTGGTGGTGGTGGTGGTAAGTAACCAAGTTCAAAAAGAATATAAACATCATGTTGGTCAATTTTAGAAAGAAATAGTTTTTTTTCTCAACAAATCTCTTTTTATTCAGTACTAAGAGACAGAATTATGTCAATCCAACAAATACATATTTAATTTCTGAGGTTCACAGCATTTCTTTTTTATCTATGTCGCCCAAGAAAGGTTGAGATATAATGCCAAAGCATACATAAGAATAAACTCAAAATGGACAAAAGACTTACATGTAAATTTGAAACCATAAAAATCCTAGAAGAAAACATAGGCGGCAAAATCTCAGACATCTTGCATAGAAGAATTTTCACCAATATATCACCTAGGGCAAGAAAAACAACGGGAAAAATAAACAAATGAGACTATATCAAACTAAACAGCTTCTGCACAGCAAAATAAACCAGCATTGAAATGAAAAGGGAGCCCACTATATGGGATAACATATTTGCCAATGATACATCTGATAAGGGCTTAATTTCTAAAATATATAAAGAAGTCACTCATACAACTCAACACCAAGAAGACAATCCAATTAAAAAATGGGATAAGGACAAGAATAGATACTTCTCCATAGAGAACATACAAAGGGCCAACAGACATATGAAAAAAAATGCTCAATGTCACTAATCATCTGAGAGATGCAAATTAAAATGACAGTGAGGTATCACCTCGTACCTGCCCAAATGGCTACCATCAATAAATCCACAAACAACAAGTGCTGGCAAGGATGTGGAGAAAAAGGAAAGGAACCCTAGTATACTGCTGGTAGGAAGGCAGACTGATGCAGTTACTATGGCTTACAGTATGGTGTTTCCTCAAAAAATTAAAAATGGAACTTCCATTTGACCTAGTGATCCCACTTCTAAGAATATATCCTAAGAATCCCAAAACACCAATAAGAAAGAATGTATGCACTCCTATGGATGTAGCAGTGTTATTTACAATCCTATCTAATAAAAGGGTAATTTGCAAATTAACCATCACTCCATCACAAAGATGGCGGCACCCATAGCCACAAGATGGTGGCGACCAGTCCTCTCAGCCCTGCAGGAGTCCCCCAGTCCCGGGGGGGGGCGGGGGGGGGGTGGCGGCTGCTGAGAGCGGGCAGCATGAGTGGCCTGGCAGAATGCTTGCTTAGCCACTGTGGTGACAAGGCAAGCGTTCCGCGCCCAGCCATGGATGGGCCTCTGGGCTGCAGAGAGCCTCTGGGCCAGGGGTCCTCAAACTTTTTAAACAGGGGGCCAGTTTACTGTCCCTCAGACCATTGGAGGGCCAGATTATAGTTTAAAAAAAACGATGAACAAATTCCTATGCACACTGCACATATCTTATTTTGAAGTAAAAAAACAGAACGGCAAAACACCCACGTGTGGCCCGCGGGCCGTAGTTTGAGGACGCCTGCTCAGGGCAGTGGGCGCAGAGCGGCCAGGCCCCGCAGAGAGCTATTGGTGCACAGATTCGTGTGCAGGGCTACTAGTAGCTAATATCTGGCAACAGCCTAAGTGCCCATCAGTAGATGAGTATAAAAAAGCTCTAGTACATTCACACAATGGTATCCTATGCAGCTGTAGAAAGAAAGGCTCTCTTACCATTTGAGATAGCAGTAAGAGACCTGGAGATTATTATGCTAAGCAAAATAAGCCAGTCAGAGAAAGACAAATATCATGTGATCTCACTTATATGTGAAATCTAATGGAAAAAAATAAAATAAACTGACAAATAAAATAGAACCAGAGGCATGGAAGTATAGAACAGACTAATGAATTTCAGAAGAAAAGGGGTGTGTGGGAAGAGATTAACCAAATAACTTATATGTATATATGCACTGTCCATGGACACATACGATAGGTGGTGAAGGCCTGGGGTGGTGCACGAACAGGGTGGAGGGGGGCATTGGGGGAAAATGGAGGACATCTGTAATACTGTCAACAATAAAGATAAAAAAGGAAAAGGCAATATAAAGTAACAATAGCCATTTATAAAAATAATTTTCTTTAAAAGTTATTATTTAGTGGATGCCATAGCTCAAAAGAAGAGCCAGGGCTAGGATGGGGGAGTAGGCCCTCATGACCTGTGAGTCCAAGACTCGCGATCCCTGCCCAAGTCTCCCAGTCTTATCAACTTTGCTTTACTATGAAAGCCTCGGCTCCTCAGTGAGACATTTATATCTTCTATCTTACAGATACATTCTAGATTCTCAAGGAGAGGGTAATGAGAATGGAAGGGTCTTTCAGGTGAAGAGAATAATATGAGCAGAGGCCTGGAGACTGGAATGAAAGGTAGAGAGAGAAACTGGACTGCAATGTTTATGATGGACTCAGATCTTGGGTCTTAAACTCCCGTCCTTAGGGGACTGTACTTTATAAGTAAGATGACACCATTTTAGTGTCCTTTCAAGGAGAGTGAGACTAAAGACAGCGGAGTCAATTGTGAGCGGTGCTGATGTTGGGGATGCGAGCCTGAACCAGGGGGATCTCAGCGTAAAGGACATTGAGAAATTCACTTGGTAACAGTTGCCCGCTCTGTCGTCGTCCTCTAGCTGTGGGGATGACAAACTCAAATCAAGAGTGCTCTTGCCTACTAGAAGCTTGCCATCTCTCCAAACTTGGAAATGAAGATACGTAATGGGAGCAAGGTGTTGATCATGTTAATGACAGACTGTCTTTCAAAAGGCTCCACAGAGTGGTAATTCTGTAGATTCAGGACTATTTGTGAGCATGTTGGGAGGATCCAAGTCTTAAGGGTGGATTTATACAAACCCAAAACTCAGACCAGCAGAGAGCTTACTTCCTACATTTTTCCCATTCTCAACTTTCAATTTATACCTTTGGAGAAATCATATTGTATTCAGAATGTTCCTTAGAGCATAGAATATGAATGAGTTTTAGGAATCAGATACCATTAAATTCATTCAATTATCACCTAAAATTAAAATTACCATCCAAGAGAGCTGGAGGCAAGTCTCCCCTCAAAGAGAAAAACTTGCCAATTGAACCAAATACCAGGTGTCTGAGTCTCAGACTTCCCTTTCTCTCAATTGCATTTGGATGGGCCCCACCAATGTTTGTCTTCCAGACTCTGTACTTCTGTTGCCAATGATCCCCTACCCCCAACTTCAGATTCTTTCTTTTGTAAATTAATAATTAAAGGCAAGTTCCAGTTATCAGCATCATAGTTCTAGGAATTGATCTTTCAGGAAATAATAGTAACACAAATCAGTAAAAATATACCTACAAGGATGTTAAATGCAGCCTTGTTTTTAATGAAAAAACAAATATGGCAATGACTTGTTTATCCATTGTGGGATTGATTAAATAAAAGATGGTATCTTTATTTATAGGCATATTATGCAATGATTAGAAAGAATGCATAGGACAATATGTACTGGCTTGACAAGATATAATAAAATGCTATTATAAAAACAAGTTATAGCAGGATTTCATATGCACACACACACATGCATGCACACACACAAACATGCAGTGAGATCATGGTGCAATTTACTTTGTGGTTTTTTTTCTTAAGGACCTCTTTCTTCTTCTCTTGTTCAACAGCCCCTGAAAACATTACAATGTTAAGGAAATCACTATGTTCTAGGATCAATTACTATTCACTATAGAACTTGATAAATGCTATAAAAGAAGTATAAATTGATATGGGCTCCTAGGTAACTGAGACATGACTTCCAGTTGTATAAGGGTGGGAGTCTAGAGACAGTGAAGAGAGAGGAAAATTTTATATCTCCTCAAACAACAGAGACCATAAGCTTTCCTTTTGCAAGCAAGCAGCCCACCTTTAAATTGTCTGTAACACTGTTCCCCTCTGTCATCGGAATGGTTGTAATTCCAGTATCTGAGGCACACACACTCCATCTCCCTGGCCGCCTCTGGGGTTGGAACCTGCCACAGTCCTTTCACATGAGACTCTGAATTCCAATTTTTGGTTCACAAAATATGTTCACTCTACCCATAAATCCAGGCATAGCACTTTGCATGTAACAGTTACTTGATAAATAGTTGCTGCTTTGTGGATTACCAGCCCCACTGAAGAAAAATAATGCTACTTGATGATGATCTTTGAATTCAAGTCTTTCTTTAGAAGGACAAATAATTGCTTGCCGCCTCCTCCAGCCCTCCAATCAGCAATAGAAAACTACCAGATGAGATGAACTGCCACTGACGGCTCCCTTTCTTACCAATACTACCAAACAGCATTTACCGAGGTGTTTCATGAACGAATGTAAAATACCACACTGAATAAGGCAAAACCCTTCCTATGAGGATAATCAGCAAGTTAAACCCAAGCATGCATGATTGAATAACCTCGGTGGGTCATCCTTGAACCATGTTACAAACAAACGGGACCAGGAGTGTGGTCCTCTCACACTGGCTGGGAGACGGCTGCACCCGCCACCTCCCACCATCCATCTCGTCCTTCCCTGATTTGTATGTGTTTTGTTAAACAGCGAAGCTTGCCATGCTTTTCAGATAGCTGACAAGAAGCAAACGGAAAATTAAAAATGGGCGCCGAGAGCTTCACGGGAGTCTAAATAAACAGCCCGACAGGAAAGACGTGTGGCAGGCTGAGGTTTCAGGCTAGTGGTCAGAGAGAGTTAACAGGCATCCGTATAACAGAAGGCTGTGTTTGTTTTCCCTGTCTCTGCGCTAGCAAATTTATTGGGTTATCTGTCTTATTTTGACACTTGGGTGTTTAAGGTTTCTGTTCTAGGTGTCTAAAGACATAAAAAAAATTATTGTACAGTTTACATTCCTGGCAGAGGCTTTGACATGTGCTAGCTGAAAATCTCCTACCTGCCAGTAATTTCAGAGAAAAACACCTTGCAGAATTGGGTTTCCATAGGGGGTCCAAGAATCCTCTGCAAAAAGCACCAAGAACAAAGGGTTTCTTATTTTATTTCTGACCATATCATCCTCTAGTCTAGTGAAGTGCTGCCACGAAGCCATTTCCTTCTCACTGTCCTGTTTCTATTTACCGTGTAACATATCAGGAGCATTATCAGTGTCTTGTAGAGGGA